>NC_060163.1:11377291-11388980 GCF_021292245.1 Micropterus dolomieu | reverse complement strand
TTGCTCCAACAGTGGACCTTTTTTCACCAAGCTGCTTGGCAGTTTCCCCGTAGCCCTTTCCAGCCTTGTGGAGGTGTACAATTTTGTCTCTAGTGTCTTTGGACAGCTCTTTGGTCTTGGCCATGTTAGTAGTTGGATTCTTACTGATTGTATGGGGTGGACAGGTGTCTTTATGCAGCTAACGACCTCAAACAGGTGCATCTAATTTAGGATAATAAATGGAGTGGAGGTGGACATTTTGAAGGCAGACTAACAGGTCTTTGAGAGTCAGAATTCTAGCTGATAGACAGGTGTTCAAATACTTATTTGCAGCTGTATCATACAAATAAATAGTTAAAAAATCATACATTGTGATTTCTGGATATTTTTTTTTTAAGATTATGTCTCTCACAGTGGACATGCACCTACGATGACAATTTCAGACCCCTCCATGATTTCTAAGTGGGAGAACTTGCAAAATAGCAGGGTGTTCAAATACTTATTTTCCTCACTGTATATAGTGGTAAGAGTGTAGCAACCACAGTAGAAAATGCCTGGTGTGTCCTGAGCAAACTCTGTTTTTAGACACAAGGCTTGTGTTGCTAACATGGTGATCCAGGATTGACAGGTATGTGTTCAGGCAAGAAGCTCTTGTTGTGTCCACTCTCTAACCCGGGATGCTTCATTCTCTGCATGTACTCCTCTCTACTGTCCAGGTGAATGATGTGGTGTTTAGCCCTGACGAGAGACAGTTTGCCACCTGCAGCGAGGACGGCAGTGTGAGGGTGTGGGCAGCACCCAGCAACGAACTGGTGGTGCAGTTCCAGGTGCTCAACCAGGTAAAGGAATACGCTTAAACCTTAGGTATTCTAAATTAATAGGTGGATCAGGTCCAATATAAACTGAAGGAACATGATGCTTTTTCTAATGGACACCTCGATTAAACATCTTGGACAAAAAAATTATGCAAATATAAGAGAATAAATTGCACACCACTGAAAATGATTATGCCTTTTGGATTTTTTAAAGCTGTAAACAAGATGGCATATGTAGGTACAATCACAGGCACTGTAGCATATACCTTTTCAACAGTATCCCCTCCTGTTTTTCTCTGTGGGTCAGGCCTGTGGCTGTGTATGCTGGAGCCCTTCTTCCAGTAAGGACAGTGTGTGTGTGGCTGCGGGATACAGCGATGGCACCCTGAGGATCTTCCAACTTGCCTCCTCAGAGATGGAGATGAAGCTGCATCCCCATCGAGTGGTTGTCACTGCCATCCAGTACTCTGCAAACGGTGAGAGGGCCTGCAAAGCCAAAAAGCATCTTTTGTATTTACCATGATTTTACTACTTGTTTTGCACACTTCCTCAGTATTCCTTGTCTCTGTCTGCTTACTTTGGGGATTGTTTCATGCCTCCAGAGAAGAGCCATGAACTTGTTTGATCCAAGTTTGGCTGTTTCTGGCCCTACAGGTCATGTGATCCTTTCAGCCGGGAAGAATGGTCTGGTGGCTGTCAGCAGCTCAGTGAATGGAGCGACCATCCGCGTCATCAGGGACCACAAAGGAGCGCAGATTACCACCATCCAGTGTGTGAATGAACAGGTCAGCTCACTGAATCAGACCAAGGAGTGAAGCTTTAATAGAGCTTAACATGGCATCACCGTAGAAACAGTGAGACAGGTTAGAATCGCCCGAGATAAGCAACATTTACAATCATAGCCAAAAATATGGGCACAGGTGAGTTTGATTACGAATTAAAATGGCATCACATGCTTGAAATACAATTATTTCTGAAGATTTTGACAGGGTGCCAATAATTTTGGAGTTCTATGTGGAATGTCTCAGATTGGACCTTTTTTTTTTTTCTCCTTTTTGTTGTTGTTTCAGTGCAAACAAAAGAAATAGACATGATGATACCAAAGCATTTGTGATTGCGACAATATTCTGGGAGAAGTAGTGCATTATGAGACAGACGAGCAGTGGTGCCCAGTCCATAACTGTAAAGTGAGCGACTACCAAAATTGCTCCTGAAAGCGCAACAGCAATCACTTGTCAATCAAACACTTTGGACAGTGCTCTGAGTAGTTTTTTTTCTGTGTATATTCAGTTCTGCTGCAGCTCGTGTCAATGCTTTGCTACTTCTTGAATGTACTTTCAACTTATGTTTCTGCGGGCAAATACAACCCGTATTGTGTTACCTGCGAAGACTTACGCAGTACCACAAATGTAAACTCTTGAATGAACTGGAAATATACTGTATAATCACTAAAAATCAGAAATAGAAAATAGCAACAATGATGTTTATTTCTATGAAAATGTCATTGACCATTTCTTTAACGAATGTAGGTTTTTGCTTTCAGTGACATCACTCCATTTAGAAAATGGTGTGCAGTCTTCAAAAAACTAGTTTCGAAATTGATCTATACTATTAATAATACATATTAGGCGGAATAATAAAACCGTACCAGTGTCTTTGTAAGGCATTGAATACCTCTATCTGTTCCTGAATAGGTAGACATATACATGTGATCTTTTAAAAAATACTTCATTTGTGTGACACCTCGTCGTCATATAATGTTCGTTGGGAAGTGAACTGGCACTCGGCTTTTCTGACAGAGATGCTGTTGATTCTGCCAGCCCCTTGTACAGTACAAAGAATTGTCTGACATTTCCTTTCATCCGCTCTCCGCAGCTACAGCGTCTAAGGTTATTGATCATATATGATGCTTTTTAAATACGAGGAACAAAAGTGCCCATTGAATTTCTTCCTTTTGGTTCTAGTGACATTTTCTGACATTTCCTCATCAGTACCTGTCTGAAGCTGTATCTTCTAATCCCCAGTGCAAGAATTTTGGACTGGAAGGAAATGAGATGTGGTTGGCTGCCAGTTCTGACAGACGCGTCAGTGTGTGGGCTGCTGATTGGTGGAAGGACAAGTGTGATCTGCTAGACTGGCTGACATTTCCTGCCCCGGCCTATTTTGGGGTACTGTCAATATTTTGAGTAGCTCTACATGGTAATTACTAGAAATGTCACTCCAAATGATGAGTGCTGCTGTATATCTTTTTTTTTTTTTCTTTCTTTCTTATTTGACCTTATGTAAATGTAATGTGACCGTATCTTAAATATGGATGTAAGCAATGAAGGATTTAAAAAAACCAAAAAAAAAAAAAAAATGCATTCAACATTGACCTCAAGGATTAAATTAAATAAATAGATAAACCTTTTGTGCTATAGGATGAAAGCCCACCTCCCAGCCTGGCTGCTTTCTGCCCTGCAGACCCTAGTCTGGTGGTCTACACTGGCTACGGAGTGGAGAAAGAGCTGTCCTTCTACAGCCTTGTTAAAAAACAGGTACCGCCGCTGCCTCTGCTTCACTCCTCTACCACCATGTTGTGTTTTGTGCTCTACCTGTTCACGGCAGATGTTGCTGGCGGAATCTCACACATCATAATATGTTTTTTGACAACAGATAATAAAAAAGATTGCACTGCCCCACTGGGCCACATGCATCAGCCTCTCCTGTAAGAGTCAGCTCATAGCTGTGGGATCAAAAGGTAAGCTAGGATCTTGTTTTTCTTTCTCCATTTGGTTCCAGTAAATAAATTAGATTTCAGTAGTGTAAATTTGGAGCATGTTTGTAATTAATGTCTCACTATTTGTCGAATCTCTCACCAGAGCGAGTGTTGAAGTTGATCAAGTCGACCAGCGGCAGGTTCCAGGACTTCTTGCAGCACAGTGACTCTCTGCAGACGTGCCACTTCTCTCCCTCTGGGACACTTCTTTTCACTGTGGCTTATAATGAGATCCTGCTGTGGGAAGTGCAGGGCCTCTGAGGGCCTCTGACATCTGTTTTTAAACCTCAAACGGTGTAGGTTTATCCCCTTTCACATGTGCCTAGTGTATATCTTTACTTTGTCATTTTATTGTTCCGCAGATCTTTTTTTTTATTCAAATATTACTAGGTAAATTGTTATGATTTGAGGAGAAGCTTTGTGTAAGAGTGAAGTTTATGTTTTGTGTGTGATTTTAAAATACAGCCGTTTTCTAACATGTTGAATGGATTTGTTTTGTGTCCAGTCACTTCTAATGTTTGATTATTTTTTTTAGCTTTTCTTACTTTGAGTTTGAATGTGTGTGTGAATGTGTGTCCTGTCTGCTGTTTTTTCCAGTGGTAGATAGGATCTTGAATTGAGGGCTGCTCTGCAATGGGAAGGAGTTTTAATAAAAAGCAGCTTGTAAAATTACAATCTGTATTGTATGATGAGTCCATGGGGGTCTGACCCCCCTAATTAAGGCTTGGACCACCCCAAAAGAGGCAAAAACAACAGTTTAGGGGGCGGGGGTTTCTTACCTGTCATTGTAAATATTACAATATATTTCCCATACTCATGCCTTATATTCAAGAATGTTGAAGTAGGATTTCTGACACCCCTAAAATGGACCGTATCATTTCCTAACCTTGAAGTTAGTTGGACAAGACTGCCTGCATCATTCGCTGTTCAGCTACTCCAGTCCAGTCCACCACACACTGGTGGAGACACTGTAAGTTAATGTCAGTAGTTAGCTTAGCTGCTTTAATGCACTTAACTTTCCAACCTTCAGAGTTTCGTAATTAGCATTTATTTTACTTTAAATGAGCTATGTGATGTTAGCTAGCTGATAGCCCACCCTGTCATTTCATTACCACTATATCATTTCATATTTTATGTAGACCTGATTGTTAGCCAACACTGGTGTTTAGGCATGATGAGCAGGGAAATTGAGGATTAGTTATTGTAGATACACATTTTGACATCAATATAGATTTTATTATTACATTTTAAGTATTTTGTGAGTCTTTCTACAATAAGCATGGTATTTGTTTTCACTCTGGAATTCAGGAGTGTTACTTGGCTAGGTAAATGTTAAAATCCAGGTGTGTTATTTCAAATTTATTCAGTTTTATTTATATAGTGCCAGTTCACAACAAAAGGCATCTCATTGCACTTTCTATATAGAGCAGGTCTAGACAGCACTCTGTTTAATATTTACAGAAACCCAAAAATTCCCAATTCCACAACCGTGTATGGCAACTGCTTAATTGAACGCAGATTACATTTAATTCACAGACAACATGAGCAGGAGGAATGGAGATATTTACTAAAAAAAAGTTGAAACTTGAAATAATAAAATTTAGGAATTCGAGATGATAATGCAGACCGTATTTTATGATAGTGTCTTTGGTTCTGGTTCAACATTGTGTGGTTGTGTTTTGAGCGGTCATGATGGTCTGCTGTTGTGTGTCTGACTTTCTGGCAGTTTTGCTGTAGAATAGTGACCTCTGAGCACAATAGTTGTCCTGTGGCATGGAGCACCCATGAACTGGTGTAATGAATTTGATTTATCATCATCTACAGACACACATTAGTTAAATAAGCAAGGATATTGTTAGCATTGTAAGATTTTAGTTTACTGAAGTCCGCTGGGTTTTCTTTTTGACCTGGGAAAAAAAGTTGATCCCCGCAGTCACTGCATAATTCGCACCCTGATTCCAACAATGGATACACACTGATGAAAGTAGACTGCTACAGCCAAAGACAGCTATATTTTTAAGAAGGTGTCCTGTTAAGGAACATTTTTCTTCTTGAGTTTCCATTTTTGTTGGAGGACACGATGACAGAACTTCCTTTCTGTCACAGGGACTTAAATTTAGGTTAAGAGATTAATCTGTGGTGATTATCTTCACACATTTTATTTTATATACAGTGGGTGCTGCATGAAATAAAATGTACATAATGTGACCATAAAAATGGTTCAGATACTTAGATAGAGATCCCAACGTGCAGCACTGCCAGCATTTATTTACTGTTTTAAAGCAGTTAAGGAGATATTATGCAAACCAGTCTGAGGAGGTTGAGAGCACTTCATTTAATGCAAAACCAGCTGGAAGATTGCCCCACTGGCAGATTAAATCATGTCAAGAGAGGAAAATTATTGAACATTACGGACATGTTTGATACTGAAATATGAGCAAAGGTGGTAAACAAACACTGTAAACGGCAGTTGACATTTTGTTGAGAGCTCAAATTATCCTCTCCATTTCTCCTCTTGTGCTTTTGGAGATTGTTGTATAATACTTAAGTGTATTATACATATACACCTCTTTGTGATCTCCCTGTGTAATGTACTCTTACAAAATCCCTATTTTGACAATCAGTCTCTTTTTGTAAAGCAGAAGTGACTGTTTCAGATGAGGAAAAGTGGTGACAGGTAAAAAAAAAAAAAAAAGGACCTTAGTTTTTCCTTTATGGAATGACATCCTAAGAGAATTAAGAGGGATTGGAATTAATTTGCAAAATTCCCACCTGTCAGTTTTTTTCATTCTTATTGTCCTGTTTGTGCTTGAAGCAGTTTCTGTCATTCCAAAAAAGAAAATACTGTCTGAATATTATGTATACTTTCTTTTTTGTTAACTGTGGCTCTGGTGGTTTTGGGCCTTGCTCAAAGCTTTCTGGTGGCACTCAACCACCAACAATTTGAATATGACTGCTATCAGCCTTTCTGAATTATAGTCACCTTCTTGATTCAGATTTAGAAACTATATTGTGCCCTTCAAGAAAAAAGCTTGACAAAACAAGTTGTTTTGACCAGATTCAGCCCATAATTTTGATCATTAAATAGCATATTACTTGTATAAAAATGGTTGTGTTGTTAGAAGTGACATTTCACATTAATGGAGATGGAGGTTTATTAATTAATTTCTGAGGTATTACACTTAATGAAAATAAGACAATCATCTATCTCATCTGTCTTTTCTGATATTTAAACAATACCATACCTTGGTTCGTTTTATATTAAAAGCTGTTACAGTAAAAAATGTGCCAAGCATGTTGCTGTAAATTGGTTTTTGGGCAGAGGAGGAAAGCAGAAAAGTACATTTACCGAGGAGCTGTATTAAAGTCTGCGCGACCCTGTACGCAGGATAAGCGGTTGACGATGGATGGATGGATGGATGGATGAATGGTTGTATTAATTTACAATTTAACATACAGCAAAGATTCTTTTCTGTTCAGTTAGACTTTATTCCACTGAATTTCCGGTTGAAATATTTTTATTTCACTGTTAATGGGGACAATAAAAACATCTCCCAGTGCCAAATAGTCGCATAGGGTCTAAAAAAGGTAAGCACACCTACATACAATAATTGCAAGAAAGAAAATAATTTCCCACTCAACCTACCTTGTCTGGAATGAGGTTAAGAAGTTATATTTATTGAATTGGGCTTAAAATAAAATAAATAAAATAAAAATATATATATGGTGTGTATGTGTGTATGTATATATATGTATATATATATAATTAGTATGTAATTTAACTTTTGTCTTTTCATGACTTGACTGTTGAATAGGAATCACAGTTTCCAGTTTAAACATTTGTGTTTAGAAATAATATTTTATATAATATTTTTATAAACTGGATGAGAAAGCACACATGGTCTGTTGTTTACCTTCTGGGCAGGAATGAGAACCTGTAGAGGATGCTGAGTACTGTGGCTACACTCAATTTGCACAGAGATGCTGCCACACTTTCTATTTCCCTCTGTCTGCTGCTGTTCTCCTCTACAGGAGAGAGCTTAATAAAGATAGCATGACTACTTTTCTTTAGGACTGCAGGGTTATCACATAGGCCTAGTCCAATTCTTTACAACATAATTACGATTATAATTTCGATTTAATAGTGCCATTATGCTAAATACATTTTTTTTTTTTTTTACAGGCCCATTCTTTTACTGGATGTGGACATTAAAATCACCAAATGGCTGTCCAGTTTATTGAAAGTATGTGTTTTACATGAGCACCTCATAAAACACAATGTGAAGCTAACGTGGGCGACAGAGCGTTTGTTCGTCCAGCAGAGGGCGTGTTTTCACCGCCGCCTCTATGAACCGGAACGATATGCTCTCACCTTGTGTGCATATCACAGTGGAGAGAGGCACACATTTGGTTGTAGCTAGACATTTGACATTCAAATGAAAGATAAAAGTCCTTGTGGTATTGCAGCGCGTCTGACTGTTCTTCAAACAGAGAGGAAACATGAAACAGGACGTCAGGATACTTTTACTGGGGGAGCGTAAGTCATTCGCACTGACAGCTGACCACAAGCTAAAACACTAGCAAACATTAGTTGTTGTAGCTAACTTACTAACTTCTACCTGCATTTCCCGCTGTTACTCCTTGTGGCAAGGTGCTCTCTGAAAAGGGAATTGTATGTCTCTGCACCAATCCGCACCAATGTCCTATAAGATAAAATTATGTTTTCTAGGAAGTGGCCGCTTTCAAAATGTTAATTTCCGCCTCATTATGCTAACTTAGCTAGCTTAGAGTAACTTTGCTGTTGGTTAGTTAACGTTAGCTGTCATAGAGAAGTTAGTGAACGTGTCTTTTCATCGGCTAACTGATCAGCGGTCGTCCAGTGAAAACCAAATTAACGTTACACAAAAACAAAGATGTATTTTAATTGTCTGTTATTTTAAAAGCTCTCTGTTCGTTAGTAACGTTAAGAGACCGTTTACGTTAGCTGCCGCTGCCGAATAACGCTGTTAATCTTATTAGCGTTAGCTAAAAATGATCCTGTTAGAAGAACCTTTATGTCACGAAGCTTTGAGAGAAACACTTCCCAATAACTGTAGGCTTAAATGTTATCTGTTGAGTAAAATGGCAGTTATCTGGCATTCTGCAAGAAAGATTTAATAGTGCATGTTTAATTCAGGGACTAAACACGTTGCTGTAACGTTACAGTTGCAATGAAAAAGTGTTTGCTTCGGTCCATATCAGGGAATGTATTGTGTGAATGATAACATAGTTCCCTTAGTCAGCTAGCTTCCTGGTACGTGTTACGCTAAGTTAGTCACTTCATCATACAAAGCCTCATTGGATCATTGAGTCTTTGTCTGAGTCATATTGTCTCCTTCAACAGCCAAGGTGGGGAAGACTTCACTCATCATGTCTTTAGTTGGAGAGGAGTTCCCAGAAGAGGTAAGTGTCAGTACAACTACTCTGCACTCAAGCATCCTTTTTGCAAGAGGATGCTGGTCCCTGAAACCTGGAGGGCATTTCAAGTAGCTGGCCACCTTATAGCCTTTGCTGACCCCTTTTTTCTAATTATCGCCACTGTAGTCAGCAAACTGGTTCATTGTTTCTTGGTGCTGTTCACTGCAGCTGACTTTGCATTATGTAAAATGTATAAGGGTGTAAACACCCTTGCAAAAATGACTTGTCACAGTTGAGTCTGAGTTGTAAAACACCTATAGTATATTACAACAAAAGTAACAATTCTTGTAATCTGACTTATCTGAAGTAAGATTTGTTTCATGCTGTCATTGCGCTTTGGCTGATTTCCAGTACTCAAAATGTTGGTTTAAAATACAAAATGGTTCCCTGGAGTTTGGAAATCACAACAATCATTGTGGGTTTTTGTGACCTTTGCAGCATATTGGGGCCTTGTGTGACATAATAATGACAGCCTGCTCTGCTGTATACTATGTGGCCAGTACTGAGTTTCTGTGTAATGTTTATTACATATTTTTGATTAGCCTACAGCTTATTTTTGTTTCAGTACACTTGCTGGCAAATGTGTAAGATTGTAGGTACACAGTAGTTTGATACAACTCAAAATGCCTTGGAGAAATGTCTATATACTAATGGTATAATGACTAGAACATTTTCCACTGCTGTTGACACACTTTCCTTCAGAAGTGAACACTACCCAGCATTTCAGCTTATGGCTTACTTTGCATTATGTAGCCTGATTAAGTGATTTTTGAGAGTCATCTGTGATCTGTAATCTCTGACAGGTTCCATCTAGGGCTGAAGAGATCACCATTCCTGCTGACGTGACTCCAGAGAAGGTGCCCACACACATAGTGGACTACTCAGGTAACAGACCTCCAGGCTAATATGAAGTTCCTCCATTTTTCAGTCCTCTGACTGGTCTCAGTGCTTGTTGAACCCAACTGTAAAGCAATTTACTGTGCATGTGTAGTTTGTTCAAACCACAGATGATGCTTGTGGGTCTGAATGGCATGACTTTGAGATTTGCTATGTTTGACCTAACAGAAAAAGAGCAGAGCGATGAAGTCCTTAGAGATGAGATCATCAAGGTAAGCACACCATACAGCAGTAATGAACACACTGAACATAATCCCTTTTCTTTTTTTTGTAAACGTCATGAGAAATCAAAACTAGATGCGTTGAAGGGTTAAACTAGGCTGGAACAATCTTGAGCAACGCAATGACACCCCTGATCTAAAAATAGCAACTTTGATCTATATAAATGAAAGTAGCTGTTTCTGAGGTTTGTCACAATTGTGGTAAGACATTACATTACATTTACTCATTTGGCAGATGCTTTTATCCAAAGCGACAGATCAACAGAGCATCAAATACAGATCTACAACTGACAGTACATACTAGTAAGAGCAGCAATAAATACTAGTAAGAGCTCATAGTACATATCACATCAATGGGGTAAATGCCTAGGGAAGGAAGTAAGAATGCAATCAATACAAGATAATTGTAGGGGATTAGAAGAAGAAGAGCACAGGAAGTGTGCTGAGGTTAGAGGTGTTATAAGACGAAGTGTTCTTGGAAGAGATGAGTTTTCAAGAGCTTCTTGAAGTTGGAGAGGGACGCCCCTGCTCTGATGGCGTGTGGTAGCTCGTTCCACCATCGTGGTGTCACAGATGAGAATAGCCGGGACTGGGATTGCTTTGTGTGAAGGGATGGCAGAGCCAGGCGGCGTTCGTTGGAGGAGCGTAGCGGCCGAGAAGGAATGTAAGTTTGTATTATGGAGTTTAGGTAGATGGGTGCAGACCCAGTAGTCACTCTGTATGCAAGCATTAGTGACTTGAATTTGATTCTGGAGGCCACGGGGAGCCAGTGGAGGTCACTGAGTAATGGAGTGACATGAGTCCTTTTGGGCTGATCAAAAACCAGATGCGCTGCTGCATTCTGAACCATTTGTAAGGGTTTCACCGCACAAGCTGGAAGACCTGGTAGGAGGGCATTGCAATAGTCGATGCGAGAGATAACCATGGCCTGTACCAGAAGCTGGGTGGCGTGCTGAGTGAGGTGGGGCCTGATTTTCCTTATGTTGTATAGAGCAAAAGGGCATGACCAAGAGACAGAAGCAACATGGTCTGAAAAGGACAGCTGGTCATCAATCATGACACCCAAGTTTCTCACCACCTTGGTTGTAGTGATGGCTGAGGAGTCAATTTGTAGTTTGATGTTATGGTGCATAGATTACTTGGCTGGAATGACCAAGCGTTCAGTCTTAGAGAGGTTTAGTTGAAGGTGGCAAGCCTTCATCCATGCAGATATGTCCGAGACACAGTCCGTGATCTGTGCTGAGACGGTGGGATCGCCTGGTGGGAAGGATAGGTAGAGTTGCGTATCGTCTGCGTAGCAGTGGTAAGAGAAGCCGTGTGAGCGAATGATCGGCCCCAGTGAGGTGGTGTAAATTGAGAAGAGAAGGGGCCCTAGCACTGAGCCTTGGGGCACCCTTGTGGAGAGGCAGTGGGAGGAGGATAATTGTCCTTGCCACAAAACATTGTAGGAACGCCCCGAGAGGTAGGATTCGAACCACAGGAGTGCTTTACTCGAGATGCCCATTGCTGAGAGAGCGGATAGCAGGATCCTGTGGTTGACTGTGTCAAAGGCAGCTGATAGG
>NC_060163.1:11341042-11377191 GCF_021292245.1 Micropterus dolomieu | reverse complement strand
TGGAGGGGGAATAACACAGGTCAGGAGGTGGACCAAAGCTGACATTTCAAAAGGTCAAGCGCAAGTTACAAAAACAAAAGCAAGCAAGACTGAACATGACCAAACCAAAAATGTAAGCCATGCGAAATACTGAGAAAAAGAAAAAAATTCAGAGGAGCAATAAAAACAAGAACAAAGTAAGTCTGAATCAAGTGAGCCTTTCTGTGAAGATGAGAGATGTGAGATGTGAGATGCCACTACAACATATTTCCTAGTAAGAATACTAGGAAATACCTGCCTCCTGACTTCATAAACATCCATGATTGGACCTCATAGACTCCCCACAGTCAATCAAGGCACTCATAGTGGATGTGATGTGCATACTTAAACTAAAGGCTGCTCTACATGTATACATGCCACTTTCAGATGGCTTTAGAATTCAATCCATTAAAAGTAAAGGCCTTAATACAGTCTAAAAGCAGGATAAATTATAGATACTTGTACTAGATACTGAAGGATACACCTCCCATGTCACTCACTGCATTATCTGTTGCACAGTTATTGAACAGGCAAAGTGTCTTTTACATATACATTACATATTGCAGGCTTTGCGTAGCCAAACAACGAGTCTGTAGCCCACAAATTTGTATTGGTGTGCAACTATTTATCAGTTGTGTCATTGCCATCAACATCCCATTCCCCTCATCTGTTGTGGTATTACTGCATAGTTGTCTGTTTCCTTATTAATTAAGATGCTAATTTCACCAATTACAACAAGACAGTCCTCCCAAGAACAATGACAGCATCATTCGTTTAAGCAACTGCCCCAAAACGATGTATGATTATGTTAATGTAACAAAGCCCTCTAGTGGCCGTAGTAGCAAGTAGTAGGAAGGAGGTCAAGGTCGATGGATGGGTCAACAAAGCACCAGCTTTAACACCAGAGACCATTGTTAGTTTCCTGTTTCCATCTGACAGTCAATATTTTCTGGTAACCTTATTCTCTAACCAAGTGGGTTTTTTGCCTGAACCTAACCAACCCTTAACCATAGTATAAAACCAAGCTATTAGTCAACAGTCATTTGTAATAGAAGGCACTGACAAATTATGAAATGATGTCGTTCTAAACGTTACTAAGTTACTAACAACGTATTTTGATGTTTAATTTGGAGCACTTGTTTGTTAGAACAGTAAGTACCTATTCCCCTGAATCCCTACTGGCTCCAGTCATGTTTTGTATCTGGCCCTGAGCTCTCATAGGTGGTCGAACCAGAAGGAAATTTCTCCATGGGGAAAATCAATGAAGTATCACTTTAAATTATTCTATAAACCACTCCCAGTCACATGTCAGTATTTATAAAAGCGAAAAGGGCTTTGATCAACAGGTTTTGTTGTGTAACGGAAAATACTTTAATCACCAAGATAAAAGCAAAGTCTAAGCTGTGTTACCACAGCTACAGTAGTCTGTACAACACCAAGCTCCAGACACTCTGTTGCATCCACACCTTTACAGCCAGAATTACACAACAGTCAATATTCTGCATAGATCTTGGCAAGACGAACTAGATCAAACGCTGTGTTTACCTGCACTTATAGCATATGATATGGGGAAAATAGATTAATGCTCTCTTCTACAAAATACCGTTCACTTTTTGGATAGTGCTTGGTAACCTGGTGGGTTTAGATTTACAGTCTGACTTTTTCCAATTCCACTGACAAGGTTGTACTTTTTCCTTGCATGTGTCAAAAAATTGCCATCAAAGTGGACTTCTGGATTTTACAATGTCAAATTCCATTTACAACATAAGATCAAATATATCAAGTGCATATGCGTTAGGTCTAAAGACTGACAAAAACATTTAAACTCTCCATGTGACTTACAACAAAACTGTGGAGGATCTACCTCCTACAACATTTTGACCGACAGACTTACAGCAGGCGTGCCACAACACCTGCTTCACAAAAAAGCCCCAAATGCACCCCGCTATTCCTCAACTCTTAGATGGCTACACATTAGCGTTTGTTGGTGTGTGTCTGTGGCTTTCGATTTGTAAAATATCCCTTTGTATCTTGCAGACAAGATGGAACAAATCCTCCCTGTCCTTTATGTTTTCTGCTCCCCTGCCTCTCTCCTTTTTGTTGATGATAGCTTTGACCTTTGCTGTCAGAATATCTGCTTAGTGATGCTTCTCTGAATTACGCCATTGATCCAGAGTATTATGTTTATGCTGGTGTTGGCAGATCTTTCATCCTTGTTTACAACAATTAGGTGTAAAAACAGAGCAGTCTTTTGGTAAACTTCCTTCATTTTTTTAACAGTTGACCTGTTAAAATACATTAAATCAGCTGTCTAGAACTTTCTAGATGTATTTGAAGTAAGTATATGCATTTTCATATATATTTGATCGCACACACATTTAGTCATATAGATAACACTCCTACTTCAAATGTTTGACATTAAAGATAAAATAATCTAATAAATAATAGTCTCTAATGATAGATCTTTGACATTACAAGATTTGGAACATTACAATAGCACTACTGTATCTATCTACTGAGCTTTCCAATTAGGTAGGGTTAAGGCGAGCACTAACAGAACACAACCTGCTGCAACAATGGCCGAGGTGCTAAATGTTCAAATAAGTAAGGTTATTGACAGTAAAAGCATAATATGAAAATAAAGTTGAAGTAATGGTTATATTCTGTCAAGCGAGCTGAATAATGTTTTAATGGGACATTTAAAAATATAATCTGGTCAGTTTTTTTGGCAGGCATAGTCAAATAAAGGTGTTTTTGTGTCAGGGTGTTTCTGCAGTACCCCCATAGAGGTCTCTGGTATGGGAATAGATTTATGGCGCAGGGTGCTTGAACACTGTTGCTCCAAAGCAAGGAGGTCCTGGGTTTTAACCTAACTGAGCTGTTGTGTGGTGTTTGCATTTTCTCCCTGTGTTAATGCAGGTTTACTTTACCCACATACCAAAAGAGTGCTCTTCATGTACTTTCAGGTATTGAGTTTTTATTGATGGTGCCTTGTTTTCCAGTGTAAAACATGGTGAGGGTAGCCCTGCTGCCACTGTAGGAGGCAGTGACAACGCTGCTGGCCTCATGTACTGTACTTCGTTGGATATTTGCTGCCACCGATTGAGTGGAAACCCGTTCTGCTTTACACCCATAGACTGTAGTCATCATGACATCACCAGTTGGTTTGTGGACTGCTGTTTTGTAGCCTTGAGTTTGGCCTATAGGGCGCTGCCATGTTTATTATTTGCAAACAGCGGCACAAGATGTGACCATATCTGGACGAGACGGTGGAGCTAACGGCCGTGTGTGGAGCTAGCTAGCTTGCTTAGCTAGGTGCATCTGTAATTCACCTTAACTGTCATTTTAACAGGGCTGACAACAGTGCCGTGGGTACGAGTCACTCTAGCCTTATTGACAGGTCGCCATGGTAACGACTTGTCAACAAATAATCCAGACCTGAAGCATACTCGCTTTATGGTCTGTTTTCCTCTAAATGGGACCATAATTTACTAAATGAACATCATGTTGTATCGAAGACATGAAACAGAGTGAGACAATAAACTCACTAGGAAAGTGTTTACTTAGGTAATAAATCCGGTGAGAAGTAGGGTCATTTTACCATTATTTCTAATGGAACCAGACTTCTTTTTGCAACCAGAAGAGTTGCCCCCTGCTGGCTGTTCCATAGAATGCAGGTTTAAGGGACTTCCGCAATGGATTGGCGGAAGCTTCTAGCTTGTTTACACCACAGTAACCATGACAGTATCCACATCATATTAAATCAGGGCCATGCTAGCCATTTGCAATGCTTTACTATCTGACAAGATTTTTATAATAGGAATCCAAATCACATGTTGTAATGGGGCCAGGTATACTAGTGTTTTGTAGTTTGCTAATTCTTGAGCCTGACTGAAGAGAACATCCTATAGACAGTGACGTGTCAGTACGTGCCAGTTAACTTGTTTAAGACCGGAACTAATTGTGCCGTTGACTTTGATGCTGGCAGATGTTTGAGACACACCTGAGCAGGAGAGCTCAGAGTTAATCTGATGACTGTAAGATGTGTTGTCTTCCCAGTTCTCTACCAAGGTAGGCGCATGGTTGTGTGTGTTTGTGTGCTATTGGCCACAGTTTTTTAGTTTTTCAAACGCAACAGACAAGAGGCTTACTTATCTTACTTCTTTCATGACACCAAGCCCATAGTGTCATCCTTTGCAATTGCAGGCCAACCTCCAACAAACCTCCACACATGTGGACTCTTTGCACCACGAGAGCTTCTCTCCTCAGCAAAGGTCAGAGATTGTTAACTAGAAGGGCATGTCAGCAGAGTCTTGTGAGAAGTGGCAAAGTAGATCCTTTCTTTCTTCCATTGCCTTAGAAGGAAATTACATAGTTTCTAACCTTTACTGAGCCAAGAAAAGTTAGCTGACCTACAATAAATGCTCTTTCTCAACCGCAACCTTGTTCCCAGTCATGAAGTTTTATATATTCATACCTTGGAGCCGCCCAGATAGCCACAAGATATTGCTGTTGACTACTAGGAGATGCCCAGTGTAAATTTAGATTTCTATCGTTCAATGGTTAGCCACTGGAAGCCAACAAGTACAACCACAGTGTTTTCTGGAACTTCACTTCCTCTTGCTCCACTGCATGCCTGCAGCAGGGGAACCAGGTTTATCCATTCAATTCAACTTCCTGTATTGTCTTCTTGTGTTTCACTGTGCTCCCATCCAATGCATCCACTTGTCTCTTATTAGCTGTAATAAGATCAGGTGTGGAGGGTGGTCTCTCTGTCTTATGGAACTGCTTCAGTACCTCAACTGTGTTTTTTTTTTTTGCCAATGACAATGAGCAGGAAGCCAATTACAGCAGAACAGGTCAGTCTCTTTGCACATTCAATTTTGCTTTATAGTTGAGAGAATTGAGTTATTGCTGCAGAGAATTTAGACAACATATTGATTTGTGAATTAATGAATTGCATAAAGGGATATGATGTTTGTGAGGTTTTAATTAGAATAACGGCAGGTTGGCAGCCTTGAACACAAGCTCAAGATTTACTCTGCATTCAGTCAGCAGCAGTTGCTGGTTGCAGCACAAATTGTATTTCAGCATAAGGCAGTGACTGCTAGTCACTGCAACGTGCAGTATATCCAGCGCTCTCCCACAGCATCCATCTGTAGCCTCTAGGTTGCCCATGGGGAAAGTTAGTATTGTCAGGTGTGAGTCTGGACGCCAGGAAGCATTTTAACAGGAGGTCCTATCCTTATCTTAAAGAGTGAAAAGGTAGTTGAATGTTAGCTTGGAATTTACAGAAACATGGCTGAGACTGATATCAAATCGAATCGCAGTCCCTGCTGAAAAAACCTTGTAGCCAACAGCAGAAGTGTTTGTATTGAGCAGTGTGTACTGTAAGTAATTTGTTGTTAGTGAAACTTGTGTGGAGAAACATGTGTTAAGAAGAAGTGTTAAAAAATAATGACATCTTTAATACATCAACAACAACCCCCCACTGGATTATAGTATAAAAATACTTGTTTGCATTTGTCTTGTTACTGTGTGGAGAAGGTCAGCCAGACTCTGGGCTACAGCTGGGGGTGGGGTGTATTGGTTTGGCATTGCTCAGCTTGTTGGGAGGGCTAAATGTCACTGCTTCAGCTGGGGTAATGCTGGCGCCCTACTGCCTCCCTGAGGGGTTGATCAGGCCAAGCTTGGGCGACATTTTACTTTCAAGATTATAGTTTTCCAACAGAGTGCCAAATCCATTCATTACTGAGCACAACTGGGAATTATCGTGCTGGCTGTGGAGAGAGCTAGGACCATATTCAAGGCTAAGACATACTTGCCAACAATCCTGATTTTCCCAAGAGATGCATTGCCCTCTCCCGGTTTCTCCCAGGTCACAGTTCGACTGCACTGGGTTGCACCAGCTGTGTGGAAGTTCTCTCTTAAGTCAGGGCGTAAAGTCGACACTAGAGCTTTAGTAACTTCTAGGTAGTTTGTAACTAAATCAGCTACTAAAATTGGTCACACCACAATTACTTGAGTCATAACCTAACTAGTTTAGACGTAAAGTCGTAACTAAGGTAAGTGGCCAATCAACGATTAAAGAATTCCATCTCGAAGAGTTCCATCGTCATGGTTACCGTGTGCATTAGCTTTCTGGCTTGCATGAGCCCCTTTGCATCGTAGCCCATCATAGCAATTTAGATCGATGAAATATCATATCAATAAATTTGGTCTCTACTGGATTACTGTGGTGCAAAATGATAAGCAGTGAATAAAATAATTATGTTGAAGGGCAGAAAAACAGCTGTTTTACCATTAGTGACTATAATTATGTGTCCTTTTATGATTTAAACCTACCCTGAGGCATGTGTAACTAGTTAGTTTTTATGTAGAGATATATTGTAATTTATCTCCGTAGTGCAACCGCTTTTATTTTAGTAATTCATAAATCACAACTTAGGAATAATTTACGTTATAACTATCCCACGTTTGAATTTACTCACAGCTGGTGCAACAGGCTGCTGTATTTCTCCTGAGTTATGACAAATGTTCACAACGTTTTGTCCTTTTCATCACCAAAACCTGTTTCTGGCTGTGTACGGCTCATATAAGCCATTAAACTCTCTTTCTATTTACTGTTTCCATCCGGACAACAATACAGCTACACCAGAAGTCGTTTCCTAGCATCCACAGTACCTGCCCAGCATTTGATGGCACTAGATTCAGATTCAGATAAATATTTGGAATCCACTTCACAGTAGGGCCTTGCTGGCGCCCTACTAAGACAAGGTTGGCACCCTGCTGTCCCTGAGCTCTCAAACTTTTGTTGGGTGCATCTTGCAAACTACAAACTACACCCAGTTTTGGACCACTCCTGGTAGCCAAAAATATGTTAAACAACAAGTTATTATCAAATGATAAAGACATATTTGTATTTAAAGTTATATCGGTCAATATATTGATTATTTTGGTCACCTTAAAACATATTGGCATTGTTGTCAGTACATCGTAGGTTGGTGGTTTGAACAGAAATCAGAATCAAATCTTTGGCCATGAAGTAGGTCAAGGGGAAGTAGCTCATGATTGTTGCTTCCCTTTAAGTACATCAAACGTTAAGAGCTTGGTGGCTGATGACATAATCCTGTCACCCAATAACCACCAAGATGTTCTCCTGCAGAGAGACCATCACTGTTAGCCGAGAGGTGTGTGTCACGTCTGCAGGGTCCTGGGATAAGTGGGCTAGCCTATATTTCCTGTGTAAAACTTAAGATAGGTGTGCTGCACGTATGTGATATCGATGTACTTAGTTTTATCTAGAGGTAGAGTATTTGTGCCATTCTTACATTGTCTGTGTCTCCATATGCACACCCACACACCAGTCTGCACTCCATAGTGTTTAGTAAGGTGTCAGTAAATAAAAGCCAGGTCAGATATGTCATCAGTCACACGATTAATTACTTGCAGCACTGTTGACTGTTTAACTCACAGTTATTGCGTACTGTCTGCCTTGCTGAAACACTGCTTGTAATTTGTGACCTCTACCTCTACACATAGCTTTGTGGAAACAGAGCAAAAAGTCTGTTTAACAAAAACATTTAAAATACCAGTATCAATAAAACAAGAGATGATATCAGGTATAAACCAAAATCTAAACATTATCAAAATGTGCCACGTGTGGTGTAACTATCATTGTGACAGAATTAATTATATCATATAGAGACAATCTTAAGAAATTTGGTCTGCGTTCAAGGCAAAGTGTCATATAGAACAAGCCGCATATCTTGGTCATCCTATGTCTGTAACGGATGATTTGATGGATGAGATAGGTATGTAATGACAATGTTGTAAATTATATGCAAAGGACAATAGCCTGTACGCATATTTCACATACGCTTCGATGTCAAGGCCTGACTGTTCAGCTCTTACTGGACGTTCCTGTGTCTTGCTCACATAAGGTACAGGTATGAAAAGTGCTCAGAGTCTTAAATTGCCAATCATTGGTCAGAAAAGAATACCAATAAGCTCCTGGGCATATGGTACTGCTAACAGAATTTCACATCATTCATGTGTCCATTTAACAGTAGGCATTTTAAATTTCCTTGCTGCTGAACAACCCTTTCCCTTGTGTGTCTAACTGTCCGCGAATGATTACGTGCTCAAAAGTGCCATGTTACTATGTGTTCTGTTTAGACTCTGTTGTCTGTAATTATGTCTTGACAGATTAAAACGCAACCTACGCTGATGTAGCAAGTTGTTTATTCATCATGAAAATGGGTAATTGATCGCAATGATGCTGATTTAATGCTTTATGGATGATGGTCTGATTTTCTTCTGTATGGACTAGATTTTCCTTTCCCCTTTTTCATTTCTGTGGATTGTTGGTCTGGAAATAAAGTGAATTTATTGAGAAAGAGGTGCTCTGCCATCTGTGCAACAGTTTCTAGCCATGTGGAAGAAATGGTAACATTAAGGTATGAAAATAGAAAGACTGCACAACATGTCAAACTTACCTCCTCATCAAATCGCTTCTTGAAAATGTCATATAGTGGTGGCTGAAACACCCCTTTCGGTTTCCAGGCACAAACAAATTGGTCTACTATTTGCCTGAGTTTACATAGGTTATAAATATTAATACAAAAACACACACACATTATAGGTTATTGTTTTCTTTTGATTTCACTTTCATTTCTTCACAGAGGGGCAGTACATACAAACAAATACATTAAGGCATTGTTCTTATTCATTACATAGTTAATTCATAAACTACTTGTTAAAATGTTTCTTTAGATTTATTATTGACTTTGCCATTCTCTGAAAATCTTTGTATATAACCTGTTCATCTTAAAATGTAATGATAGTCACGTCCTTATCCATCAAGTCCTTTTTATCCAGCCCAAAAATAATTTTTCCATGCTCTCAGCTCTGAAGTCTGTCTCGGGCAAATCAGTTCTTCTTTTTCCTGTTTTTCATCAGGTGGCCTCTTTTCAGAGCAAGCTCTCTTTCTAAAGCGAGGGCCAAACATTTATACCATAAAATAAAAATAGAAAGTTGAAACTGTTTCGATTTTACATTTTCAGCTACCTGACGCCCTATTGTATGTGATCCCTCTGCTCTCCCTCTTAGCTTGGCTCAGTTATTACAATGACCAATTTTTCCACGTTTTTTTTTGTTGTTGGGAGAAACATGAATCCCACTATTGCTTTTAATTGTAATTGGTTGGCTGGGGGGAAAAAAAAATTTGACATCTGTCTGGCACTTTTCTGAAAAGGGCTTTATAAAGAAAAGCCGAATTGTAAGTGCTTTGTGGTTGCTTGCTGTTGCTTTCTGTATACAGTAGGTAGGAACAGTTGGGGGTGAAATATGCTTTGTGCGAACATGTTCGAATGATTACACCTCACCAGTCACTCACTCTGATCGGCCATGGTAATTACTAGATTTTAAAGAAGGGCTAGGATATCTCCAGAAGTACAGCCTTACAGATGCATCAGTATCAAATCCATCTGCTTAACTGCTCCTGTACAGAATCCTAATCAAATCCAGACGAGCCAGCTACTTGATAATTCAAGATTGTTTAGAGTGAAAGGATCAAATCAACTTGTTAGTTTAACCTTTTATCGAGTGATAAACTCACACACACACGCACACACCTAAAAAAACTGATACAAGGCAAGCACACACTATCTGTCCTTATACAGACCTTGTTATTCTCATCACAAAATTTTCTGCAGCTGCAGGGCTCTGAGCAGCAACACACAGAATCTACCTCTCTGTTTCCTTTTGTGCATCTTAATTTTCCTCTTGCTCTCTTACAATGTCTTCTTTCATTGATTCTTTCTTTACTTAACTGGCCCTCCTTTAGCTTTATTGTTGTGACTTTCATTCTGCATCAGCTGAGGTAAACTAGTCCACATAACAATAAGCATGTATTCCACTTGTATGAGTGTGTGTGTGTGTGTGTGTGCATGCTGCACTACCTGCAGTAGTTCTGAACTGTCCGCAGCTCAGCAGCTGCTGATCTGCTGATACAACAACTTAAATATAAACCTATTACAGAACTGTTATTTGCTGGACACACACACAAGTACACACCCTCCAAATAACCACAAATGCAGTTGAAGTACAGATGCTCTCAGACCAGCAGGTTTGTGTGTGTGTGTGATTCCTCACCTTGTCCCAGTGTGTTTGACTCCCCCTCCTCCACTCCAGTTGTCTCTGCTGCACTGTCCTTCATGTAAATCCACCTCTTTCATAGCAACACTCCACATCTCATTCCTCTGTGTGTGTGTGTGTGTGTGTGTGTGTATGTGTGTGTGTGTGTGTGCGCAGGTGTACCGGAGGCAGGCGGCAACCAGACTGGCAGTGTTGGAGGAGGCAGCGAAAGGGAGGACAGCTTCTTATCAGAGGGAGATCCTTCACCTGCAGAGGCTGCTAAGAGAAAGACAGGAGGCTGAGGAGAGACTACTGCAGTCCAAACGGTAGGAGGGGAGCGAGGAGGAGAGAGAGAGAGAGAGGGAGGAGAGAGTAGAGGAGAAACGGCAGAAGGCAGGAAGCCAAAAAAAGGGAGGAGGACAGGGAGAGAATGTGTGAATGAAAGGAGGAGGAGAAAGAGAGAGGAGATGGTGTGTGTGTGTGTGTGTGTGTGGCGGGGGGGTAAGTAGTAAGGAATGATTGACAATAAACATAGAGATGTCTAGACAAACAGATTGGATTTGAAAGTCTTTTTCTTACACCGTTTCCTTCAAAAAGAATGAGTCGGGTTTCAACAAGAATGGCAACTGATACATCTGCAGGCCAATTACTGTCTGATTTTAGCTCATCATGTATTTATAAATAATAAGGAACTGCAGTACAGAAATACCAAAGATTTGATAAGAGTGTCGCAGTTACATAGTTTGTCCACCAGACAGCACTGACAGGTTTATTTTTCAACTGTAAAAGGCCTTCCTCAGTACATACCTCTGTCACAGTTCTTTACTAACCAAATTTTAAAGCTGCTATAACAAATATTAGCAATGCATCAAATAGCTATGTGCATGTGACAGTGGTCTGTAATAGTGACAAACAAAAGTGACACAAAGATGATTATCACCTAACTGCAGTTCCCTTCAGCTCTACGGAGCGTTTTTGCATCTTTTAACGTATTGTTTTGGTTTTATGGCCCACAACCTTACTGTTTAGATTCACTCGCTCCACCCTCATCAGCCTTGTGTCCACCTGCAGCAGGCAGCTGTTTTTAATTTTTGATTACTTCAGCTGTATAAACCAAAGTAAACATTTAGCAGTGATTTAATTGTAATGAAGGTATCAAAATGACGGCAAAATGACTACAGCATGATGCCGATTTGTTAAACAAATAAATTCATGCTTTGTCAGGTCACCCAGCAAGACAGCAGGACTACAACTTTTAAATTGTTTGTTTTCTAAATGGAGTTTGCATCGATCAGGCCTGTGCTATGCTAACTTGTTCACAGTAAAGTACAACGTTAGCTGGAACCAAGTACACATATTGTCTGAATTTACCAGGTAGTTCAAATTCCTCGCTTTCTTTTCTCCAAGCAATGTCCAGTTTTGTCCGTTTTTCATATAAATATGAAGTAGTAGTCCCACAGAGCTCTGGGTGCCCACTGACAATAACAACAACAGTGAAAACCAGAAACACACAATGGCCTGCTGCTGAGAAGTGTGAGTGAAGATAAATCAACGTTTAATCCCAAAAATCAAAGGAAAAAGTTAATTTAATAAACGCAGTTAACTCGGAGCTCCTCCTGGCGGTAAATGGCACAGTTGTAGCAACAGAATCCAGTCCGACTACAGGTGTTTATATGTCCAAAATCTCAGGCGCTCTCTCCTCCACAGCTCCCCGTCACTCAGCAGCTGTCTGTCGGCCAGCAGAGATTCTGTATTTCCGCTCTGCCTGGTCCTCTATAAACAACAATCCGGCTTTTTTATGTAATTGTCCCACCCCAAACCCTCGCTGTGTGTTTGGTCTGAATACACAATAAGGAATCAAAAAACAATGACGATGTCATGTGCTTCGTTCAGGTATTGGATTTTTGGAAATCTCAGATATCATTATCTGTACTGGCCTTGACATATAGTAACAATTTGACTTTACACAACACAGTGCAACAAGTGAAAGTACACAACACACCACAACACAACATCACAGCAACAAACACAGCATATTACAACACATGACTTTTCTAAAGCAAGACAACTCCTTTGCTGCTGTGTATCTATGTACTCTCCACATTTTCTATATTTGTACAGTGCAATTTCCGCTCTCATGCCAGACTTCAGGAGATAGATGATGACATGCCCGTAAACCCCTGGATACAGCAAATCACACGGCTCCAATCTAAATTTCTCTCTCCACACTAAATCAGTTGACCCCCCCAGGGCCGTCCGTTTCTACCAGTCCTCTAATGCTCACTGTGTATTCCCATTCACAGATGTTAGATTGCTGGGGGGTGGAAAAACTGCATCTGCTCAACAGGGTTCGCATAAGTAGTGCCTGAAGCACTTTATTTGAGAATTACAGAGCAAGGCCTACTGTTGTGACAAACAACATAGGATGGGCAATAATTGGCTTGAGTAAATGCCATAGAGCCGGACTGAAAATTGTGTATATGTATGTATTATATTTATGTATACAGTGTATTTTTCTTGTACATACACATATATACACATATATAATTCTTTTGAGGCACCCCCATAGCCCCTCTCTCTCTAGGTTTTATATATATATACTTTTAAAACAACTCAATGACCCGCCCACAGCACATCTGATTGGTTACACATTGCGAATAATAGCCTATCAACACTTTGCTCCAGTGAGTAGCGGAGCTGTGTGTTGAAGGGAAGGCAGCCGATATTACTGAAGGTGCAATAAACATCAAAATCTGATGATCTGTTTCTATGAGGACAAGCAGCACAATGTGCCTGTTACACCAGTGTGAACATTCCTGAAGTCACAGCTGCAGGGTTTTACTCAATGACACTCTTGAAAGTGACGGTTTTTAAATCGGTCGCTCTTCCCTTACCCACTCACTGTGCTTACTTTTCTTACACTGTGGTGGTTAAACTTTGCAATCAATCCACAGTTCACCTGCGTGTCAAACCATGCGGAGGGAGGTGGGGGGGTATTTTCATGACCAAAAAAACGTTTCAAACCATCCTCCCTCTGTTTTCTCACAAATCTCACCCTGTAATATAGCCTACGGAGGATTTGTAAGTACAGCGCAGGTGGCTCTGTCTGAGAGAGAGGGAGGGGAGAGGGAGAGGGACAGAGACAGAGGTGTCTGAGTAGCCATTTCCTGTGAGCTAACTATTGATAATAACATTTTTAATTTTAAATTAAATAAATAAAGTTTTCAAATCAGGTTTTTTTTCACAAAATTTCACCAATTATTACACTATTACACACTACACTACTACTATTACACTACTACACCATTACATTTTTCCTGTCGTGCACCCCCTAGAGGCAGCTCACGTGCACGCATCACACTTCGCTGCTTTAGGCTAATTGAATTGTCCTGGTAAAGGAAGTACTGTATGTAAAAAAAAATAAAAATAAAAAATACTTGCAACTTCGGCCATTTCCCAAGTACATGTTTGTGGCACACACAGAATTGCTTGAAATGACAGGGCAGTCCCTTGGTTATAGGGAAAAGTGAGCCAACCATTGCCACTACTGATTTACAGGAAGAGATTATTTTAAGATATTCTTACTGCTACAGTGTGACACCTTTGAAAAACCTGACTGGTACGTGTTCCTGATACACTTCCCCTTTATTCCCCTGTTAATATGTTTGTTTTTAGCTCGGCCTCTGGGCCTGCTGCCTGCTGCTATCAAATGAAAGCCAACTAATCATATAGCTAAAAGATCCTGTCCTGCTGTGCCCTGAGGACATCTTGATGACAAATCACACTTACTATCAGTGTGCGAACTATACCATAGCTTTTGGGGGAGCTCAGTTTTTTATTTTTTCCCTGGGGGGGGGGGCAGACTGTGATTCCTACTGCTGAATCATTAATAGCTGCAAGCATTTAGGCCTGGAGCTGACTGTGAAAGTATCAGGCATGTTTGTCTTATTATAATAATAATAATAATAATAATTACTATATAATAATAGTTATCATTATTATTATCCTATGTAGCCATTTTGCTAAAATTACGCTTCACACAACAGATGTGGCTGTGTTTGCGACCTTTCTTTTCTCCGTGAGAGGGAGGTATTTAGAAAGTTGTGTGGCGCTGCAGAGAGCCCCCAGCTGCAGTAGTACCGTTCACAGCGCGTCGCTCGTACTAGCGACAAAACACGTACCAGAGAGGGAGTGGGGACGGACCAGGGACAGGAGATTGCAGAGCAACTGGCCTGCTGTGGATCCATGATGATAGAGTAATTTAGAGATCAATGTCAATAAAGCATGCTTTCAATATTTTAGAGATCCCCCAAAATATCACAGATCATGCTTTTAGTGGACCTGATGCCTTATTAAGGGGAGCTAAGCTCCCCCTGGCTCCCTCGTAGTTCGCACCCTGCATATTACCACACATACCTACTAATCTACCGGCTTTACGACACCACACCGTGTAACTGCACCAAGCATGCACCCTACCATGGACCTTGTAAGTCGTCAGGATGCATGTGACTGACCTTCAAATGATGGCAGCTAGAGTAGACTAGTTTACCAGCCACACAATAATGTGAAACTATCAGTGTAGTAGTTGGTGGTGAGTTCCTATCCTACTTGTGGTTTTGAGAAACCATGTTTTCCCTGTTCCCAGTTAGGGCTTTTGGAGTTGAGCAATCTACCCGGCTGAAGTGAAACTTCTCACCTCCACACAGAGAAAAAATATTTTTCTGCCCTCATTCTCTTTTCTCTCTGATCCACTGCTTTGTATTCTGCCCGTGCTACAGCAGCAGAGATGCTGATAGGCTGTGATTGCTGCCTGCCTGCTGAGTTCCTTGTAGCCTCCAGAGATGCAGCATTGCCTGAGACTTCCAGGAGCTCAGGAGGGGTATGAGCAGTCAGATCCCCCCACCCCTTGAAAACAGTCCCCATACCCAGCCACAAAAACATAGAAAGATCTGCTACATAACAGCAGTGATCTTTATAAAGGTAGCTGACGTTTCTAGTGTACTTGCATTTTGCATAGTATATAGTTATAATTTGTTGTGGGATTGAGTATTTTGTGGAGGACTCATTTTAATTAGTTGAATTTGATGGAATGGATTATGAATTTTTATTCAGTTGAAAATAGTATATATAGTATATATAGGTTTGGAAAGTCAGAGGGAACTGTGCCAGCCTATTAAATTCAGGGAACGCTTGTGTTTGTTGAGAGATGTTTTCAGCTTAGTGAAACACTGATTCAGTTCAATTATAAAGCCGGTCTAAATTCACTCGTGTCTTCCTTTCAAGCCTGTTTGATCTTGTGGTCTAATTCTCTCCTGTTTTGACATACTGGAAAATAAGCAGTGTAAATTGCTGACATTATTTCATGTTAATGGAGTACACACTTGAAACCTCATGCATACTTAATGCTAAATCCCATGAATGCAGATAAACACATTTTAGTAGTGCTTAATTATCCTTTGGTTTCCCATCAGGTTCAGCAGTGGTTCCAGGACTGCAGTCAGGGGGGTTCAAATGGTACAGATGACCTTGGCCCAAGGCCCAGGGGGGTCCCATGCAAAGGTCTATGGTTGACCCTTAAATGGGATCACGTACAACGCTTTACTTACTGTATTATATAATAATAATAAATTGAATTTATATAGCGCTTTTCATGAACTCAAAGTCGCTTTGAGTTTTGTTATATCACTAACAAAATAATTTATATGTATTTACATTCATTTACGGTCGAAACACTTGGTCATTCCGAGGCGAGTTCAGTGCTGACAAAACTTAGCAAAACATTTTTTTCAACGGAAACAGTGGTTCTATTTTGTATAGGATTCGCCCTCTAAGGCTATCACTATTGGGTTTGTCAGTGCCAAATCCGTACCGGCAGCAAGATCCGTTCTGCACATGCGCAAAAGTGGTTCTGTCAGTCAAAGAAGGTTACCACAAATCTGCCTATTTCAAAATGATCCAACTAAGCAGCTAGCAGGATTAGCTGTTTTTTTCCTTTGGGTAACATAAGCTATTCACACTGTAATAAGCTACTGTGTGTGAGTTTTTGTAAAGCATTTTGCAAGGGCATAGGTTTGCATTTGTCTTAACATGTTGACGACGCATTTGTCCAAAAGAAGATATAAATAAAAATCTATATCTTTTAGACGATTCGGTGTAGCTTTTCACTCTTAACGTTAAACCGTGTGCAGACGGTTTAACGTTAAGTTAAGACTTTGCTGGCTGTACAAATTGATCTTAGTAGAATTGAAGTTTATGTACTATGACAGTGTTTCCCAACCCTTTCCTGAAGAAAGTTACCCCCTGTCCTGCATGATTTAATCTCTTCAACACAGCTGATTGAAGCAGCTTCAGGTTTCATAACGAGTTGATAGTTTGAATCTATGAAGATTCTCAGTCATCCAGGTCATAGTTATCCAACGAAGGTTAAAGTCAAGGGCAACTGGACTTGGTTGAAGATACTGGAAGACGTTTCGTCCCTCATCCAAAGGACTTCTTCAGTTTTGACTGACTGGCAGGGAAACTCAGCTATTTAACCTCAGTGGGGTCGTTGGCCCGGGTCATCGATACCGCTGGTTCGTTAGTGTTCCTGGTTGCTGTGACAACAGTCGTTACAGTCGTTAAGACTACCTGTGGCCAAGACTGAACGACCATCGTTGGTTGGAGTTTCCTGGGAAGTGATGAAAGGACAGCATTGTAAGTGGGGGATAAGTGGTGGCGTAGACCCCCTCCCCTCTTCAATGACGGCTTCTCAACCCTGGTGTAGATGGCTTCCTTGACACCTCTTTCAAACCATCCATCTTCTCTGTCTAAAATGTGCACCTGGTGGTCCTCAAACGAGTGTCCTCTGTCCTTCAGATGTAAGTAGACTGCAGAGTCTTGACCTGAGGAGTTGGCCCTTCTGTGTTGAGCCATGCGTTTGTGTAGTGGTTGTTTAGTCTCCCCAATATACAGGTCTGTGCATTCCTCACTGCATTGGACCGCATACACTAGATTGCTTTTCTTGTGTTTGGGTGTGCGGTCTTTGGGGTGTACCAGCATCTGTCTTAGTGTGTTCTTGGGTTTAAAAAACACAGGGATGTTGTGTTTGTTGAAAATCCTCCTGAGTTTCTCTGATACTCCAGACACGTATGGAATCACAATGTTGTTGCGTTTGACCTTCTTTTCCTCCTCCCCTGTAGTTTTGTTCTTCTTGGATCTTGTGGCTGTTTTCACAAAGGTCCATTTAGGGTATCCACAGGCTGTAAGTGCCCCCTTCAGGTGGTTCTGTTCCTTCTCTCTGGCTTGGGCGCTTGTTGGTATGTTTTCCGCTCTGTGGTGCAGTGTTCTCATGACCCCTAGCTTGTGCTCCAGTGGGTGGTGTGAATCGAAGAGTAGGTATTGGTCTGTGTGTGTGGGTTTTCTGTAAACACTAATCTGCAGGCTCCTGTCCTCTTCAATGTGTACAGCGCAGTCCAGGAAGGCCAAACTGTTGTTGTGAACATCTTCTCGTGTGAACTTGATATTACTGTCCACAGAGTTGATGCGTTCTGTGAAGGCTTGCACTTCCAGCAGGGTTCTAGTTACGGTCCATAAGGAGGGTCTGAGCTCTTAATCATGCATCTGTGGGGGTCAGTAATTCATTTACCAACAACCATTATTTTTAATCACAAATGTACATTATATTAATAACATAAACACACTGAAATAAACACGTTTTCCAAACGAACTCTGCTGCGCACCGCATGAATGTCATTACGACATGAATAATAATAATTAATATGATACCATAAAGGGCGGATTTGCGGTCTCTCCTTGAGCAGTAGTCTGGTTTATTTCAGGATTTTAAAACTTAAACTTTGTTGCAGTATCACACACATCTGGGGCAAGTAGTGGGCTGCTGTGTGTGAGAGAAAGTGTATGAGTGTATGTATGTAAGTGTACATATTGAGCAATGAAGTCTCTGTCCAGGCTTCTGTTTATTTATCAATCCCCACCGGTAACGTCCGTTATACTAGACTCCCACGAAGCTCAAATTGTAGTCCAGTTTCCACAGTTGTCCATTTTTCCTATTAAATTCAGCTGATTGCTGTAAAATGCCATAGTATATTACTCTTCAAAGGTAAATTATGAATGAGAAGTATGTGTGTGTATCCTTTAGGATGACTGGAAGAGTTACACTCTTAATCAACGACTATGTTTTTCTGTAAATGGATGTGGCTGTATGGACGGAATTTACGTCATATTTTGACAGAATAAATAAATAGTGCCTGTAAAAAAAGATACCGTTACTAGTTGAATGATTGAAGTGATATACAGTGGGCGTTGTTATATTGGCACATTAAGTGCTAAGTAGAATAGGCTCAAATCAATATGCTAAACTTATTTTACGGAATTAGCCTACTAGTTTCCCGTTACAATGTTGACTAAATAATTAAATATAAATCAATGACAAAAACCCTCCCCCTATGTCTACGTGATTAAACTTAAAATTTTTGTAGTTTTTGCGTGTATTTCCTGTCCTGACTGGCCTGACAGTGGAGGTCTGCAGTGGTAGTGGCCTGACAGTGGAGGTTGGACCCTCTTGGTAGGGTTAGCCGGTTGACATGCATACATACATACCCTGACGGTTAGGGTAAGGGTAAGATGTTTTGGGAAGCTGGCTGTCAATGCATTTTTTACTAACCTACCTTGCTAGCTACCGCTCTAGACAGGGTGTCTCATTCAGACGCACCCGGAGGTGTCTCATATGGATGGCAAAGGGTAACTTTTGCATCAAATAGTATTTGATGCCCTGAGATGAGAACAGACCACAAGACATGAATAATTATGAACAGGCACATTTGCGGTAGCCTTCTTTGACAGACAGGTCCACTTTTACCATGTGCTGATAGGATCTGGCAGGCAGCACGGATATGGTACTTACAGGGTTTACCCCTACGCGCACCTGCGCGGCACTGAGAAAAGTGGTCTACGCCCACCTACAGTGTGGGCCTCTCCTACGTCCGCACCTTGTGTTCATACAGTGAGATCTAGCCTTCGGCTGCTATTTATCATCAGCACTGAGCTGTCTAAAGAGCTAGAAGACTTACCAGCAGAAGAAAAAGAAGATTGATGTCTTCCATCTTGCTGGCCAGAATATGGCGAGACGCCGCTACATCCGTCCAGCTGTGTGGCATCTGCAACACGGGCTTCATCCTGCCAGGGACCTCCATCCTTGATGCGACGCATGACTCTGACCGAGCACTACCCCCAGCTCACGCAGCCCGTTCTGCGCCCTCCTCTCCCCCGAGGACTGGCAGCGCCGGGCGGATAATTTTGCCATTCGAGACAAGGAGGTGTGGCGGCCCACCCGCTCTCTGGACGAAGCCATGGGTAGGCTGTTGCCGGATGAGCTCTGCTCTTGGTGTTCTCGCTCTTAACCAGCTAGAGTGCAGTGGCTGGCTCACCTTGCCAGTAAGACCCAATGCACTCCAGAACTCCACCTCCGCCAACAACACAGCGCTGATCGCCTTCTCCTTCACTAAGCTGCCGGCTAACTCCACCACCATGATGGAGGAGGAGAAAGAAGAAATCAGCAAAGGGGCCAGCATGCAGCTCACAGAGTGTGCCACTTCAGCTGTCACCACTGCCCAGATGGGTGTCTGGCAGACGCAGGCCCATCGGATTCTGTGGCTTCAACAGTCTGTTATCCCTGACACCACCAGGAAGGAGCTGGTGAGCCCGGATGGGCTCTTCAGGCCTCATTTCCGGACCCTAGTGGACAACGCAAGGTCCGCAGCTCAGGAGAGCATTAGGCAGCATGTGGGCTGGACTCGGCCCCCTTCTTGTCCTCCCTGGCATGTTGAAGAGGAGGAGCTGTGGCTCAGGAGGTAGAGCGGGTTGGCCGTTAATTGGAAGGTCGGTGGTTCAATCCCTGGCTCCCCCTGGTTGCGTGTCGAAGTGTCCTTGGGCAAGATACTGAACCCCGAATTGCCCCTGGCGGCTATTCCGCCAGTGTATGAGTGAGTGTGAATGTTAGTTTCCGTTTGAGCACTTAGGCTCAGTGTATGAATGTGTATGACTGTATGATGTAGTGTAAAAGCGCTTTGAGTGGTCGAAAAGACTAGAAAGGCGCTATACAAGTACGGAGCATTTACATTTACATTTACATAGTAAAATTAAATAATTTATATACTATTAGATAAAAATTTAACTTTTTATCTAATGTTATAATATTACACTAATACCCTCATTAAAACTAGTTTCTCCTCCATGTTGTAGAAAGAGCCTCAGATTTCCACTGCACAGGATGCCAAGTGTGCCAGTATGTGCTCCTTCTAGCCTCCTGCTGAGAGTAACACGTTCCCCTCGTTCAGGTTTACTAAAGTTATTGTACTGTTCAGTAGTCTTGTTTACTTTAGGTGTGGGTTGTGTGGGTGCTGCTGGTGTATTGTGAATCTGTATCTGGTTCAAAAACTACACAAGCACCAATCACAATGTCTCAAATTTTCAAAACATCTGTTTAAATTTTTTAAAAAGCTTTAACAAAATATTACATAACAAATGTATAATGTCGACTAGGGGCGAGTAACTCCACCAGCTGATGCGACACGGCATCTCACACTGTGGGTTGCGATAACTAACTGAAAGAATTTTGCAAAATAACCATCTAAAATCTGAGACTCAAACTTTATGTGGATTTGTGGTGAGATTTCTGCCTGATCAGAAGTGTTTTCAGTAAGTTTAGTTTTTCCACCTCCTCCTCTCACCCAGTACAGTTCCAAACAGTTCTGTCTGGTCTGAAACAGATTCGACCATATCGGCAGAACACTAATGCACGCTAATACACAGCAGAGTATAGTGCAGGTAGACTTTAGTTTAGTTAAACTTTACTTTAAATTTTCATATGATGATGTTAGTCTCATAATATTACAACTTTTATAGAGATTTAAAGATTTTAAATGTGCAGAAGGTTTTGAAGCATGAGCAGAAAACCTGCTGAAATACAAGAGTTAATAAAGTCCAGGAGTTTAAATAAAATGAATTAATTTCTCATTGAGGTGAAAAGGTGCCATGCACATTTAAAGGTTAAAGGTTGGTTTCTCAAACAAAGACACAAAGAGGAGGGAAGACTAAATCATACATGTGTTTTGACTCAGCAGGGGTGATATTACATGAAAAAAATATTTTAATATACATTTAATGTGTATTAAAATATTAATACTAACAACCTTGTGTTATATAATGACAAATTAACAACCTTGTAAAAGTTGATCTACAGGAGAAACATAAAAGCAATACAGAATGCCTGAGAGCTTTACTGCATTATATTATATTGTCACCTGCCACCTGAATTTTGTGTTTCCCTTCATATCAATGAAGATTAATAACACTCACAAGTTCCCATGTTGCAACCGCGAGACCTACAGTAAGTTAGGTCGTAGGATACAGCAGCAAATATGGTTACAATATCATGAGCTATACGTAAACCACTGTTTATATTATTCTTATTTCAGCTGACACAGCCATACTCTATACAGTATTTCAGTTCTGCACACAATTTGACCAATACTTTGATTAATGAAGCTATCAAGATTGAAATTGATAGATGAAGTACATTTATTATTTCACTCATAATTTAAATTTCATCAATGTGTGATTTTACTTTTCTCTAATCACTCGTTTTTTCATTCCTTGTCTTGTTTTTTAAATTTAAAATGAGAAACATAACTGTCACAGTATATTGTGAAAGATTAAAAAATTAAAAAAACTAACTTGACCTTTTGTACTTTATAATCATATTGAGTAATTGAATATATATGTGAGCATGAGCTAGATGAGTCTATAACACTGAATTTGGAAATGGTCGTTAGGGACTCCATCTGTGTCACTATAATGGTACTTTCAGACCAAAAACGAAGCGAGCGTTCAGAGCGGTGAGTTTACATACAAAGTCAATGCAAAGACGCGTAGAGCCGCGATTTCCTGTCGGGCGGCGCAAAGTGACGCGAAGGGGGTGGTGCTGGCGACGCAAAGGCAATGCGAAGGAATTCGTGTGATTTAAATATTTTCAACTCAAGCGAAGAAGTTGAATGACGCTGAGTCGCGATAGCCTATCACTGTTGAGACTGTCCGAATGACAGACTCGTTCTCGTTAAAATGAACTTGATGAATGAATGAATCTTTTTTTGAGTCCTTCAATCAGTTCTGTTTGCTGTGCTGCCTGCTTACCACAGCCCTGTAGCCGAGCTGTCACGTGATCAATGAACGACTCAAACAGACCCACAGTTGAGAGTCGTGAACTAATCAATTCTGTTTCCTGTGCTGACGGAACCCATGCAGCTGCCGTGTGACGAGTGAACGTAAGAGTCCAAGATCCTTCACGCATGCGTGAAAATTAACGAATCACACACTGAGACAACCCGTTCCTCCCGAGTCATACACACGATTAGGTCTTATGAACGAAACGTGCTTTGAACGACACAACACTAGTGGAGAGGACCTGGCATAGCGGGGGATTGAAATCTGCAGTCCGGCTGAGAGCTGCTAAACTTGGGGGAGAGGAGCAGGGAGCAGCGCTGCAACCATTGGAGAAATAAACACCCGTAGTCAGTCGGATTCTGCTCTGACAACTACGCCGTTTACTCGCGGGAGGAGCTCGGAGTTAACTGTTTATATTAAATTAGCTTTTTACTTTAGTTTTTGGGATTTCAACATTGATTTATCTTCACTGGAGCTTCTCAGCAGCTAGCTTCCATGCACATCCGGTTCCAGTGTTGTTGTTAGCGTCGTTAGCTCTGTCGGACTACGACTTCATATTTATATAAAAACCGGACAAAGCTGGACATTACTTGGAGAAAAGAAAGCCAGGAGGTTGAACTACCTTGTGAGTTCAGAAAACATGTGTCTGTATCTTTATTCCAGTTATCATTGTACTTTACTGTGACCAAGTTACCATAGTATAGCCCTGATCGATCCAAACTCCATTCAGAAAACAAACATTTTAGAAGTTGTTGTCCTGCTGTCTTGCTGGCAGACCAGACAAAGCATGAATTCATGTGTTTAACAAATCTGCATCATGTTGTAGTTATTTCGGCATCAGTTTAATCCGTTTATTGCTATTTAATCACAGCAAAATGTTTACTTTGGGTTCATTCAGTTGTAGTAATGGCGAGTTGTGTTTATTCACCATATCGAGTTAAAAGCGCCTTCTTGCGTTGTGTGTGAACACTTGCAGCGAATGTACTCACGCGAGGAAAGCGAGGAAAATTCGCGGTTGGTCTGAATGCGGCATATAAGGCTAATGGCCAAGAGCTTTTTTGAAATTGTCCCTGTTTGTATTAGAGGGTGGGTGAAGGTTGTGCTGGAGTGGGTGTTGATGAGGGGCCCAATTTGGAAAAGTTGTCAATCTGTCCATAATTCCTAATGGCTGGTCTAAGTGGTTCTATTAGTCTATTGCATCCAGCAGAGCAGAGAGGATCATGGCTAATTCTCTGTTCCTCTTGGGTTGCTTGTTTCTTGATGGCTTTCATCATAGGTTGGAAGAAAGGCATGTGCTGTATCCCTCGTGGGGGGTCATGTAGTGACCAAGTCTTGCACTTCCTTGTAATGCATCAGTAGTCACAAGAAAATATCAGTAGTCACAAGAAAAGTACTAAAAAGGCGCATTAAAATGACAGTCATGAGTGGGGAATATACGGCTACCTTTGCAGAAAGTAGCTACTATGTTGTCTGAACCTGTTTCTCACAGGCCTCTATTAAAGGTTTATTTCGTGGTATAAAGCAAGTAGAGGGTGAAGTCTGCCATGAAGCATGCTTGGAGTACTTTGTTAAAAGCAGCACTCAGCTCACATAGATCATACATAATCAGTTTGTACAGCTGCAACCAGCACCAAGATACCACTTGTTCTATTGAAATCTACCACGGTGGACAGGCTTATTGTTAATAGTGGAACAATATAATTTACCTTGTAATTCTATTAAATAAAAACATGTTTTTTTTCATAAAACATGGATGTTGAGGAAGGAGTTGTTCTGTTGCAGAGCGATAACCCAAATCCTGAAATGGCCGCAGCTTACTGAAGCTACAATTTGTAATGGGCTTATATCTGCAATATTTACCTTTTGTATTCTGTTTGAGTAGCTTCATAGGAAGCAATAATGAGTGGGCTTGCCATGGGTAAAGCATGTGCACTTGCTGCTTGGGGTTGGGGGTAATTATCAGACGGTGTATTTTGTGAGGGTCTTTACTTAAGGACAAGTATTTTTATTTATTTTATTTTTTGAGCCATCACTCAAAGAAACATCATTAATTCCTTCTTTAATAAAAATGAAAGCATTTTCTCATTTTATCCACATAGTCATGTCAGTGTTCTTAAAGGAGACCTGGACAATGTTGGATGTTCGTGTTAAACATGGCCAAAGCTTCAAATAATGAGGTTAAAGTATTTAAAAGAAATCCCTGTGAGCCAAAACCTCAGATTTCTTGAAAATTAGATGATACATCTCAAGGGGATTTTCCTGTACAACACATTTTATACTAATGTTGACCATGATCACTATCTTAGGAATGGCAGAAATTTTTATGGCAATCCATCCAGTAGAGATATTTCACTGCAAACCACAAATGTCCATGTCATGGTGGCGCTAGAGGAAAAGTCAGGGGATCACCACAGTCATTAGAATATGTTGTATGGTAACCATGAATGTCTCCACAAAATGTCATGGCAAACCATTTGAAAGATCTAGATATTGTCCTGGTTAAATGAAAACTTTGGCTTTGACTTTGCTGTTGGCGCTAAATGAAAAGTCAAGGGATCACCAAAGTCATTAGGATTTATCCTCATTGTGTCTCTTATGTCTCGTAATTTTAAGATATTTCAGTCCAAACAAAGTATCGATTGACTAGATATTGCCATCCCCACAGTCATGTCACTAGCACAGCAAAAGATATTTCTACAAAGACTAATGACAGTACCATCATCCTCAGCTCAAATTGTGTTTTGTGCTAATGAGCTAATATTAGCATGCTGACCTGCTAAACTAAGATGGTGAAAATGGTAAACCTGCTAAACATCAGCATGTTAGCACTGTCATTGTCAGCCAGGCTGCCAGCATGGCTGTAGACTCTCAAGTCTTTAGTAATTCCCCGACCCTTATCTATGCGTCATACATGGTGGTTTTCTGTATACGTGTCGAATCTTGTTAACCGAGTCATTTTTGTTCATTATTCACAAATGTATCAACCCAACTTTACCCTATTCTACTGAAGCTTTGTGGCAGAACTGGAGATACAGTACACTGATCCTACCAACAGGCTGAATCTTGCTTGTAAGACAAGGGTCTATATCCTGTCACTTCATTTTAAATACACATGTACAATATTTGTGTCATACTGTTAGGAGGATGTTTCCTCCACTATAATAAGCAGAGTCCATACAGGGCAGCTGATTGCCTCCGTTGCTGACGTGTGAACATATGACGGGAGAGCTTTAATGCACCAGCTATTATAACAATAACAGCATACACAGGTAATTACGTGCGGTCTCCTTGGAGCTTGTGTTTCCATTATCGCTATCCTCCTTCTTTTCCTCCCTGTGTGAAATTGTATGTTGTTGGTTGATTCATCCAACATGCAAGTACAGTACTTGTCGCGTGGTTGTTTAAGTTGCACTTTTAAAAAGGAATCATACATTTAGTGAGAGGTAGCACATGACCAGTCTGAATAGTGTTTGAATTGATCATGTACTGTACAAGCAGAGAGGAATTTGAACACTGAATGTCAACATCAAATGTTAAGGGTACACAGAAAACACATCAAATTGAACATTTACTATACACACACTGCTCTGTCTCAGTTGTATGTGTTGCACATGTGTATGAGTACGTGCATGTGTGTTGGATATATGCAGGGGAGGAGAAAAACATGGCTAAGTAATAATATTTTTTTTTTTTTAAATGATGTAAGTGCTAAGTTGTTCTCTGGCCTGGACATAATGTGTTTATTTAATGAAAGAAGAGATTCACTAAGGGCAAATGGTAATTTTGAGCAATACACTTTGAACCATCTGGTCTAGAAAAATTAAATAATTACTCACACAGTGCTTTCTACATCCCAAAATGTACTGGGCCACCTTTTCAGGTCTACTATAAATTAAAATAAAAACTGTCATGGAAAATAATTTAAAGGCAATTCAGTTTCAGTGGTGGGCAGAGTGAAAGTTCATATTTACATTTACATTTACTCATTTGGCGCTTTTATCAGCTTTTATTAGCGACTTACATTTGAGGAACAGCATACAAGCATCAACAGAGCATCAAATACAGATCTACAACTGACAATACATACTAGTAAGAGCAGCAATAAGTACTAGTCAGAGCTCATAGTACATATCACATCAATGGGGTAAATACCTAGGGAAGGAAGTAAGAGTTAACAAAAAGTGCAATCAAAACAAAAAAGTGCAATCAATACAAGATAATTGTAGGGTTGTTCACGGACAAGATGAGTTTTCAAGAGCTTCTTGAAGTTAGAGAGGGACGCCCCTGCTCTGATGGCGTGTGGTAGCTCGTTCCACCATCGTGGTGTCACAGATGAGAACAGCCAGGACTGAAATTGCTTTGTGTGAAGGGATGGCAGAGCCAGGCGGCGTTCGTTGGAGGAGTGTAGCGGCCGAGAAGGAACGTAAGTTTGTATTATGGAGTTTAGGTAGATGGGTGCAGACCCAGTAGTCACTCTGTATGCAAGCATTAGTGACTTGAATTTGATTCTGGAGGCCACGGGGTGCCAGTGGAGGTCACTGAGTAATTTGGGCCTTTTGGGCTGATCAAAAACCAGACGTGCTGCTGAGTTCTGAACAATTTGTAAGGGTTTCACCGCACAAGCTGGAAGACTGCTAGGAGGGCATTGCGATAGTCGAGGCGAGAGATAACCATGGCCTGTACCAGATGCTGGGTGGCATACTGAGTGACGTAGGGCCTGATTTTCCTTATGTTGTATAGAGCAAAGAGGCATGACTGAGAGACAGCAGCAACATGGTCTGAAAAGGACAGCTGGTCATCAATCATGACACCCAAGTTTCTCACCACCTTGGTTGGAGTGATGGTTGAGGAGTCAATTTGTAGTGTGATGTTATGGTGGATAGATTGCTTGGCTGGAATGACCAAGAGTTCAGTCTTAGAGAGGTTTAGTTGAATGTGGCAAGCCTTCATCCCTGCAGATATGTCCAAGAGACAGTCTGTGATCCGCGCCGAGACGGTGGGATTGCCTGGCAGGAAGGATAGGTAGAGTGGCGTATCGTCTGCGTAGCAGTGGTAAGAGAAGCCGTGTGAGCGAATGATCGGCCCCAGTGAGGTGGTGTAAATTGAGAAGAGAAGGGGCCCTAGCACTGAGCCTTGGGGCACCCTTGTGGAGAGGCAGTGGGAGGAGGATAATTGTCCTTGCCACAGAACATTGTAGGAACGCCCTGAGAGGTAGGATTCGAACCACAGGAGTGCTTTACTCGAGATGCCGATTGCTGAGAGAGCGGATAGCAGGATCCTGTGGTTGACTGTGTCAAAGGCAGCTGATAAGAACCGAGGATTGGGTTGCAGCTTTAGCTGACCTTAGGGATATATATTGGATACATATTGGACCTTAATAATCATAACTAAAAGTCCTCTCACTCGCTTTTTCTTAAGATTTTCATTTCTTCTCAGTGTCAGTGAATGGAGTTGTCTCAGTTGTCATCATGTGACTTAAGTATGGAACTCTGGTTACATGATAACAGGTTATTGCATATGGTGGCATCGACTTGGACTTCTATTCCAAATGAGTTTGGTTGATGATGTATAGAATAGACAAAATGACTACAATTGTTTTCCAGCATTTCTGAGGTTTGTTTTCCAGTCTGACGGGTCTACTTGGTTTACAAATAGCTTCAGCGCAATCTTATCAAAATTTGCGGTAAAAGCACAAAACTTGAATTATACAGTATGCTGTGGCCGTCATTGTGAAGGTGAAAGTCTTGTACTTTGAACGCAGCTGGTGGACAAAATATTTTGTCCATTGTATGAAAGTAGTGGACTACTATTGTATGCAATGTTGTCATATAAAGTGTTCCTTTCTGGCAGGGACTAACAAAGAGCTAAAAAAATATCTTGCTCTTGGTTAAGTTTAGGTAAATGTATGTAGCTTGTGCTAATGTTTTATGGTTAGGTAGAATAACAAACGGGTTTTGCTGGGGTTAAAATGATGGTGATAATTAAAATTTTGGATAAGGTCAGGTTGTTGATTTTGACAGGGGTCTTCTGAATGAGCTTGACAACTGCATAACATGGGGAGCTACTTATCTGAGCACAAATTTCTTTCTAACCAGAGACGGACCTTTTTACATTTTGAGGCATTATGCTCAATTTATAACCAAGGTGCAACCAAACTCCGACGTCATCCCATCTCTCTTTGAGCTGATTAGGCTGAAATAGCCTCATCCCTTCGGAGTGTTAAAAAGCTGGGTTTTATGGCATCAGTTGAGTTTTAATGTGAACACTTCCAAGCCAGAGCCTTTAACAATCATGCCACTCTTGACAGTTATTCCCATATGATCTGTATGCAGTATAACACTCTGGCAGAGCCCAGTGATTGCTGCTTTAATTAGAAACACTCCACTTTTTCCTGCATTGTGCCTGGTGAGTTCATTTGATGAAAAGGCGCTCTTGGGCTTTAGCTAAAAGATCCTCAGGAACATGAAGGTGAGTGTTGTGGCCAGTGGGATTTAAGACCATCAGCCACACTGATTTTAAAAAGCTTTATGTTTTATTTATAAACTTAATTGAAGACGGTGGCGTTTTGGCGTGCATGTGAGATATGATGTTTAATCCAATCCTAAGTGAGGTTTGTCTCACCAGGTTTGAACACTGCAACCAAAACAACCCAAAAAGATTATCGCAAAATCAAACAGACAAACAGGTGGAGATCAAAAGAGTATCTTTCTCCAGCTTTCTTGGCAGAGCTGGTGTGTAAATTGCCTCTCTGTCCCTGCTAGACAGCCTGCTGTTCAGTCACTGCACCATTAAGCATTTGCTCGCTCTAGTTAGTGTGTCATGTACGAACAATGAAATTTGTTTGATCACAAGCTCTTAGTAATTCTTCAGTATCTTCAGAAATGTCACTGGGGTCGCAGCTTGCTGATTTTCATATTTGACTTTTTAATTACCATAACCTACTTTGCATGCACGCTTCGGGGGAGGGGGTCAATGCAAAACTGGCACTTGCAAATGTCAGTTTTGGATGCACCTCACATTACAGATGAACTGCACACACAGATAAATAATTCATTGGAAGCCAGGCGTAGACTGTATAACAAACCATCTTGCTATTAGCACGATTGGTAGACCTAGCAGTACTTTTACATCTTCTACATGACAGGAAGACATTTGATGTAGCGATCATATTAAACATTTTGCTGAATGGAGCTTGATTAGTCTGTTTGGCCAGTAACAGGTTAATGTACCTGAGCTGATCTGCACTTCCTGTTGTGACTAGCAGAATGCTGAAACACTTGCTGAATGTGACTACTGGCATTGACCTTTAGGCTTATACGCTTGCACACACACAATGCTAATCTAATGATTGGCGGAGGGGGGGGGGCACGCTTAGCTGCCAGTGTATTAGGTACGTCTAGTTAAAACTAATGTGTTGTAATACAACTATCTTGTAAAAAATTCTTTCATGAATATTACAATGTTCAGTTTTTATTGAAGCTGTTTCAAAGAGGTGTTGATTCAGCCCAGTGTATATTAAGATGCATTTCTTATGATTCTGCTCTATCACATTCTGATGTCTATTGCTGCTATGGGCCTTTCCCTGTTTCAGTTACAAAACACAATGCTTCAGGCACTACTTTAAAAAGGAAATGACACATGCATTTGTATTCCCAGCTGCCCAGGGTGTTTTTTGGATAAGGAGGAGAGATCCCAGGCAGTCTCGAAGTACTCTTGTTCTGCAAAATGTAGATAAAGATTGGAAATTGAGCCATGTGAGCCACTGCAGCCAGTGTGTGGTGCTGCCATTTGCACAGTAGAAATCAGCAGATACTCTTGACACTGGCTTGAAGGACATGAGACACAGAAAGTGAATCAGCCATTAGTAATGGCTGAAGATGTCTCAGGATTTCCACTGCATAAGAAAGTACATATACCTTTAGGTCTTCCTGTGGTCAGCCCGATCACTGTAGCCACAGTGACGTATGAATGAGCTTCACGACCACAGCAGCGCTGCTTGTCACCTTCTCTCACTACTACACACACACACCTTCAATGTATTAGCACCACCTTAGTCTGTTGATCTTCTTTGTTCTTTTATTCTTCTGCATTTCATTTCTTTGCTAATCATTTAGGTTCAAGTTTGTCATCTACTTGTTATTGGTATTTTTTTTTCTTTCTTTTTTATTAGAGGGCATTTTCAGAACTTGTGTATTTTAATTTCCTTTATGTCTCCCCATCATATTGCACTTGACTGACTGAATTTCTTGTCTTCTCTCCTCTCTTTGCCTCACCAGGGAGGTAGAGGAAGAGTTGGAAGTGGTGTGGCAGGCAGCAACCAGGGAAAACCAGCAGATGAGGGAGACTCTTTTGGACTCAAAGCTCACTGCAGACCTCCACGGTGGGGCCGTGGAGGCAAAATCTGACTCGGATCACCAAAACAACTCCTTTGATGGGAAGCATAAGCATGGGCTGGATTTCTATTGCTAAAACGCTTGGAGTCATAAACCGTCTGTGTTCACACATACTGGCAAAACAGACAGGGTAGAAATATGTAGATGAATTACAGTCCTGAACATGTCAACGCACACCCATCTTAAACCATAACCATCCTCTGTGACGGTCTGGGTAAAGTAAAAAAAGACTTCTGTTTTCTAAACAAAGATTTTTGTAATCTTTAAAAAAAACATTTAGTCTCAGGGTTTTACAGACCATGCCAAGTAAAAGAGATTAGAACAAATATCCACAGTAGTGGTGGAAGTTGCATTACCTAGCATCATTAAGGCTCTTGTGTCATACAGAACATAGCAAATGTTGCCACCTGGTGGACACATATGGTAATGGCATTATCAATGGATCATTACATGGTACAGAACAGGCAGACATGGAAAAAACACAAATTGTTGCAGTAAAATAAGTTTTTATAAACAGAGAAATGCACAGATGTTAGATACATGATTGGCTCTATTTTCATATTATTATTACCTTTGTTAACTATAAGATTATATTTTTGACCATGACTGATATGCACTGACTTGAGTGGTGGAGTAACTTTTTGGCTACTGGGTAAATAATAAAGCAACATTTCCTTGGTCATGAGCCTCACTTTTTTTCTTTTTCACTTCCTCAGAAAGTGTTCTTCTCTGGGATAGTATTAAATAACAATATTTTTTCCACTACAAAGTAGTTGTTAAACCTTTGGGATTTTCTTGTTCAGCGTATTCCTTATCAAATACAGACATAACGCTAACCATCAACCAAGTTTTTCTGTGACTGAGACACCATTACATCACCTCTTTGATCCCTCTGCAGCTCTGCTCTATAAGACTGAAACCACAAGGCAGAGTACTGATGTACCACAAATCCCTGCTGACGAACACAGACCAGTATGACGGCGGTTGCAGTATGTGTATGATAGCTGTTAAGAGATGAGGCATACTCCTAATGCCTGGTGTAATGGTAGAACGTGCGGCTTACCAACAAATCCAAACAGCCAAATTATGGCATTGAGCTTGTCAGCCACAGAGTTTCATCAGCAAGAAACATACACACATATGTGCTTTGATAAACCGCGACAATAATATATAAACAAGTATCTCTATCACTCATTGCAGCAAAACACCAAAGAATGATCCTGGTTACATATCTTAGAATTCAACAGAATTGAGTGGGTTTTGGCTTTAATCCAACAAAGGGACAGTGTGTTGCCTTTTAATAAGGTGTCATCATGTCTCAGCCTGAGAGAACACTTTTTTGTATGTGTTTCTCAAAGAGAAAGCTTGTTTGTTTTTACTGGCTCCCTTAAGACAAAACACATCTATGAATCCAATAGTTAAAAAATAAGTTGTTTGCAGACAATCCAGCTGTCTTATTGAAACTCTTTTAAGGCCTGTTGCTGGTCACAGTGGAATCTGCAGCTAATTACAAAGATAAGATGATTTCTGCGTGTTTCTCTGAGAGCAATGTTTGCTTTTTCAGGAGCACACACACTTACACAAATAAAACTGACTAAAATCCATGCACACTATGAGATGTTATTGGCAGTTGCATAGGACCAAAAACTCAAACCTGAGAAGAATCCTGCACAATTTGACTTGCAGTCACTTCAGCTCTACGCGTCTTTTGCCCTCAACCAAGAAAATTAAATAAATTTTTGATGAAACATGATGATCAAATAGATCTCAAACCATCTTCTCTGTCCCCTGAAATAAAACATTATGGAACCTAGGCTACATCTGTTGGAGCTGGAACACCAAACACAATTCAGAATTAAAAATACAGTGACCTCCCCATTGTGAATCACAACGTTTGTAATAACTCACTTAAAGACGCACAGAATTCTAATGAAAGACGAAACACTTGGTTCCTTAAAAATATGAATTATCACGCCTGCTATGCCTCAAATCTTCCAACTGAAAATCACATTTTTGAACTTATTACAAAGTCCAACAACTCCACGTCACCTGGATTTCGTCTCCACAACCCTAGTTAAAGCATGCTTGCCCTCTATCAGTTCCCCCGAGAAACCTCTATTATCAACTCCTCTCTGTCCACTGGTACAGTTCCCCCTTCACTGAAGGTTGCCATAATCAGACCAACTCTGAAAAAAACTGGTCCAGAATGTAATGACCAAGCAACTACAGGCCAATTTCCAACTTACCATTCATGCCCAAATTCTTGGGAGGGTTGTTGTATCTCAACTGCACATGTAACTATAACTATAATCTCCCCAAACATAGCATAGAAACTGCCCTCTTTAAGATCACCAACAACCTCCTCTTTGCAGCTGATTCCGGTCTAATCTCCATCCTCGTCCTCCTGGACCTCACTGCAGCCAGAATTACCGGTCAGAAAGCTCCAGAGTTTACCGCAGAGTACCACAGGGTTCAGTGTTGGGGCCACTGCTGTTATCTACTTTCTCCCTTTTGGCAACATCTTCATCAACTACGCCATCACCACCCTCAACTCTACAGCACAGATTATCACATGCTTAATGTCCAGAGATCATGCAGATCCCCATCTGAATCAATAACAACGGCTCTTTAAAATATTATTATTAACATTCAATGATCTCCACAATCAATCCTCTGCTTATCTGACAGACCTTCTTCAGACACTCCACCTCGCTCCCTGTGTCCTTCCACAGCAGGTCCACTGGCACTACCAGCCATCAAACTCAGCACAATGGCCTTCTCCTGTGCCGCACACAAACTTTGGAAATCTCTTCCCCTTCACATCCGCATACTGGACTCTACTACAGAACGCAAAACTGCTCTTAAAACCCATCTTTTCAAACTACCTTTAATAGAATGCACTGCATACGTCATTATACTGCAGTGTCAATTTTTACAGTTTTATAATTGAGCCTATGTTTTTTATGATGCTTTGTTTTCTTATTGCTGCTTGTTGTTGCTGTATGTTTATTATTTTATTGCTGATCTTATATGATATAAGGTGACCTTGAGTGCCACAATAGGTGCCATTAAATTATATATATTGTTATAATTAAGTGTGCATGAGTCCTCCTGGCTGCATGCCCTAAATTACTGATAAATGAGAATTCAGTCACTAGAGGTATGTAGAGCTATTATAGGCCTATAGGCTATAACAAAAGTGTTCCATGGGGCGAAAGTAGAGAGAAAAGAGAAGGGGAGATACAGAGGATGTGTGAGGGGGATTAGGACCACAGATGGACCACTGAGGTATAACCACGCAAACTGCAATACAGTGTCAGTTTTATATTTTATATGTATGATTATTTGACCTGCAGTAGGCTACTTGCTCTATCTTTATTTAGATTGTTCTACCTGCTGTGTTATTGTTAAACAACAAAACGCCAAAGCAAAGTACTTGTAGGCATAGTGTGAACCTACTTGTCAATAAAGCTTTTCATTCTAAAAAAAAAAAATGGGCATAGGCCTACTAATCGATGATATAGTATATTTAATAGACAGAAGATTATGAGGACTACAATAACCAGTCAACAGACCACTGAATTGGACTCAACACTATCTAGTCACAAGGCTATGAAGTGCGCAGTATTCCCTCAGGCAAAGTCTGCAGAGATGCAAACTTACTGAAGGTCTGCCAGAGAGCCCTCATGCACTGGATGATTTGACATCGGGAGTGTGGAGAATTAGATTGGGATGAGAGAGGTGGTTACTGTGGTGCATCCTTAATTCATGTTTATTGTGATATTACTTGGGATGCTAATTTTATAAATTAATATACCGTAAAACTTTGATTAATAGCACGGGCTTTTATTTGCTAAAATCACTGAATTGACCCTGCCTTTATTTGGGACAGGCCTCTATATGGGACAGGCCTTTAATTCTTTTTGCACAAAACTTAAACTACTATGAAACTATTTATTTCGAACAAAATAATACTTATGTAAGAATTATCCAATAATATCAAATACACGTCATTCATTTGATCTAGCTCCGACTGTCGGCTTATGCACTTTTACGTTAAAGGCAGCAACGTAAGGAAAACGACAACATGGTGCAGGATGAGAGAAGTTAGTAGACAGAGAGTGATGGACTTCACATGACAGGATTCACAACTTGGATAAATTTTTCTGAAAAGCAGTTTTGATTCTTTTGATGGGTGGACCCTTACAGAGTAAAGGAACATAAATAATCAAGGAACGGATACATTCGGACTCAAGGAGCTCAAAGTTAACGTGAGTCAGCACTTTCCAAGATTCACAAACATGCCTCACCAAACTCTATTTGCACAATATCTACTAAACTGTAGAGCAACTGAACAGAATTATGGGAGACAGGGTATGGTTGTAACACAACTATAACTGAGTTCTCCAACTTTTATACAAAGTACCCACATTTGTTCACTACAAATGGCACCAATTCAGTCCTCTACATGAATATCACAGACCTTGTGAGTTGATGTCAAATGCATTGTGTTCCCTTGTTACAACCTGCCCCAACAAAAGGACAAAAGAAGCAAAAATAGATGCCACACTATATGATATGCTTCAAAAACAGGTAGTGATATTAAAAGAACAATGTTTCTCTCTCACTGTAACTGTATGTGAATTTATCTAGCCTACAGAATAAACTTACTTACAATAATAAACAGTGTTGGTGAGTAGCTTGGTGGTAGCGTCGCTATTTTCTGAATCAAATAGCTTTTCAGTAACGAAACTCTTTTATTGACCGAGTAGCGCGGTAGCATCCACACACGCTAACGTTACATTTCCCCAAGAATTTTTGAATGATCCGTAAGTGACGCCACCGCCACACACGGCCCTGTATCTGCAGCCGTCAGAAGCGCTTCCTGTGACGGTGACATCACGTACCGATCCTCGAGCTGATGTCTGCAACTTTGCTGCAGGGGAGTTTACTTTCTATTGTGATAGTTATTGTAACACCTCTTGTGAGAAGGATCAGGGTCCACCTCTTACTCTAGTGAGGAGGAAACTTGTTTCCATTTCTTTCTCTCCCTCTCTCTCTCTCTCTCTTTCTCGTCCATTACCATGAATGTTTAGGTTGCAATGTTGCCAGAGCACTAATTCACATATAAACAATAAGAAATATATAAGTAATTAATAGTGTGATAATTAAGTTACTTTATTCAAACAACAATGGTTCTCTGTTTGTTGCATGAGGAAATACATTTAGCTGCAATGATATGGCAGTAAGTAGGAGAGTTTGTGTGTGTCTGATTTAGGTCTGCCTCGCACACACACACTGTTTGGAGGACCTGAGCTTGAGAATGATACATACTACCCCGCAAGGGGTGATATATGTATATATATATATATATATATATAT
>NC_060163.1:11289580-11341022 GCF_021292245.1 Micropterus dolomieu | reverse complement strand
AACCACAGGAGTGCTTTACTCGAGATGCCCATTGCTGAGAGAGCGGATAGCAGGATCCTGTGGTTGACTGTGTCAAAGGCAGCTGATAGGTCAAGCAGGATAAGAACCGAGGATTGAGCTGCAGCTTTAGCTGACCTTAGGGCTTCTGTTACAGACAGAAGAGCCGTTTCAGTAGAGTGGGCACTCTTAAAACTAGACTGGTATGGATCTAGGAGGTCATTCCGTGAGAGGAATTCTGAGACCTGTTTGAATACTGCCCGTTCAATAGTTTTGGATAAAAAAAGGTAGAAGAGACACTGGTCGATAGTTCTCAACTTGAGTTGGTTCAAGTGAGGGCTTTTTAAGCAAGGGTGTAACCCGAGCGCTTTTGAAAGTGGTCGGGAAGGTTCCTGAAGCCAGAGAAGTATTTATCACGTGAGTGATTGTTGGGACCATGGTAGGAGATATGGCTTGGAGGAGATTCGTAGGAATCGGGTCCAGTGGGAATGTAGTTGGACGGCTACGGGTCAAGAGTTCTGATACTTTGCTCTCTGTGAGAGGAGTAAATGAGGAGAGTGAAGAACCACTGACCTGGGAGGGCAGAGGAAAAGATGTAGTAGGACTGCTACAATGGTTGAGTTTGAGTGTTTGAGAATTGGCTAGTTATAGCCTCCAATTTGCCTGTGAAGAAGGCAGCAAAGGTATCAGCAGACAAGTTTGTGGGTGGTGGAGGTGGAGGAGGATTTAGTAGCACTTTAAAAGTGGGAAAATAATTTCCTTGAGTCAGTGGCACTGCTTATTCTGTCATTATAGAATGCAGTTTTGGCAGCACTGATGCTTGTTGAGAAGGAGGATAGAGCAATTGGTAGCCCTTAAGGTCAGCGGGGTCTTTGGTTTTTCGCCATTTTCTTTCAGCAGCTCTGAGACCATAAGTCATATTTCTAGGAGGCCCAGGATTTAGGTTTTTGAGGCTTAGCCATTTCTTCATAGTTGTTTCTCAAGCACATATATATTTTCTACGTTAACTCTTATGCACTTTGTAGCAGACACCTGGATGTTTTTACATATGATTAGTCAGTCTCAGTCATTCTTCTTTCCCTTTGTCATGTTAAGTTTTTTTAATTAAGCATTATTTCTTTAGGATTGTAATAAAAGGTAAACAAGGTTGATTGAATTTTGTTGAACCCTTCTCAGCTGTTGTTTCTCCAACCTCACAGGCTAACGTGGTGTGTGTTGTGTATGATGTCACCAATGAGGACACAATAGACAAGGTATAAACCTGCTACTTGGTTTACATGGTCTCATATTGTTCAAGCAATCTCCATACTGTATATCACATTTACTTCTGCTTATTGTTTTTCAGATCAAAACTAAATGGATACCTTTAGTTAACGGAAACGCAGAGAAAGGGAACAAGTATGTATCAACTGTAGATGGTTGTGTGTTACCTGGGCCCTGTGCCAATGAACTTTGCACTCGTTCCCACTGTTTGCATCTAATGTTGGCAAACTTGGTAATCTAGGAATTTGAGTTGTTCAATTGTTTTACAGAGTCGCCCTGAATAATCCATACAATTCACACTATTTGAATGTCAACATTATGTTGTGCATTGCAGGATTACCTGTATTGTGATGTAATTTCTGTACACAGCAAATTATGATAGTGTTGCATTGAGAGTTACCCTGTCTCTATATGTTATGTCAGAGTTCCCATCATCCTCGTGGGAAACAAGTCTGATCTGCGCTGTGGGAGCTCAATGGAAACCATTCTTCCCATAATGAACCAGTTCTCCGAGATAGAGACGTGTGTTGAGGTGAGGCTGAACTCCTTCACCTGATGACCATACCGTTGAGATTCACACATGGTTGCCGGGTTTCACGCAAATATTACACATGCACGCTTTATCTGGCTTCAAGATGGCTGAGATAATTGTATCTGAAATGTTCTCTCTGCTGTTTTTCCTCTTCTTCCACAAGTGTTCTGCAAAGAACCTGAAAAACATTTCAGAGCTGTTCTACTATGCACAGAAGGCTGTTCTTCACCCCACCGCTCCTCTTTATGACCCTGAGGACAAACAGGTCAGCCATTTTTTGGAAAAGGGATGACAACTGAAGAGTCAGCTTGTCAGTCTTTCAACTTATTTACACATGTGCATACAATGATCTGTAGAATAATAATAATATTCTTGTCCTCCAATATTTTTCCCCAGCTTAAACCATTGTGTGTCCGAGCCCTTAGCAGAATATTCTACATTTCCGACCAGGACAATGACCGTATCCTCAGTGACGCTGAACTCAACAGCTTTCAGGTGCCAGTTAAAATCGCTCAACATTACATCTTCTCAATTATTATTTGAACCAAAGCATTTTGTTTTCAATATAAAAATGAAATCCATCCATCCGTTATGTGTAGAAATCTTGTTTTGGAAATCCACTGGCACCTCAAGCCCTAGAAGATGTGAAGACAGTAGTTTGGAAGAACACCAGCGATGGAGTGCAGGACAACGGCCTAACCCTAAATGGTAAAAATCGGTCATGAATGACAACATGCAACTTTAAACCGTGTTGTTGCAAGGCCACACTCAGCTGATGGCCATGTATTGTTTCTCTTTTTCAGGTTTCTTGTTCCTTAATACATTATTTATTCAGAGGGGCCGACATGAAACCACGTGGACTATCCTTAGGAGGTTTGGTTATGACGACAACCTTGAGCTGACTGATGATTACCTTTACCCTGAGTATGTATCTTTTGACACTATTGTACTGTATCAGTCAACTCGTCTGTAACTATTTATATTGCTGATAGTTATAGTATTACAACAGGTTGTATTGGATAATAAAGATCCCTGTTCTACATTGTACACACTTACCAGGAATGCATATCTAAATATCGAATTAATGTTTTTCTGTTGTCAGACTACGAGTTCCCATCGGCTGTACCACAGAGCTCAATCATTTAGGTTACCAGTTCCTCCAGCGATTGTTTGACAAGTACGACGAAGTGAGTAACAATCTTAGCTGGTTATTTAAAGTCAAGTTAAATTTTTTTGAAACCTTATGTTTATGTATTGAATATATTGGGGGGAAAGTTTTTCAATTGCTATACATTTCCAGTCGTGGCTCTCAGTTTTCTACATGGCATATTCAGTAATGGAGGGTTTCCTTGTTTTGAAGAAGTGACCTGTTTTCCCTCTCAGGACAAAGACTCTGCCCTGTCGCCGACAGAGCTCAGGAACCTGTTTTGCGTATGTCCTTACATGCCATGGGGGGCAGAGGTCTTTGTGACTGTCCCAACCACAGACGAGGGCTACATCTCTAATCACGGCTACCTTTGTCAGTGGACGTAAGTACCTCATGTGATTTTTAGTGGTTTTATGTAATTATAAGCATTCACTAGTTTTACACTTTTATGCACCTACAGTAAATGTATGTTCTGCCCTGCTCAAAGGTCACATGTGTGTCAATCCCTTCACATGCAGGCTTTCTGCATACCTTGACATCCACCGTTGCCTGGAGCACCTAGGATACCTAGGCTACCCTATCCTCACTGAGCAAGAGTCACAGACTGCCGCAATCACAGGTGTGTGAGTGTTTGTGTGATTGACTCTATTAATTGTATGCAATATGAGCAAACATCTCCCTATGGAGAATGGGAGACACTCTGTACATACTGTACGCTCTATGAAAACTTAAATCCCAGTCTCATAGGTAAGTACTGCTCTGGAGGATTACAGGCTTTAATCCTGTCCACTGTAGCCTGATGGATTTACATACATGTGCATTTCTCCCTGAGATGTGAAGGTTTGTGAATTTGCATGTCTGTTGACACATTTACACATGCATCGTTTGAAATATAGTGCGCACTCCACACATGGTACACGTTGCTGTTGTGTTCTGGTGATGATTAGTGATTAAATGAATGGTTGATTGGTGAGCTAATATAAGGAGCTGTTACTTGGGCGCACAGTATATGGTAGTAGTCTCTGTGCAGACATACTGTTCAGGAACTAGTGGAGACAGTTTGTCAGGAAAGATTGACAAGATTGAAAAGTGTGATGTAATATGTCTCATTGCTGCTAATCACACGTTCTGTCTGTCTCGGAGGTGAGCACCTTTAGTTGACCTTACTATAGATGTCAGGCCAGACAGCAACAAGATCAACACAGATCTCACAGGGGACTAGTTTTAGCATATGTTCAGTTACTGTGTTTTATAGTGCTGAATCAACCTTTATGTAGTATTGATGTTAATTGTTGTTGTTTTATTTTTTGGCCATGACAGCAGTATGGCTAGGTGGTTGTTCTAATCGCCAATCAGTTGGGTTATCAGTCAAATACATTGGTCCTGCCTGAAATATCTCAACAACTGTTGGATGGATTGCCCCAGTGTTTGGCACAGACATCCTTTGCCTCTACAGGACCAATCTTAAGACCTTGGTGATTTTTCATCTAGTGCCACAATAGCAGGGGGCTGACAAATTACAGTTTAGATTGATGAATAGTAGAGTCAAGTCTGACAGTATAGAGTGGCAGTACCCTCAGGCCAACAATTTTTGCCCCATTAGTGTTTGGGGTCTAAGAATGAACCCCCCCCATCATTTTAGTGATTGTATTTTCTAGTCCAATTTTATTTAGTCTTATTTCTGTCTGACTTTAAGCCTGTGATGTTGTGTTGCCTCACACATGCAGGATTGGTGTACCACCCTACAGGTGTAATGTGCACCTGCATTATATTCTAAACCTAGTTTTACCTTGTTGGAAAAAACAGAGGTCACTTTATCTAAGGTTTAAGTTACTCAATATATAAAGACTCATTTTACTTTATGTGAAATATATATAAGGCAATTATTTTGGTTTGCTGTGATATGTTTTAAACCCAGAGAGTGTGAGTTACTAATTATCTGAGGTAAAACTTTTGATGAGATCTTACACGCAGCAGCTACAAACCAAACGATGATGGAACAGGAGAGAGTCAAGTTTTTGTTTGTTTCCATGTAGAAGAACTGAAACAACAGCTCCTGTAGTTGATCTTTCTTAGCTGGTGCAGCAATTTCATCCTCTGCTTTGACCTTTTCAATGACTATGTTGGCCTCCCACCTCAATAATATTGCCTGGAAAATTATTAGCTCACAAATGTGCTGTACGGAAAACTAAACTGATCTTAACTTTAACTAGCAAGTAATGAAAATTGGTAGTAAAATTGAAAATCAATGATTTTTATTTTTAACATTTGTAAGGCATAAGTTCAGCTGTGTTCTTGGAGCTAAGCTTTTCAAATTCTAACTGACAGAATGGCAGCCCTTAGTGTTTGTGCATTGTGTTTATATTTTGTTTTTCTGCATGTTTAAATGTGCAGTAACACGGGAGAAACAGGTGGACCTGGAGAAATGCCAGACACAGCGGTCAGTGTTTCTCTGCAAAGTGATCGGACCGCGGGGGACGGGCAAGACAGCCTTTCTCCAGACGTTTGTGGGCCGCAACGCTGTGGTATGGCACCATCTGCTAGTCTGGTGCTGAAGATATAAAATGTTGCATTATTAAACTTTGATAAATCTGTACTAGTTTACATTATCAACATTTATAATACTAAGTGACTCTTTGCCTGTTTCTTCTTCTCTTTTGCCTTTTACAATATCAGGGAAATTCCAGCAGTGCCTTCTCCCCCTATGCCATAAACACTGTCCAAGTCGGCAAACAGGAGAAGTACCTTATTGTAAGTAGCTCCCATCCTGATCTTAATGCTGACCCTTAACCTCTGACCCTGACTAAACCTTGAGCATGACACTCTTCTCCTCCCTGTGCAGCTCAATGAGGTGGATGTAGAGGTTGAATTCCTGAAGGCATCCGACGCCTCCTGTGATGTTGCTTGTCTCATGTACGACACCAGTGACCCACATTCCTTCGACTATTGTGCCAGTATATACAAGGTCAGTCACAACAAAGGTTACAGGAGCATTTAGAGGAGGATACACGTGTTTGTTTATTATCATTTTTAGTTTGCACCATTTACATAGGTTGCCTATGTACTTGTCCTGCTGTTTGGTCGGTCAGCCTAGTTAATAATACAGCATTATAGCTCACTTTTCTGCCTTTAGCAGTTTCTACCACTTGAATAAAACACAGGGTTTTGTGTAAACTAACTTCATAAAGGCATAACAGTGGAAGAGATCTGCGCTCTTTATAGAGATCTACTGAAAATTTTATGTTAAAACAACTATTGAGGGATTAAACCTCTTCCAAATATATTCTTAATTGGAGGATTTTTTCTGATCAAGGATATTTTAATCTGCTGGCCTGTTATTCTGATTATTTGTGAATAAAAGGTTGTAAACAGGTATTGTTTTTAGTTGCTTACTGTTGGACACTACACCAAGATAAACTTTAAAACAACAAACATTTCACCTTTCAAAGTTTAACGAATCTGTGTCCTTGTACAAATTGGCAAGGCAGACTCTCTCAACTCAAGTTTTCCCTCTTTATCCCATTTCTTCTTACTTAGCAACACTACATGGAGAGCAACATCCCATGTGTGCTGGTCGCCTCCAAAGTGGACATTCCTGAGGTCAAGCAGTTTCACGGGATGACGCCAGCAGAGTTCTGTTATAAACACAGGCTGCCTCCACCGCTGCCCTTCTCCAGCCTGTTCGTTGACTCCACCAGCAAGAACATCTACACCAGGCTTGCCTGGGCAGCAATGTACCCGTACGTCCTAGTTAGACAAAATATAAAAGAGCAGTCACAGGAGAATATGGTTTAAACACTGAGTGAGTAAAAGGTGTTAGGTAGAGATGTAAGGGAAGCTCATGGTATTTGCTGTGTGTGGCTTTGTGTGACTGACCCTTAATGAGATTTTTTTCCTCCAATCTCCAGACACCTGAATGGGTCAGACATGAGCAACACATCATTCTGGCTGAGGGTGGCGTTGGGCTCGGCTGTGGTTGCAGTTTTGGGCTTTGCCATCTACAGAGCAGTTGCCAGACTGAAATGATCAACAACCAGCTGAGCTTTTTAAATTTTATTTTTCTTTCAAGCCTGATGCTGTATACATCCCATCCATCAAGACCAAACCTCTGAGACCAGATCCAGAACCACAACGGTCTGAACTAGACCCAGTCTGCATATATTTTAATTTTTTATTTTTTATTTTTTCTACCCTGAAGGCTCCCAGGAAATTCTTCATATCGCTGCCCTTCTCAGTATATGACTTCTTCACTTTCTCCAGTTGATTGCAACAGTCCAAAGGCAAAAAGAAGGTTGTGATCATATTATTCCCCACGCTGCTGTGGCCAGCTTTTTATGCCTTACATTGTCTAACCAGGCTATGTAGGAGTTAGCCTGTCAGCGCTCGCTGCACTGACATATGAAGAACTCTTCATGTCCAAACAGGTGCTTTATTAGAGGGGAGGAAATGCAGTTGCATCTAATCTGTTGCTTTCTCCACAATTGACTGCTAAGTGTTAATGTTGAGATTGGAGAGTTTTTATATACATGCAGTGTTTCCTAAGCATAATGTAGAAAAATGCCAAATTGAGGAGACTGAAGAACCAAAGGCACATGAAGCATTTTTAACAGGTTGAATCATTTTCAACATCATGATTGGCTGCTGCTGAATCTCTTGCTGGACCTCCTCAATGAATAACACCTCCTTTTGACCATGCCACCACAGATAAAAGTTGTTCATATCTGATTTGCCAAATAACTCCAGCAGCAATGAGTAGTCATGGCTTGTAATTTGCCCCTAAGGCATATTGTTTTGCCAGAGAATGAAACATTTTAATGTTGCAGTAAGTTTTCTGCTGTGGCAGGGAGAGATATGCATGAAGATACATGCTGGTTTGTTTTTGCATCTGCAAGATGTCAGATAATAATTTCTCCTGTAAAAGGAGGCAAAGCAAACTTTAAAAATGACAAAATGTTAAAAGGAAAATCTGGTCAAATGTATCTCTGCTTCCACTCAGTTGGATTGAATGAATTAGTTTTGAGACTGAAACAGATTGATGATCTGTGCTTTCCTTTTTTTTTTCTTACATACACCTGACACTGTGCATCCACTTTGACCTTGTTACAAAATCTGCCATTGTATAATTTTCCAACAGGAGTCAGTCATGTTAATGTCAGTTTCATTGCTTGATTTAGCTGGACCTGCTGTTCCTGCAGGATACACTCTTGTGACTTATGAAATATGGCTGTTTTCTAACTGAAAGTGACCTGATGTAGATGCTTAATAAAAGACCAGACTGGACTGGGTGGGGACCTTTGCCCAAAAGACACGAGAAATGGGATAAAAGACATGTCATTAATGGTGTAGTTAATCTTAATATGGCTGACAGTTGGTACTTTTTTCCATCCCTGCCTTATTGACATGTATCAATTTTTTTATGGCGGACTAATTCTGACTGAATTTTGTTTTGTTTTTAAGCATTTAAACACTTATCAGTATCTGACAACACATTTTTTATTTAGTTTTACTCTATGTGGTACTTGAATGTTTATGGCTCAATTAAGGCATTACAAGTGTTGCTCACTGGTCCATTTTGTTCTTTATTGGAGTATATTTATGTTCCAAATACCACATCATCTTAATCAGAAACTGTTTGCTGCTAAAAGTAATGGGATTCAATTGTAGTATTCTGCTATGCTGTCAAAAGTCAAATGTTTGGAGCAACACCAGTTACTATCCTTTTACATGTAGCATCTCATAATGCAGTAACAGCGTGCCTAGGCGAGTCTGGATGCTTTAATCATTCAGCCTTGAGCCCTTAAACAAGGTTAGTTTCATAATCTCACACCTGCCTTTAAAGATAATAATGAATGACAGTATGAAGAGGGTAATTTGTGCGTAATCTCGACTTTTATCAGTTTGACCAGCCGGTCTGCTGCTTGAGTCTCTCTTCAACTGCATTGAAGATGAGCCTTCTCTTCCTGCAAGATACCACAAGATGGCAGCGTTGCATGTCAGGTGAGAGGCGGGACAGTACGCACTGGGTGTGTCTGCAAAAGCCACATCCTCAATGATCTGCAGCCACTCAGAGGAAAGTGGATGTTGGGAGTATGAGTGCAGTTTCATGTGCCAGTGAGTAAGTGCTGTAATAACCTAAAAGTCATGTCAGACTGTGTAATTGCACACTGAGATGTTAGACCATTTTACAGTGAATTAATGTCTTGGGACTTGTTTATCACTACCTTACTCCCTTCATTAATTTATTTCTTTGAATAGGTTTCACAGTAGAATCTGTGGTAGGGTTTTACTTCATAATATCACAAAGCAATCGTCTGCCGCCATGACTGGCTGCTACAGCAGTTATAATTTAGTTAAATTCAGACTGCATGATTGCAGTTGATAACCTGTAACCTTTTCATGTGACTTCTGTAGTTCCCATTTCGTAGAACTTGCAGTCTTCCCAAGTGTCACTGTAGAGTTATTGGCATGTTTTGAAGATTATATTAGGCCTATTCATCTTTGATATGCACAGAAATTCCACAGAATACTTTGCCAAGTACATTACGCACGCGTAAAATGCGCGCAGTAAGTTGACCAACACGTTTAGTAGAAGATGACAAAAGGTTTATTGAATTGCAGTATAAACAGTCTTTAAAAGTGACTGAACACAGTGGGATGTCTGTATATTATGAGCCGTCTGAACATGAGAAAATATACAGAATGAAGCTTGAATGACAACTAGAGAGCCTTTAGGAAAATCTTGCTGACGTCCACTGCCTGTGGTCTGTACATTGTAAAGGCTCAACAATGTCCACCATTGACACGTTAGTATATTCAGTATGTCCCCGTGCACTAACAATATCTATTCATACGTTCAACCGTATATAATTTTTTTTTTCTTTTCAGCAAAACCCTAGATTAGACTGTATGCATCCAAATATCAGACAGAAATTAACTGTATTATTAACGCCAAATAAAATGCTCACAATTATTTCTACAGCATATATTGGCTATAGTGCAATGGAGAGAAAACTACTGGTAAAAACAGCACAGGTTTGCATGAGACCTTACAAAAATAATACATATACGAAAACATTTCCTTAAGTATTTACAGTGACTTTGTGTCTCTGATATAGTCCTTCTACTTCTTTTTTCCTGCTTTAGCTGCCTTTCTGGGCGTCTTTGCCTTGGGCTTTGCTGCCTTCTTTGCTGGTTTTGCCTTGGGCTTGGCTGGCTTGGGTTTCTTCGCTGGTGCCTTTTTGGCTTTCGTTGGTGTTGCCTTTTTCACGACCTTTTTCACTTTCTTTGCCGCTGCCTTCTTGGGTTTTTCTGGCGTCTTGGCCACCTTCTTGGGCTTGACCGCCTTCTTGGGTTTGGAGGGCTTCGCTGCCTTCTTTGGTTTGACAGACGCCGCTACCTTGGTTGACTTTTTGGAATCCTCTGGTTTGGTCAGCCTGAAGGATCCGGACGCACCGATGCCTTTGGTGTGCCGCAGCATCCCGGACGCGACCAGCCTCTTCAGGGCCATTTTAATCTGCACATCGGCGTTCTCGCCCACCTTATAGTTCTTCCTCACGTACTTCTGGATGGACTGACGGGACGCTCCACTCCGGCTGTCGTCGTGAACGATGGCCGCTTTGATCATCTCCGAGTACTTGGGATGAGAAGCGGGCTTCTTGGGCTTGGCTGCCTTTTTGGCTTTGGCTGGAGCCGCCGACGTCTCTGCCATGGTGACTTTTTTGAGTTAGTTTAGCAAAAAAAGTCCTGGAGGTGTAATTTCACCCGCCTCAGCTGGCACACCGGAGCCTCAGAAACAGCGAAATATATTCACAGCCAGAAATAAAAGCTTTTCCCCAGAAAGTCCGAGCTGGCAGATGTACTGCTTTTGTAGTAAAAATGTTATTAAAACAGTCCACACAAACTGATGCGCCACTACGCCGGATCACTTAAGTGTCTTATTCCACAGGCGCCTCAGTGAGCCTATGAAGCCTATCTGCGGACGTGATTGAGAACAGCAACTGCCAGCAGCTGATCTAGCGGACTCCATGGAACTGGCGCCGTCCCGTTTGTGTTTCTTCATCCTCCAACTCCTGTCAAATAAAAAAGCTACGGCGGAGTACTGATCCACAAAACAATATGGGCAGATAGCAGAGACATTGGGCTTCACGAGGACACACTTTTTTCCCTTCATCTGCTCCGGCGAACAACTTTTATTCCAGGAAAACCCGCTGGAAGTAACGCGCGCTGTGAACAATTTTGCACAATTCGCGTTAAATTGACCCAAACAGACGGAACCTGGGGCGAAACCATCCAATGCATATTGAAATTGAATCTATGCTTGAACGGATGCACGCGGTTCGGCCGGTGTCGGATTCCGTTTTTGTTTTTAATACATCGATACATTTTCCCAACTAACACAGTCCGGCCATTGACTTTGAGTGACGTGGTCGAGATTATTTAGTGTTAAACCTGCTATAAATTAAATGTCACAGTATCTAAGGTACAGGTGACACTCGGGACGATGATATGGGTTTATTTTGGTGGGAATACGGCGGGTGGCTTTGCTGTATTTGTTGTTTTTTGGACAGAATTGGTTATAACTGTCACTATGGCAGTCGCCACTCGAGCTCCATTGTCAGGAAAGTTGCCAACACATCCAAAGATCAGGGATTCTGATACGGGATCATAGAATTGATCTCTATGTGTCGGATAGGGGTGTGAGTGGCTGCTGTGTGACCAGGTGTGAGTCCAGCTGCAAAGGGGGACTGCAGTCGAAACCAAAGTCCTTCAATATAGTGCGCAGTGATGGCTTTCTTTTGTTCAGAAACTGGCGCACCAGACCACAGTCAATAACAGGTTTGACATTTGGCTTTCCTCATCTTTTTGAGGGTCTGCAGTGCCGGTCCTAAGATACAAAAACATCACAAATATCAAACTTAACTAACAATTCTCCTGTATTTGTTATTTTAATATCAGGTCTGATGTCCCTCCCTGCAACGCCATTTTGATTCCTATATGAAAGTCACAGCCATGGAGTAGTGCTTTTCCCCCCCCGACTTTTGTTGCATGGATATCTGAGTTATTGGACATTATTTTTGGATATTCACCAAATTTCTGTCCTCATCCACATCACACTCAGTGGTGCAAAATAACACCGGACAACCGGACTGTCAGAGAGGTGGTCCTCACTACAGTGGGATCCTGCCCATTTTGAGGCAATGGATAGTCCACTGTTGTTCAAAATAACATTATGACCAATTACCTTTATATCTTGCCTGAGTATTTCATATCTTGTAGCCAATAAATAATTTAAATAATTAAATTTAAGTTAGCCTAAATGTAGTGAGGAAAATATCAGCCCCTCTGTCTCCACCTGTGTCTTTTATAATGAGTTGATGAGTGTTTTGTTTTTTGGTGCGCGTGTGTTTTTACAGGAGGGTGGGCTGGTGAACAAGGTGGGAGTGAATGACTGAAAACGAGTAGGGAGGGAGGGGATAGAGTGAAGTGAGTGACTGTATTTTCATGTGGCGGAGGGAGGGAGTAGATGAAAGGGTGAGTTACACTACATGCACAAGTGCATAAAAGAGGGAGCAGGAGTAAATAAATGACAGGATGAAGGAGTGAATGAGTGAGTAAAGCGGGTAAGGAGTGTAAATAAAAATATTTGCATGGCGCAATTGAATATGTAGGCTAAGTGAAGAAGGGGGGTAATAGGCTGTGCAGAGCGCTGCTTATATGTTTACTGTATAAATAGCCTACACAGTAGTCCATAATAAATAACCTATTGTGTGCGACTCCTATTGGCACCATGTGTCGGGCCATGTGTGGCAGGAATGCCTCTCGGCTTGATTTGGTAGGCTTTTGGCGGGGTATAGGATATCAGTCCGTTGTTTTTATCACCGATTGTCCGGAGTGATGTGTTATTGTCTTTGGCCGCTTGTGGCCCGTTTTGGAAGCCAAACGCAGACTTCACCCCCGGTTAGACCACTCCCTTCGTTCGCCGACAGAGGGACGTCCTCCACATTAACTGGACCTCAACCTTCTCAACGCACAATTTCAAAGTAATTATCAGTATAATGACAACTAAATGGCCAGGACATTTTATTAAGAGCTTGCAGTGCGTTTCTATTTCATAGATAACTGATATTTATCATAATTTAGATTTCCAGTGATTGGTCTAGAATTGTCCCTGCCAGAATTATACCCTACTGTGTGTGTTTTGTTTTGTTTTTCTCAGGGATTGGTCTTTGTGGGGTGGGCAGAGCCCAGAAGAATAATTGATCAATTAGTGAGTTGGCAGAAAATTAATCAGTAACTATTTTTATAATTTATTAGTAATTTAAGTCATGTTTCAAGCACAACTGGCAAACATCTGATTTCAGTTACTCAAAAGTGAGGATTTTCTGCCTCTCCTTGTCTTATGCTGTAGTGATTTTAATATCTTTGGGGTTTTCAATGTTGCTCGAGCAAAATTTGACAATGTCACCTGGGAAATTACAAGAAATTACATGAAAATAATCAGCCATAATGAAAATAAATCAATAAAATTATTCTATTTATTCAAGAGTACAAACATGTCTTAATGGAGTAGTGTACAAGTGTGATATTCTTCTGCCATTTGTGGTTTAGGCCTATATATAGTCATTCACTTCTGCTGCCAACACTGAAATCTAGCTTCCCAGTTTTATCTTTAGTCATCCCAGTGTCTGAGGTGCAAATCTATTCAGCTTACATAATGCTAAACCCAGTGCTGGTTTATTTGTCACATGTTGGAGAGAGTCAAGTGGGAGGTTTTTATTACACATGAATTTACAGAAGACAGCTATACTATCGTGTCAGGTGTGTTTTAACGCTGCACCTCTAAATTTATCAGATGGCAGTTTGTAATTTTAGCTGCCTAAAACCCTCTCAAGTCTTGTCCTGCCTCTGGCCCAAAGCATTATGGGTAACATCACCCACCATTTACCCACTGAAGGCCTCAGTGTGCTCCATATCAGGGCTGTGGATCAGTTGTCAAAAGGTCCAAAAACGATCCAGCACATGATCACATTGTGCTCCGTTAAAAGCATTCTTTCTGAGTTGCTTTGATTTGAAGACTATCTTCTTTACTCTAGTTTTAAAAGTCAGATAAGGTTAAATTAAATCAGATACTTTTTATTTACTCTGGTGGTAAGAAAATAAGTTCTGGAGACAGGGTTTGGATTAGATCATTCCTTTTTTTACTATGAATCCTCAGGGTTTCTTTACACTTTTATAATTACATCTCATCATATATATCTGTGTATGTATGTGTGTGTACAGTATATGTTCTACTATAACATCATAAACATTTTATGAGCGAAGATAGAGACCATCCTGCACCCAAAAATCCCAAAAGGTTACAGCAAGAGCACTTTGTAAACAAACTAGTGACTATCTTTCAACACTAGTATGAGTTAGTAACATGCAGAATAAATACACTATGCACCAATCCTCAAATGTGTTTACTCATCAGATATGTTGTATGCGTTTTGCTACAATTACATACAAATTTCATTTCATTTTAGGCTTGCGTTTGGGATTGTGAGCAGTAGGCAATTGTTTAAAGGACGTGGATTTGTCAGACCCATTTGGCCTATTGCTCTGTGGTATTGTTGAGTGCTGTAGACTTTGCCAGCTACTGTACCATTTAAAACACAGTTACTAATAGATGACATTAAGAATTTAAAAAAGAAGCAAAGCAAATCTCCCCTCCCCATAGGAGCGATGTTTTCTTAATTTTTAACTAGAAATGTGAGTCACTCCAACTGTAGGCCTACATGTGAAAATGTGTGGAGGGAAAATCCCACAGATTTCAATCAAATAGTCAAATAGTAAAGAAAATTTGATGATGTCAACTTGTAAATAAGGAAGATGTGGAATTTCTGCCAGTTCTTTTTGGTTGTGTAGCTTTTAATCGCAGTTACAGTCTCAAAACTAGATGTTTGGTTGTTTTTTTTCCCCTGTTTTGATTGGTTTCAGTTTGAGCAACTTCTCCGTGCTATACACTAAATGTGTTTTCATCAGCATATACTGGGTTTTACCATGACCTCGCATGTGACAGGGTGTATTGGTTCCACTCCAGCAAAAACAATTGAAAAAAATGTACACAGGTTTGGTTTATTAGACTTTAGCAACACAGGAAAATTTGCACAAATTTAGGAACAAGAGTTTGTTTTTAGATATTTCAACAGTTGCATTTTCCATACTTGCATATATAATCAGTACATCCGTGCGTCCCATCTCAACAGGCCAGTTGTGCCCTTGAGCTAAACATCGTTTAGTTCAGCTGCCACAGATAAAAAACTGTCTATGTCTTGGTGATTAGACCTGCACTGAACTAACGGGCCATGTTGAGACAACAGAAAGTGAGAACAAGCCACTGACACACTCGCGGTTTTAATATGCTTGTCCTCGGGCCAGCTGGGGTGTGAGTGTGCTCAGTGGAGTTAGTGTTTGTGTGTGTTCGGGTTGTGACAGTTGTGACAACACTTGGACGTGGGAGCAGGTGTCGGTGGCCAAGTGCTGTGCTGACTGCTGCACCGTCCGAGCCAACAGAGGCCCGTCAGTTTGGCCCACACCAAGGCACTCTTTGTGAATGTCTTGCAATGCCCCGCCCCAAAAGGCCCTCCCTCATCCCACCATGTACAGCAGGTGACTACTTCCACAATGTCAGCTGTCAAACCACCTCTCACATGATCGGGCTTCTCATTGGACGTCTGTCGGAGCACCTGTGAGCTGTCAGTCAAACCAGCGGAGATGAGTCTAACAGAAGCTGTTGTAAGCTGTTGCCTGTCATGCTACAACATGACACAGCATTTTAATCAAACAGTTAAAAGGGGAGTTTTTAAACAGGTGCTCAATTAAAAGATAGTCAGTTATTACATTTGTATTAATGCTAAAAACGAAGTTTGTACAACTATATTTACACATGTGACATACTGACCACAAGCTAGCATCTGATTTGACTCTGACACACTGCTGTTCAAGGATGCCACATTTAGCCCTAATCCTGACTTTAACCCTTGCCCCTTTAATACTTGGAGACTTATTCAGTGTACATGAGTAACACAAGCTGCTGCAACAGGCTACCACTTAACCGAAGCCGTCTATTATGTGAGGTGTGTGTATAATTGTGATTTTTCTTTACAAAAATGAGTTAGAAACTATAAAACTTTTGTCTTTTGAACACAGAGAAATTTCACATTTCATAAAGAGGCAATTTCTTTATATTACTTTGTGTTCTGTTATAATGTCAAACAAACCAACAATGATAGAAATAGTTTTTATGCTTCCCGTGCTCTCAGTATATTTTTATGCACAGCAATTGACAAATTTATAAAAGCAAGCAGATGTATTTTGATCAGAATCCATTCATACTGTATAGTAGTGACTTCTATCAGACAGTAGCAGCTTAGATACAAGTAATTCATTGTGTTCTTTGCTGTCCATTTGATCTTAGACATGGCTTAAATGTTATTAGTGCTGCTACACAAACTGAGGTTATATATTTGTGTCAAACTGTGTATATTATTATATATTAGATAATGGAAAGAATAAAAGTGGAAACAGAACAGTAAATGTAGTTACTAAAGACACCAAGTTGTGTTATATACTAAACATGGTCTAAATATAGTGCAGTAGTGGTGAGCTCTGATTAGTTCAGGTTAAGTTAGGTGGGACTGGTTGGTGAGCACCCCTTGGATACTCTGTGGTTTGTTTATGTGGCTGTCGGCCTACAGGGCTTCCTTTGGTTTAGGCTGCAACTGCATGTTTAGACACCAGAGGTCTCTCCATACTTTTATATTGCTGCTCTGACTCCCAATCTCAGGGAGCTGCTCAGAACTAGAAGTGGCGCTGTGACACAATAATGTCAAATATAGCTGTTGATGTTTGGGATGAGATGTGAATACTGCCGGAGACGGGACTGAAAGTGTGGTTCCCCTGTGAATTCAAATCAGCAGTTTTACAGAAATTCTAATACACCTGTCATTCTTTTCAATTTCCCCGTTGCTTTTCCTTGATCTTTTTAATTCTATCCCCGTTTCATCCTCATTTCCATCCCCAAGAGATCTTCTATGTGGAGCAGTTTGGACTAAATCTGTGTCATTCAGCGACCTGATTCATTTTTCTGCCGGTTTTCATGTGGGTGATTCCCTCTTTTGCACAATCACTACTGCTTAACATTCTACGGCTCGAGTATGAACCGCCATCTATTTTAATTCACCTTATTAGTTGAGGCAAACTGGTCCCAGAAATCCTTCAAAATAAGTTGTCTCCTTAATTTATATAAAAAAAGACTGGTTGGTTTATTTAAGCACCAAATGCACCAAATGGTTTCCAGCTCAAATGGGCTTACAAAACAACCAAGATGATCACATGACAGATCGTACCATACAGTTCCACACATTCAAAGAGATGGCATTTCAAATGATGAATCTAGTCTGTCTTGTTCTATAAACCTTTGCAAAACAAAAATCTCATTAACAAGAGATGTCAACATATCAGCTTTAGACGACCAAAACAACCTGGATTCTTTAACTGAATCTTTTCTGGCAGACTCCTCAAGTAGTTGCGCTTGAGGCAATGAAACACACAAGGAAATTCATCTTCAGCAACACCAAGATTACAAAAAAAAACTAAACTCTGCTCTTCAGGAATGCCTTTATGTCTCTCTTCCTAATTTCTCAGGGGTAAGGTACCAACTATCTAGTTAATTTTAGATTTAGACCATCTAGATTTTAACTTTGATCAAGTACTGAGAGGTTGCCAGATTGTATTTTTGAAGAATTTTCTGCAAAGACAGATATGTGACAGCTACCACATTTATAACTCCCAGATGTTGACATTGCAGCCCTGTGCGCTCTTTTGTCAGTGCTGAAATTGACATTGAAATAACTATCCAAATTGAATACACCACAGAGCCTTATTTTGTGAACATCGAAGTCTAGACAGAGAAACAAGGCTGAATTAAAGAAAGCTTTGGTGCAACAGAAATGTATGATAAACAGTGATTTAATTCTGGTTGGTGCAACCCGTCCTAAGACATCCCTACAGTTTGCATACACATACAGTATGTGGTGTACATTAGGCGACTGCTTTATAAATCTGCATACATGCACCACTCATGCTAAAACTCTGGCATAGTGTATAATTAAGACACTAAATTCAGACCTGCATGCATTAATAGCTTCCTCTTACCATCCGTTTCACAGACAGAAACACAACTATCCACATGCAGACGCCGATAAATAAACACCTGCCTTATGGACCTCGAGGTCATTAAGCTGGTGGGGAAAGAGGGCAGACTGGCGGTCTAATTAATGTGCCTTTCTGTCTCCCTGAAAGACCTTGTTATTCTCCCCCCGCTCTCACACACAGGCTGGACCAGTGTTTTGTCTGCTGCTCTCAGGCCTTGTTAAAAGAGGAGCATGCTGCCTGGGTTAGCCCTGCCGTCTGTATCCATCCAACAGTGCTGAATAGAACATGAAGGGTTTAGTCAGGCTCAAGAGAGACCATCCCGTTGGGGACGCTTCAGGCTAGCAGAGACCGTATTTCACTGGAGGCTTATCTTGCTCTGTCAGTCATCTGGGTAATGTCACTTGGTGGCGGTGTAATGGAAACAATGATACTGGCATGACCCCCGGTGGGGCTGTGAGCCCAGTTGGCATCTTATTCATATTCGTGAATGCTATTTACCTGCTTCTAGTGCTATTTGTGCTCCACTGAGGCCATTTGTGCATTTTCATTTGATAGTGTGTGATTGAATAGTGTTATATTCATGTTGACTTTCTTAAAAACAGTGCCAAGACTGTGTTGTGCTGACGTTATTCAAACAGCACTTTTTTAAAGAGGGTTTTTCTGCTTTATTTTCTTACTGTACTTATTCTATTAGTTCACGGTACTTGTCTATCTTTGTTTGATGGGAATCATTTGAGGTTACCAAGGAAACAGCTGAATCCAGTTTCATTTTGGCTGTTCTTTCAGTCTGTTTCACTTATTGCAGTTTGCAAATCATCCAGCGGTGATCTTTAATTAGATTTGTCTTATTCTTGCTCCCAACTGCAGAGACAAATTAATTCTGAACATTGATTAGTAGCTGAACAAAGAATCCCATGGAGTGACTTCAGTCCTTCCTCACAGAGAAGGGAAATCCTGGTTGCTATAGCCCTGGTTCATTATAAAGGTTCAGTTTAAACAAGAGTGTGTCAGGTGGGCATAATAGAAGGTGAAAAAGGGAAAGTATGGGAGCTCTGCCATGCTCAAGGTGGCCTAGGGCCCAGTCCATTAGGACTAATGCAGCAGTTACAGGTGGCTTCATATAGTGGGCAGCCTTAATCTGAGCCCCCACAGGACATATTGCTGTGATGAGTAGGTCCAGATATTTTTAAAATCTTTCTCACATTGAGTAGAATTTATAAGCCTTCGCACCTGTAAGAAAATGAAACCGAACATCGGGTGCAATAATGACACTTAAACAGGCAGAGGCACTGTTTGTCACCAAGCCAGACGGTGAGTTACACTGCTGGTGGTGAATCTCACAGGAAACAGTGTGGAGGACAAGAAACACCCCTGCTTCAGCCACAAGTCGTCACCAGGTCGCAACCCTGACGACCTCTCCAGCCACAGTTCTGCTCAGGGGCGTTTAAGACTGTTTCACTTTCTTTCTGTTTTTTTATGAGTTAAGATTTTACGTCCCCTCGCTGCTTCCTCCCCATCCTCGCAATTGTCTTGAGGAGGAGGAGGAGTCACTGCGGATTTTTGCAGGAAGAAAACCCCTTTTTAAAGGCAATTTCACTAAAATCACACAAAAAGCACAAGCCACTGCCGGCCGCCCACACCAGCAGTAACAAGTTCCTTTTCATAATTTGTATACTGAACAAAATTATAAACGTAACACTTTTGTTTTTGCCCACATTCATCATAAGCTGAACTCCGAGATCTAAGACTTTCTCTATGTACACAAAAGGCCTATTTCTCTCAAATATTTTTCACTAAATCTGGCAAAATCTGTGTTAGTGAGCACTTCTCCTTTGCTGAGATAATCCATCCACCTCACAGGTGTGGCATATCAATATGGGTATTGCAAAGGTGTGCCCTGGGCTGGACTAATTTTGTTCAGTGTATGTTCTGACCCTCTCGCTCTGCTACCTGCATGCCAGTCTCTAAAAAGAGCCATTGTTCTGGTAGTACTTATAATGAACTATTCTATTGAGGACTTATTGAGGACTCTGGTCTTCAGTTTAATTCAGTTTTTATGTTATATGTGCATGTGTGTTGGCGGTGGGAGTGTGCGTTGATTGTGCAGCAGTGCATACAATGTGCTTACAATTAGCACAGATATATAAAGGGGGGTAAAGTAGCCTATAGTTTTCTTTGGGGGCCAACAGTGCTGTAGATATCATCAGTAGTTTTATATGATCTTTCATGTCATTCATCTCCTTTGTCTTCTGTAACACTGAAATTAACACAATCATCACATGGTTAGGATTTCACCATATGCTTGTGTATTAGTCGCTTTTGTCTTGTTTACAGTGTGTGGGTTTGTGTGTGTGTGTGTGTGTAACATACCAGACATGTGTGTGGAAAAGGGGGGGGGGTGTTCTGTGCCAGTAGTAAGCGCAAAGCCGCAGTAGAGCCCATCCCCTACTCCCTCCCTGAGACGCCTTTTACTTGTAGTGAGGAGAGGAGCCGCAGCCCATGGCCACTCCTTCCGCTTCTCCAATTGGAAGAGAGAGGCCACCTCCTTCCCCTGCCTCATTGGTATGCAGGAGGCGCAGTGTGTGTATGAGGAGAGGGAAGAGAGAGAGAGAGAGAGGTAGCAGTCAGTGCAATGGGATAGAGGAGAGCGAGGAGTAGGAGGAGAGTGAATGAGAGCTGTTGGATCTGCTGTGCCTGCGTGCCTGCCTGTCGTCTGCTGAAGCTGGGGTTTGCTGCCACGCTGCGCTGGCACAGAGCAGAGTCACGGCCCATTTGCACCACCGTCCTCCCTCTCAGCACCAACACAGCACCGGTTGTTAACTCCAGCGACACCACCAGCAAGGCAAACCAAGGACAGAGCTCACCAGGCTTTCACCATCATCAAAGGGGGCACTCTGCAGCTACAAAGGGGCCTGACGCTACAATTTAGGAACCAGCTGCTACCTCATCCAAATCCCCCTCCACCTTATCCCATCCTTACCAACACCCCCGCCACTCCTCTCTTGCTCCTCCCTATGCCCTTGTCCTCGGCGGCTCCTCTCACCTCCCTGGCCAGTATATGGATAGAAGCTCCCTGTTTCAGCTCATACAAGAGCAGGTAAGCGAGCGAAGCAAGCAGCGGCAGAGGTTTCTATGGTTACAGGCTCCTGGCCACCTCGCCGTCTACCCAGGGATTGAGACGTGGAGGCTGGGGGTGAGAGCTGATGTGAGGATTGATAGCAGGGGCTGTTTTTTTGCACGGGCAAACATGAGAGCGTGAGACAACACGACGGATGCAAGCATCATGGAGCCATGTGGGCCTCGAGAATGTGAGGTCAGATCATGAGCCACAGCGGGAATGGGGGGGGGCATCATGTCATGGTTTATGGGAAGGGAGGAAGGAGGGGGGGGAGTGTGCAAATAGATGGATGGGTTTCTGTATGAATGGATGTATAGATGGATTGATTGGTGCATTTTACATTTGAAAAATGAAGCAAAGATCCCAAGATAGTGTGTTATAGCTGCTGTATTAGTGTTTGCAGCAATCACGGTGTCTGTGCATGGATGTGTGATTTTCCTCGTTTCTTCTGTGTTAACCACATGCCCAGTCTTATCATCTCAGGGTCCCAAGAACCAAAGATTGCAAGATTTATTACGATTTTCATTCCCAAGGGTTGAGCAAGGACGCAGTTCCTGTAAAGTCCAGATCTTAGAAGAAGAAGCTGTTATTTGGCTTTAAATCTTTTCCTTCTTTTTCAGCCCTGCTGTTGAAAAGACAGTGTTAGTGGCCATATTTAGGCAAGCGAAAAATGTTTCTCATGACATCTGGTTTCCTCTGCCCAAACTGCTATTTGCTTTTCTGTCCAGTCAGATCTATGTTTGAGTTAAGCTTTGGCTGTACCATCTCCAAAAGTAACAAGTCAAAATGGATTTAAAGCACATGTATATTTGGCTAGTGCTTCCTGAAGTGCTTCCAGCTCTATTTCATGTCTTGTATTTAACTCTAGCCTTTCTAAATGTGTCTCGTGTTTTTTTGATGATGAACTGGTCTATTGGGGTTTGGGCTGACTGACAGATAGATTGGGCAATCATTCTGTCCAAGAGGGAGAAATCGATTATCTGCTGCAGAGTTTATGGGGTCACGAGCGGCCCATCAGCAACACATTGATCAACAGACTCAAGAGCCTTTGGGAGAAATGTGTGTTTGTGTGTGTCCGTGGTCACGTGCACGTGTTGCATTTTTATGAATGTGTGTGTGTGGGTTTTTTTTTATAACAAGTGGAGGAAGCCCTTGTGGGTTGACTGAGAAGATGCTCTGTGGTCACACTGGTGAGTCATTTACTGTATAAGCCCTTCTGTGATAACAACTACTTAGTGATACCTCAACAGCACACACTTCTTCATAGACACATTTTAATGCGCTATCAAAGAGGCTGATTCAGTTGCTGTATCAATATCCATTCTGGATTTAGCAGGTCCTTGGGCTGGAGATGGAGCCAGTATTTTCTCACTGTACACAGCTGGTTGTTTTATTGATTGTGGGGTTTACTCTGCATGTGCCAGTATGTTCATATAGACTGTTTGCACTGCCACAGTTGAGCAGGCTGCGGTCCTATTAAGCTCAAGTCTAGACCAAATCACTCACATAGACTGACGACAGGCTCTTTCCACTTTTGGGACTCCATGCACCGGACTTTGATTTGGAAAAGGTCTCTTTAATTAAACTAGAATAAAGTGATATCTGCCAACAGCTTTTGGACTGCGAACATGCAAGCTTGTTTTTAACAAAGCCTGCTGCCCGCCTAAACATTGGGCACTTTCTTTCTCATCCTTATCCAGGAGAATGTTTTGCAGAGCATGCCTCATGTTTTTTTTTTTGCAGGTCTGCCTCTAAGCAAATCCACAAGAGCACCTGGAGGTCAAGTGCCTTGCTCAAGGGCATGTTAGATTTAGTTGTACTCAGTCACTGTGACTGCTTTTTCATAGTTTAGGGTTTTAAACCTGAAACCTTGCACCTTTTTATTAACATTTAGATTTAAGGTACCGCTATCCCAACATTTCCTCCAGTCAAACACACATTAGATGTTAAAGGTAGGAAAGTGTAATGCTTTTGGGCTTTCCTGCAGTATTCTTGAATCAGTATGGGATGTTTTACCCCAAAAGCAAACTGAACATGCTTAGTTTATTTGGGCAGTGAATGTCTAAAGGAGAGGGGACTTTGCCTTATAGCTCTGTCACACTGAACCGCATGAAAATGCTGCAGGGGAAGAGAAAGAGAAAGCAACAATGACAACATGAGAGAGTTTATTAGTCTTTGTCTGCAGTTGCAATGCTGAGCTCAGGCTATTTCTGGCCTATGCAGGCTCCCACATATGCTCATGATGGGAGCATGCACGAAGTTTCTCTGATAGTCTTTCTATTTCAGCACCGCTGATAAGGCGACTTGATGGTCGGCAGCACTCAGCCACTAAAACATGCTATGATTAGTTGGTGAATATCTCCCCATGTGTCATTCAGTTGTTATGTGGCGTATTTATATCCATCCCATAAGGGATTGGGGTTCTGAATACTATTCTGACATATTTATGTCAAGTAGAGAGAATAAGGCTCTCAAATGCTGTCCCCCCCTTTCATCATTCTCTGATGCTAATTTGCATTGAGCTGTATTTGAAAATGCCTCTGGCTGTTTGTGCTGTGTTTAAACGCCAGGAAATGTAGATCGCGTCAAGGAAAATTCTTTGTATATCTCTCTTCAGTGGTTTCCACTTGAGGAGAGAGTGGTTTGAATCTTAGAGCCATCACATCACAGTGCCACAGTGGTAGTGTGAGTGCAAAAAGCAGGGCAGAGCGTGCATTGTGATAATTACAGAGTCAGTGGCCCAGTTGTTGGTGAACACCAGTGAGTCCTGAGGGCAGCAGAGACAGTTCAAAGGGGTTTTATCTGATGCCATGCAAATATGCTGTGCCCTGTAAATGCCACTTCCCTCTTCAGATACACAGCCCTGTTGAAGCTTGACAGTCTGGTTCACAGAGACCAGAGAAGTCTGTATTATTGGCTCTGCGCCACTGGGTCAGCATTGTGAGTGCTGGTGCTGTTTTCCCTCCTAATGGAAGTTATAATCACCATCTTCCAAAGAGTCATTATTGTTCATTCAGAAGCTAGAATCAGCCTTTCAACTTCTAGGTGTACTAAGTCGATGCTTTTTGTTGTCTTTCAGTTGGTGTGTCTAATTGTTTATATAGACCAAAATACTTTAATTTCAACATATCTGACAAGGTGGTAATTAATACAGAGCTGTGTACAAAAATGGGTTCCTCAAGTCAGCTGGAGCCTTGTGAGCACTATTCAAAGTAAATCCTAATTTGAAGATTTAAGACTACTTGATTAATCATTAGTCAATATTGTGTCAGAAAGTTGTGAAAAATGCACAGCACAGTTTTTTCAACAGAAATTTCAATAAATCAAAAAAATCAATAGTCCAAAACCCAAAGAAATTCCATTTACTACAGAAGACAAAGAAAACAAAAAATCTTTGCATTTGAGAAGCCTCGTCATTGGCTGTGTCTCAGTCTTCTTCAGGTGGGACGATAGGACTGGCTGTGTCACAGCCCACTGGTTGTACTTGTATCATGGCTGGGTTTTCAGGTTTGTACTCAGGCCGGAGGTGTGAGCCCCTGTGGAACAGACTGATAAGTCGTAGTGGGCTGGGGTCAGTTGGAGTCGCTGCGCTGAAGGTAATAGAGGTCCCGGGGGTTAACGCTGAGATAAGTTCCTTGCAGTCAGCATTCCATTCCTCTTTGCCCTCCTTCTCGTGCTCGTGTATACATTTTCGGCCCGTGTCTTGTCCATCTCCTCCCACTTGCTCGGTTCAGTTGCTCTCCACCTTAACACCTCCACCCTCCATCCATAATCACCCGACCCGCCTCCCTGCACATCTAAACTGTGCCTTTGTCTTATTACCACCTTATTTTTACCTTGCTGGTCTCTTTCCCTCCTGTATTCTGTTTCTTCCATCCACTCTGTACCCTTCCCTCCTTTCATCTCCTCTTCCTCTCCCCCCTTGTGTGTCTTTCCTTTGCCTCTCGACCGCCAATATGTCGGGTGGGGGGGTGCAAGAAAGGGATGACACACAGGCGACTGGTAACCATGGCAACGCATGCAGCTTGTCAAAGTGTCGCCCTCACCAGTGTTGGATCGCTTCAATAACTGCTTTATTCACAGCGCTTTTTCCCCTCCTTCTTCCAACCCTTTCCTCTCTCGGTCTCACGCCCCTTGTTCGTGCATGCCACCAGCCTTGCCAACACTTATTCATCTCAGAGTACCTTAGAGTAATTGATAACCCTAATTGGCTACAAGAACCAATCCTCCGCCTCCTGGAATCCTCGGCAGACAGCGTCTCCTGTGTAACATTCTTCCAGAATAAGGTCACACTACGAAGGGAACAGTATTTGTGCAGTATGACAGCTCAGCGTCAACACTTGGTTTGCGTAAATGTGCGCAGCCATATACAGTGTGCCTCTGTCTGTGCTGCCGCTGTATGTGTAGTGATGTGCTGACATATGGAGGCTGACAGTAATCAGACGTCCCCAGCGTAGCTCTCTGTTCCCCCTGTCAGCCTGGGCTGAGCCAGGAGCACATTAGAATCTGATCTATCTCCAGTCTGTGGCAAGCGAATGCAGAGCACTGGAGTGTGTCACAGCCCTCTTATAGGAAAGAGAAGAAGAGGACTCACTGCCAGACTGCTGGGTTAGGCAGATGCACAGAATAACAGGGACTGGCAAAGCATTTTTATTCTCTGTGCGTCTCAGTTTCATTTCTCTCTCATCTCTGTTGTTCTCGCCTCTCTCCTCCCTCTGCTGTTCCTTTAACTTCATCATTTTTCATTTCTTTCATTTCATCAAACGACTGACCCCCCACCCATTTTCCACCTCTTGCCTCTCTGCTGTCTTTTTTTGGTGCTTTCTCTCCCTCCTGTATTCCCCACATGTCATCCTGGTACGTTACTCATCACAATCGCTGTCCATATCTGCACCATTTTGCTCAGCAAGCCTCATAGGGGGAACAGGGCCGTGTTTTAACAAACGTCCATGCAACACACAGTTAAGGGGATTATCTAAAAATAGACCTGGGCCTCGTTTTCTTTCCCATCTTGGTTTATCTCACAAATTTAGTTTTATGGGAGTCCAAGACTGCCTTGACACTGCTGGCTGTCATGCTCAGGAGTTTTGAGGTTAAACTGAGATGCTTGTGGGACAATGACCAAGAGGGGATTGTCAAGTACTGTATGGATTTTAAACAATGTGCAGTCCCAGTGCAGAATCTTAGTTAATATTGGTTAAAAGCTGTTCTTTTTCCTGCTGTTGAGTAATGTTAGTGTGCATGTGAGTATTGTAAAAGTATCATAACATAATCCCTTCACTGTATCAACCAGCAGTTGGAAAACACTCATTCTGAGTCAAGCATCATCAAAACTAACCCATTAGTTCCTGCCTCCACTGTGCTCTCCCAGGTGAATAAATACATAAGTTTGCTTAAATTCAACTAAATGGCTGTAAAACACCCTGGAAACAGTGTAGGGAGCAGCAAAGCACATAAACTAATCATGTTCAGAGAGAGACGCACAAACTCTCACTCCAATGGATTCCCTGATTGATCTTCTTTGCTTCTTAGTTGAGCAGTAGAGCTTTAAGCTTTGAACCTCCTGCAGTAGAGACTGACACAGTGTAGCGCAGTATAATGCCGCTCCCCTCATGCAGCCGATAAAATGCCTTCGTCTAACCATGTCAGAGCAGACTAGGTCCAGACTAAGGCGGCCTAGACGGGATCCTTCTCATGGACTTGATGTGACATGGGCAACAATGATGCAGCATGACTGACTCCACACTGACGCAACATCTGAAAGCTCACTCCCTCCCTGGAGCAACAAGAGGCTGTTGGTTTACTATCTGAAACCTAATGAGCCTGTGTTAGCATTCAGGAAACAGTAAAATGAAAAGCGGCAAGGGCTCTTCCCATGTGGTCTTTTTGTACTGCTCCAGTTTGTCCTCAGGCACATTTTCACGAACACAATCCGATGTACTAAGGAAAGCTGGCATGAGAAATCAACGCTCCATTGCAGAGCAATTGAATGCATTTAAGAGAAAGAGAATGTAAGGGAAGAAAATCAAGTGATATATAAGTGAAGCTGCTACCCCAAAAAACCCACATTACTTAAACCAAGCATAGATACACACCCTATACTTTACAAGCCATTTTTAACCGGGTGCTATTTTAGACAACCACTCTCAGCCATTTTTATGACGCTCTCTTGCTTAAATCAATTACGAGGAGCAGCGCTGGCATACAGACATCAGCAGTAATAACCCATGGGGCTGTGGGTCTCAGTGAGTGAGTGGCGATTAGAAAAACCACACTGACTACAAGCTGCTAATGTGACCAAGAACGGACTCACACAGTCAAATGAAGCATCCACTCAGAAACAAAGACTGAAAATTAATTTTATGCTGAGGGAATTGTTTTGGGTTTTTTTCAGGGAAACTGCAGGTCACTGCCTATTAGAATGACATGCCCGCCTGTCTTCTCTCGCTGCTCACAACAACAACAACCATCCTGCTGTTTGCTTTGACAGACCTACTCCTTTAATGAGGTTGAATGGGGCCTTTTCTTAAGGCGGGTCTAATTCTTTCACAGGCATCATAGAGGCAACACTGCTTAATTAATACCGGTGTCACTGTCTGAGCCCAGTGGCTCTCATTTGTCTTTTTGAGTATCTATTGAATCTCTCTGTGTATGTCTCGGTTGCATTCTCCCTCAGGGCAATCTGACAGATTTCTGCAGTGCTGCATATTATTAAGAAATCAGGATGCATAATAGACACAGCATTGTCAATACAACTGTTTTCAGCAATGCCACTTTTATCCCAGTCGTCTGAGAATGGGCTGTTGTTTTTCCAGCTGGACCCAGAAAACACCGGTTTCATCGCAGTGGAGAACTTCACCAGCTTGGTGGAGCACCATGAGCTGCAGCTGGACCCGTCCAAGCTGGACATGCTGTTAGCGCTGGTCCAGAGCAATGAAGAGGGGCAGGTGTGCTACCAGGAGCTCATCGAGCTGGTGAGTGGAAGCCAGATGCACACACCCAGATACAGATCGTAATGCAGAGCGAGTGGCAAGAGGCATTTCATGTCCCGCAGCACAAACGTTTCCACACATACACCCACTTTTGTTGGATTTCAGAAAGGTTACAGAATTGATTCAGACAGAGCCAGCGAGCTCCGCCGTGGCGAAAATTGACTCGACCATTCAGGTCGTTGTCCTGCAAAAGGAGGATCAATCTTTCCAGTTAATGTGTCGGTAAATCCAGACACTTAACCTCACAAGCGCACTGCAAAGTACTAGAAAACACCCACACCAAGCCTACACAGCCGCAGTATTAAAGCAGCACATTTTACAACTAATACACTCAAACACAGTTATATCCTGAAGAAATTAGTTTATTAAATAGTGTAACAGCAGCAAGACTGATGAATACAAGAATATGCTTTATATGCTGATATGTGAGCAGTTTGTGTGCTATTATACTCTCTTAACTCCTACATATGTGGAAGCCTCTAAGATTTTCTAAGGCTCTTCATTCGCTGCCTTTTCTTTTTCTATATCCCGTGCCTCTTCACCTATCAGTATTTACCATTGTGCTCTTATTAGACATTCATGATGATGATTCTCTCTGAGCATGTAGATGAGCACCTGCCTTCGGCTCCTCGCACCGTACAGGTGTAGGCACCCGATATTAATTCAGGGCAGTGCAAATACTGTTCCTGGCATATTTTCACTTCCTTAAGCTCATCTCCCCCATACTTTCTTTCTCTCTGTCTCTATTTATCTGTCTTTTTTATTTTACTTGTGTTGTGCTGCCCATGGTTTGTAATGAAGGCCACAAAAATCCCCTCAATTTGGAGCAGGTCCCAGTTCTGGAGTCTGTGAGAAATCAGTGTAGAGGTGCTGCTCCCACAGTGCAACCTCTCCTTTACATCAGTCCTTTTTCTTGGAAGTGTACATCTATCTTCCTCTGCCATTCTTGAAGTGTTGTTATTTTTTTTGATCAGTGCATCTTCAACCCTCCCTTCCTCAAACCATGTAATATTTTGTAACCTGCCTCCTTGAACCCTCAGATCTCATTTCCTTCGCTTTCATTCTACACTCCTTGTGAGCATATGTTAGGTTGGGAAAAAAAAACTGCCTCGCCTCCGACGGCATCAGGGAGACACTTTTAAAATTGCCCATCAGCCAAATGCAAATTGCCTTCGATTAGCCCAGCATTGGTAGTAGCAGGCAGTAATCTGAGGTAATTTGAGAATGCCCAGCCCCACACAGATATCGACCCGCAGGTCTGATTTTTAAAGATTTGTCTAATACGCACACGCAAACACTCACACAGACCATATCCACTACGTTCTGTGCATGCATAGAATTTGTATATACATAAACATTTTATTATTAATTAATGCAGCCACCCACTTCCTCTCTGTCTGTCTCACCACTCCACTCTCGCTGATATACACGCACTCTCAAACTCAGACAGGCTCTCATTCATACACATGAGAGCTGACAGTATTTGCTGACTAATTTAGAGGATATTTGAATTTTGATTTTGCCTCTCGGAGAGTGCCGCATGTAGCGTGGCATTTTCAACAAGGTCATCAACGAATACCTTCCGGCCTTCTTTCTCTCCTCCTCTCCTTTCTCTCTGCTGCTCTCTGACTTTATTGTTTTCACCTAAGTCTTTTCTGGTTTCCTCTTTTTCTTGATTTCCTGTCTTCACTCTCTCAAGGCCATGTTCCCTGCTTTTTGTCCTTTCACGTCTCTGTACCTGAGGCAGATTTATAAGTAGCACTCCACAGTGTGTGACAGATGATAGTCGTGTTTTGATTTGGACAGTTCATTGCTGTCATTATATCATAGCCAGTGCCTGAAGTCTGGTATCTCTATTGATTTGTGGTCCAGCCTCGATGGAAGATGGAACTCCCCTGCACCGTATTAAAATGGACATGGCAACGTGCAGAATTTGTGTGTGTGTGCACTCAGTCCATGTCTTTTTGAGGATTTCAGCCCACAAGCTGTTGCGATTTCTGTCAGTTGCGTCTCTAACGGGAGTGTTCAACATTTTCCTGATTTGTTCTACATTCACTCAGTGCAGCCGTGAATCCTTGCTGCTTCTCTCGACCTCAGTGGGTGTAAATGTTTGAATCGCACCATTGGGCAACAGCTTCTCTGGTGTGTATTTGTGTGTGTGTGTGTGTGTATGTGTGTGAAAATACAAGACATCGTTCATGTTCAACCCATCTTTCATGCAGGGCATCTTTTGCCAGAAAACTCCATCAGTTCAGCCAGAGGGGTGAATAAGTAACACTCTGCTAAAACCTCTCTTGGGAAACCATACACACACACATCCACGCACACACACACTCACTCTAAAATATGCACTCACATAGAGTTTAGGTGCATAGAAAACTACCAAGCCACAAAATCCCACACAGCAAGACAAAAAGCACACAGTTTACACGCGGTGACACGTTTACGCACAATTACACACAGACATTTTTGTCGATGCAGGAGGCTGAGAGACGCCCAAGGTGTCAATGTTCACACTTTGTAGGGCTTTGAGGGGACGATTCTGTGATAGACGAGCATCTGGTAATGAATTGAGGGTAAAACCAGGCCAGCCTGAAGTCGGATATATTCCTGTGTGCAATTGCACATATTGATTTCTGTAAAGAGAGTCCTCTGATGCTATCACGTACCAGCTGTGTAATTGAAGAAGTGTGTCATTGTTTTCCTTCGGGTGGTAATTTGGCTAATGTTCGACGGAGATCCAAAATGGCTGGTATGGTTAATTACACGGGTAGCGGGTGTATTTTAAAGATTATAGCAGGGTATTGTCTTTGTTAAGGTTGGAGGATTTTAGGACTGTTGCTGCTATGGGCCTCATTTTTTTACCCTTCTGCCCAAATGTTGCACTTAGATTTTCTGTTCCCTCGGGGGGGGGGGGTAGATTTAGAGAAACGCTTATGGAGTACATATTCAAATGTTCTGCTTTAAACTGGGTGAGTCTTTTGTCACATTTGAAGCAGTTTTGTATGCAAGAGAGCAGATATGAACTTCAGTTATAGTCCCAGTCAAGAGACACAATATTTTAAAGTTTTCATGTCATTTGAAGTCACAGTATGTGCCCATAGTGCATCTGTCTCCAGGGACATCCTACAACAAACTCCAAGTCAGGCTTTCTGTTTTTGATGAGTTGCTGGCTAAAAGTGATGCACTTTGCTTAAGTGTCCTAGAGTCAAGGTTTGTTTGTTTTTCCCCACCCGAGTTTTAGCACTGCAATGATTAAAGCATGAAGGAAGGCTGTGGCCGCAAACTGCTGAGGGGAAGAAAAGGTGGACTCATTTTAAAAGGATTTGGGCAAGAAAGAAACTGTGTATCTGGGTCAGGGTAGAATCAGCAAGGCTAAGATCCGCAGTGGTTTAGATTCTGCTGTGAGTTTGCGCAAGTGTATGTGCCAGAGCAAGGGAGAGGGGGATTTTGGTCTTCTGAAGGATAGTTCAGATGGTAAATGGATACACTGAAACTGTAAGTCTGGTGGGGTTGAATCAGCACGCTCAGTAATTGGCATCGCCTTCTAACATTCTCGTAACGATAAATTATTTATCTGATAAAGATTTATTGTTTGTGTGTATGTCAACAATTGTGAGTGAAAGATGGTCACCACCGTAAACCCTGAGCAAAATCAGAATGATTTATGGGGGTTTTTTTGTATCTGCAGTGCCTGAATGGGCATTTTTAATTGTTATTACTAATTAGTATTGAGCTGTGAGGTATTGACCATGTGGTGTGGCTAATTAATCCATCAAGGACAATTGACTAGAGCTGAGAGCAGCATGTACAGTAGACAACACGCAGCTACCAAGAGGAGGATGGACCCTTGCTGTTTGACACACACACACACTGCTGTCAGTTTGGCCCATTCAGCCGTCCCCAAAGGGGAATACTATCTTTATCTTTGTGCTCTTAGCCTCAACATCAATTATTCCCTGGCAGACGTTGCCTCGTCAGGGAACTTTCACCGTTGCCGAAGCACAAGCCAATGGTTTTCCCCCTTTGACGTTTTATGTGATGTCATGTAATTTTCTGTGCACCTTGCTCCGCCGCTCCTCTCAGTGCGTTATCTCTCAGGTTTTGGGTGCTCGCGTGTGCCTTCTTGTGTGTTCGCCATCTCTCTGCTGTCGTCACTTCAAAAGGCTTCTAATGCTCACTTTAGAGGCGGCAGTCCTCCACGTCACAGAAGGCGAAGCGGAGTGACAGCTATGCTTAGTCGCGTCTCCTGGGAACAAATTTTCACAGAGGCAGCATGAATGGGAGAGAATACAGTGCAAGGTGGAGAGAGGCAGCAGTTGTTGTCACAGAGCCAAGCACTGATGAAATATACTCAGAAACAGACACTTTATTTAGAGGACAAAGCCAACAGAGGAAGAAAATATAATTATATTTACATCCCTTAGACTATCTCTATTCTGCCTGTCTTCTTCATATAAACACACTTCATTCAACAATATTAAGATATTCAGAATAAGACAGGCGACATCTCACCTCCACTTTCCATTGGTTGCCTCCAGACTCTACAAATCAAGCTCACCCACGCAGGCATCTCAATCTCCCCCTCCATGCCTCCTAATGTCCCTCTACTCCTCTTCTTCTGCTTTCACTCCCTGCCTCAAGTATAGCATAATTGCATTTTCCAGGCCTGATTTCCATACTAAATATGCATCCCTCCATCTGCAGGAGAGCCAGCAGCCCAGCTCGACATCGTTCTGGTTATCACTGAGCAACAGGCCCCCCACACCCTCACTGTACAACTATAATTGTACAGGTGTCATAATTACCCACAGTTAGGGTAGTTACCACGTCCTGCTCTGCTAACTTCCAAAAGGTATTAGCACCCCCCCCCCCCCCCCCCCCCCCCCCCCCCCCCGTTTTTCTGAGTAATTTCTTAAAAAAAGAAGGAAAAAAAGGCAGCTGCTCCATTTGTGGCACAATCTGTTCATTACTTCTTCATTATTTGGTCATTTATTTATAGCCTTTGTCCTCCAGTATATTTAGCTCATTAGCTTTTATAGCTATTGACCCACCATTTCTTTCACCATGCCCCCTGCTGTGTCTACATCTACATGCAGCAGCACCTGGCTAATGAAATACGAATGGTGTACTTAAATGGTGGGCTGTGCTTCCTGTGGGCCCCGTTTGGAGGTTTCAGTACACCTCATATGAAGCTGCCATATTGTTTTAGGTTACTATTATGAGAAACCTATACATAAGGTCAGCTGTTGTAGATTTATTCTGATCAACTGCTGCCCACACGCCTGTTCCTTCTTTCGCTGCTTTTCCTGGAAACTAAATTTCATGAAGTGTCACATCACATCATAACACATACTTTGATTTTGAGATAATTGCTTAGTCAGCCAGTTGTCCTCAAAGGAGCTGTATTGTTTTAGCTACACCGGGGACTTCAGGCATCTGGAATTGCCGTCTAGTCTCAGCCATTAGGTAAATCTTACCTGTGAAGAATGCACGCTTGTCGACTGTAAGGAAATGCAGATATTGAATCTAAACAATCCCTGCTGTGGGTAGCTAGTCAGACAACATTTTCAGAGGCAAAAAAGAGCTCTCTGTGTTGTTTCCTGATGTTTCTCTGCCTCTGCTGTCAAAAGTGTGGCATTAGGATAGTTTTCACCCTAAGCCTCTATTAAAGAACTTATCAAGAGTTGGTCCGGCTGGCCTGCAGGCTGCTGTAGAGCTCCTGCTCAGTAAGCAAACCTGGAGTCTGTGATAACATGAACACACACACACACACACACACACATGCTGGAATAGTTCCTCTTAACAAAGATTTGCTTTTCAAGGGCAAAACCACTTCAACCGCCTATTTGTTATGATGTCTGAGCTGCAATCAGACCTGGTGGCAGTCACACTTACTTCCTGTCCAAATCAAAAACCACTTATATATTACATTATTTAAGTTTCTTATCAGTCATGAATATTCAGTTGCAGTTCTGTCATCTCTCCTGTGGCAAGAGAGTGATCACCAGTTGTTTAAACATGTATCATGGCTTTAATATTAAATATTTTTAGATTGATTAAACATTACTGTTTTTAGTAATTCTGAAAATGCTTTTAGTAGCATTTGTTTTATCTCTGTGTCACAAAGAATGTTGCTGTTACTAATTAATAGGGGTGTGCATCTTCACTGGTCTCATGATTCGATTCGATTACAATTATCAGGTCTTCAATTCGATTCAATTCAATATCTCGATGCAATATGATGCATCACATCAAGGGTGGGAATTTCTAGGCACCTCATTATGATTATAAGGGCTACGATGCGATTGTGAAAACAAACAGGATAAAGATGTATTTATCTCACTGTGTGACTACTTGGTACTTTTAAAGCAACATATTTAACAACAATCCAAACAAGCAGGTAGTAATGACATGCAGATATTTATGTTACTTCATATAAATGTAGCTAACATTGCAAAGCATTATTACAGCATTATTATTGACCTCTGCTGCTGCTATTTTTATTTCTGATGCTGCTGTTAGTATTAGTATAGAGTCAGATGGGGGTTGAACTACGCACTTTACAATGCTCCAGCCACACCGTGTTCACTGCACCATGTCTGTTTCTCTTTTTATCTTGTCTATTGTAGTTCCATGTTTGTGTCTTGTCTAAGTTGATTATTGTAATCTTGTACTGAGCACCATGGGCCTTGAGAAATGGCATTTTGTTCATTTTTGAACTCGATATGTGGATGAATGACAACAACCGAACTTGAACAAGCAGCCAAAAAACGTCCTGCTCAGCTTCCAGACCGCAGTCTGAAGAGCTAACCGCCTTCACTTTCCCAATAGTTGGGAAACAACAGACAGACTTTAATTAACGGACACACTGTGACCTGCACTGTTTGCATGTAGCGCTTATTTTTTCTTTCGCTTTCACCTACTGCCTCCTGTCATGTAGCTGTCCTTTGAAGAATGAGCAGAGGAGGCTAGCTAAGAGCTACCGTGCTGCACAGCGTGCGGGTGAAAATCATTAACGATAGTTACATTGATTTCACTGATCATGTGAAAGTTTAGTAGCGGCAGTCATTCATTCATTCAGCTGTCTGTCTGTGCTGAACAGGGAGAACACATATCCGTTGTGTACAACACACAGACGGTCCTTAGCTGCACTTTTAAGTTCCACCTTTTTCGTTCCGTCAACATTATGTTATCAGTTAACCTCTAGATATTTGATTATTGACATTTGTGAATCGATTCATAATCATCTATAAAAGTCCGCATCGCGATATATCTAAAAATCTATTTTCGACACCCCTACTAATTAATCATTTTGTGTCTTTTTGGCTTAATTTTTCCTGCAAATAATGGATACTTGAGTGAATACTTGATCTCACACATGAGAAAGTTAAAAATAAAGTTCAAAGTCATACAAAAATGTACCCATTTAATGTAGCAATGTGCAAGAAGTGCAAAAAAAGAACCATGTTGAATGAATAGCTAAAGAGAAACTTCACTGTTTATTTGAAGCCTCGGAACAATGTCGGAAAAACAGGAAAGAAGACAATGTCTCCACCCTTTCCCCCTGGCTATTTGATCATAAAAGTAAAACCTCAGATAAACTGTAATGCTATCCCTTGTGAAATCAGTACTTTATGAATGTTGGCTCCCCATCTAGGATGATTAGTCACACTGATGAGCTTCCCGCAGATTATATGAAAAGAAGCTATCCTCCTTTACTGATGTTTGATCCACTTAGTGTGAGGAAAGTTATGGATTTAATTGCTAAAATGATAAATTCAGCAGCGGCGAAGATGAGATCTGCTCATCCTGGTAAGGTGTCCTCGTCCTCCAGCTGCTGACAGTAATGCTCATAAAACAACTCGAGACAAGTTTATTGCAAAAAAGACATTAAGTCACCAAGTAGCAAAAAACAAACATAGTAAATTAATTGAAGTTGTCTGCTGATTCCATAAAGTCACAATAAACTCTCCCTGTCAGCTTTATCTGTAGTTTGACATTTTTGGAAATATGCTTTTTTGCTCTCTTGCTGAGAGATAGATGAGAAGATAAATACAACTTTCATGTCTGTCTGGTAAATATAAGGCTACAGTTAGCAGTTGGTTTAGCTAACTTAGCTTGTCATAAATACTAGGAACAGCTAACCTGGCTCTATCCAAAGGCTACAAAATCTGCCTACCAATACAAGTTTACTAATTAACACATTATATGTCTGTATTATATGTTTTATCTGTCCAATAATTGAAGTGTAAAAAGGGCGTGTTATGGTTTTAAGAGGATTAGCCTATACACCAATTTTGTGACTATTTCTTGACAAGTAACTGGCAACCTAACTGTGAAGTCAACACTTCAGGAAGTTTTAATGTGTTAGTTAGTGAGCATTAGAGGTGCTGATAGGCAGATTTCTTGCCTTCAGACAGAGCCAGGTTAGCTGCTTCCCCAGCGGTTTTCAGTCTTTATGCTAAGCTAATCTAACTGGTTGCTGGTGGTAGCTTCATATTTAGAGTACAGACATGAGAGTGATATAGATCTTGTCATCTACTTCTTGGCATTAAAGCAATTAAGGGTATTTCCTAAAATGTTGAACAATATTCCTTTAAATAAAGTGAGAATGTTTTCTGGTATAATCATGGAAACTCCACAAATAAAAAGTAGACATATATCCGTCAAATTTGGAATAAGATGCTCATCATTCCTCTGAGTTTCTGTAAAATCCATACAGTTGCCCACAAGATATTGCACTCAACGCTTTAGAATAATACATTCATGTTTTTCCACCTTGTCCTCAGATGAACAGTAAGCGCTCCAGCAGTTTCCGACGAGCCATTGCCAATGGCCGCCGCACACTGCAGCGGGAGATCCTGCTGGATGAGACGGGGCTGGGTCTGTACAAGCGTTTTGTTCGCTATGTGGCGTACGAGATCCTGCCCTGCGAGACGGACCGACGCTGGTACTTCCACCAGAACCGCCTGTGTCCCCCACCTGTCTTCATCGCCATTGTCACCATAGTACAGGTGAGATTTAGGAGGTGATGCCATCGACTTGTCAGACACTGAACTGAATATAAATTCTACTGATGCAGCCCCCTGTTTCAAATATTCCTGTCACGTTTGGCCTGCAGTATTTTACTTGAGTATGTACTACTAACCCACGACACTGACTTTCGACTGTTCTGTTGGCTCAGTCGTTCGCTTCAGACCCACAGAAAAGATTTTCTGCCTTTGATCACACGCTTTTACTGTGAGCTCGATATGAGCTGGTAACCCATTTGGGAGTCGGGGCTTAGTGGGTGCAGTTAATGCCATTCCTCCAAGCTGAAACCCTCAGTCACCCTGCATGCAGGGTTTTTTTCTTTCCCAGACACTGATTTTGGAACTTGGAAACCAGGTCAGTGAACACCGTAGTCCCCACAGTGGCATTAAATGACCTATTATGCTCATTTGGAAAAAAAATAAAAGCACTAACACTGAAGCTCTTACAGACCACTGTTGAATGGTTGGGGATTAAGCAGCGAAAATAACCTACAGCCTCTTAACAAAACCTCAACCTTTTCCCCTGAAATCATCATAATTCTGAAGAAAGAAAGCCAAGTGCTCACATAATGCCTCCAAATAGCATTGAATGGTCTGTAATGACAATGAGGATGTGATAATAATGTTTCACGTTCATTTTAATTCACAGAGACAATGAGTCATTATTCTATGAAACAAATTAATGGAATTGAACCAGATGTGTGTGTGTGTGTGTGGGGGTGGGGGGGGGGGGGGGGGGGGGGGGGGGGGGGGGGGGGGCATTTCAGGCGGGGTTGTCATCCATATTGAATGATGTTGCTGGTTGTGTAGCGGCCATGTGACTTTGTTTTCCTGCAAGAAGAAAGCAGACATGCGTCCTGCTCAGTGTCAGCACAAACTTGAAGTTGTTGAAGTCATGAAGTCACAGTATGACTCACAATGAAAGAAAATTAAACGTAATCAGAATTAGGGTTTGTTTTATATTCATGACTTTTCTCATAATCTCTGGCTGCTTTGATTAAAACATACAGTTGTAACACACATAAATGTAAAGACAGCTGTATGACCAGTAGTGGAAGAAGTAACAAGACAATACGACCATGTAAAAGTACAGTGGTGGAGGAAGTTTTAAGTTTCTTTTTCTTACATAAAAGTTTCAATACCACACTGCAAAAAGACTCCTTTGTATGTAAGAGTCCGTCATTTGACTTAACAAAAATGATGTAAGTGTTAAAAGTACTTTGGGTGGTTGGAAGACTAGAAAGGTGCTATAAAGTACCTTACTAGTATGTACTATATTATTATTGTTACTCAGGCAGTAATGTGTAAGCAGCAGTAGCAGTTACTTGAGGTGGAGCTTATTTGAACTATTTTGATATACTGTTATCAACAGTAAAATGTAACACAATACCTTTAAAAAGCAGGGGAGTAGTGGAGTGACGTTCTGCTACACATTAATTTTTTGGACTCCTCAAATCTTGTGAGAAGACAAGATTATTAAAGGGACGGTGGATTATTATTGGATGAATTAATATAAGCCTCTTTGTGTATGTCTAATCCTGATTTAATTTATGGACTGGAGCTAAAGTACATGCTTCTGCATCACCAACACCAAAGATGGGGTGAATGGTGAGGCTGTATCGGTGTACGTGACATACTGTGTAGTAAATAAATTGGATTTAGGAATCATGTGGGAGAGAGTAACAGTGTAATGAGCAACAACAGATATTTTTTAAGGCTACTCATTACACTGTTGCAGATATAAATATGTTTTCAGTCATTCCACTGCACACTGTTAGTTCCATCAGATCTCCTTCATATTGTATATTTTCCTGCTTAAAACACACATGATCATTTATGTTATGATTGAACAGAACACTCGCTTTCTGTGACAAAATATAAAAATCATTTTAGACATAGAGGCATATTTTCATATGAATCTTGATTTTAATGGGTCACATATGTCAAACAGATTTAAGCCTGTTTCATTGATAACAAGGTTTTAAAAAAGAAAATAAATCATTGTATTTCCATGTGACTGTAAATCTGGATGTGCATAAATGAGTGAAAGAGCAGAGAAGAGAAAACCTCTGGACAAAAAAGACAAGCGAAAAAGACCAATAACGTTTCCCTTGAGGCATTCCTATTTATAGGGGTTGGACATCGCTTCAGATTAAAATCAATGACAGCCATTTGCTGCCCTCTGCTGGAGAGTGATAGTAGGCTACGTAGTTGTGGTAATAATTTTAAGGAGTACATATTCTATGCACCTGCTCCAAATCCTTAACATTTAACTTTAATTAAGAATAATACAAACACTAAACTCATCTTTAGAGTGCAACTGTGGTCACGCACACACATTGTTGTGTACTCCACATGGAAAAAGATGTAATTCAATTAATTGGACCATGACTTCACATTCACAAATTCTCATCCACATTGCCCCCAGTCATTCTCTTATAGTTCATATGACATAAAAAGGACATGAAAAAATGCAAATCGGAGCATAAGCATCTTGAGGGGAAGGGTGATCAGGCTTAAAATCTATTAAATTACAAAATTTAATTAAACTTTGCTAGATAATTACACAACAAAATGTCTAGCTGCCTCTCTGTCCTTCTTTGAATGGTCATTAAAACATTTTTAAAAATTGAGAAAAGTAGTTACTTCAATCAGGGTGGAAATTAAACATTAAATTAACTTCATTAGTTTTTTTCCAAGTTAAAACACATTTAGCATCCACCGCTTTATATGTGTAGGCACTGTGATTTGATTTTGAAAATGTGAACACATTTATTTTTGTTCATAATGACTCCAAACTAGTATATTTAAATGCTTTTCTGTCAGATGTTTCTCTTCGTTATTGAAAAGTTGGCCTTTTGAACAAAGTGCTGCTTTCCAGAAGCATTAATCTCTATTTCTTACCTCATCATGGAGATTCAAAGGGGTACTTATCAGTTCCATTTCACACAGCCTTTTTGATATCATGTCAATATGCAGTCATGTCAGCATGAATATAAAAAAGGCAAAACATGTCAATTAGACAGACCTTCAAAAATCTTGACTCCAGGACTGAATATGAAACTAGAAAGGTTGTTTCAGCTCATGCTTCATTGTCAATATCGTACACAATATACTCTCTCCATAAACATTTGGGTTTTCACTTCGAGGTGCCAAATCTTTGTTTCACAGTAATTAATCCAACAGCCCTTTTATTCACTCTAATACCTCATCTTTACTTTCATCAATGTTTCACAAGCCGCCGGTGTAGTGTAACAGAGCCAGCACTGTACAGTATCTGTATCAGCTTGCAAAGTTGACATAAAATCCACGGATTAAATTTTTGATCTGAAGCACCAGTTTGCTCGCAGCTGGAATTGACAGAGAGTACAAAGCAGGAAGGTTTAAACTGTCGTTTCTAGGAAAACCGTACTGCAGCAAAACACATATTGCTATTGCAAGGCATCAGCAGGCCTTCTGCACGTGTACCTGTACAAAACCCTAAAGCAGTTTTCAAGTGGTGCTAGCAAAAAACAAGTTAAGAAATAAATGATAATTCAATGGTCATTGCTCACAAAAGGTATCTGACACACACCAGTATTGTGAACTTAGACATTCTGAACGAGGATCCTACTTTTATTAGGGAAAGTGTCAGTGCGGAGACTTAAAAAGAAGCTTGACTATTCTGAGATGTAAAAAATTAATCTAAAGTTTTGAACTGAACTCTTAACAAACAAACATGTCAAGTCAAAAGATGTCACTGACTGGAGGCAGTCAGATCTTTAAATCTACATTTTGATTTAATGCTCAACCTTCCTGATGTGTTAATGATTAAAGCCACAAAAAGGTAGGAGGATCAAACAGGTTTCAAAGCCCTTAGCAGGCTCACATCGTGGCGTAACACCTTTACAATGTAAAATAGAAAAACTTAATGCGTGCACCATTCTTTACAATGACACTGTCTTAATATATCCAACATATCTTGTCCAATCTGAAAAAAATACTGACAATTTTGAGATGATACTTGAAAAATACTGTATTTTGGGTCAAGCACTCTTACAGAAGATCACATTGACACTTCCTTCAAAAAGCAAGTACACTTGTCAACAAACAGAAGCCATGAGCACACTGTTTCACATTTACATCGACATTCAATTCAAACTTCTTTCAAAATCTGATGTCCTAAATGGTCCAGTAGAAAACAAAATGAAATATGCATTATCGCTGTGTGCTATTAAATATCATAGCATGTCCATGAAGAAAGCCCTTTATGGTGACAATATCTCAGAAACATAATGATAGAAAAATGAAAGCTGCAGCAGATCAACTAGTAATTACAAAACCACAATTCTTTGGTTCTTTGCTCCACGTTTTCCATTGGTTTGCATTAATTCTAAATGATGCCAATTCAACACATCAATCCGCTAAAAGAAACAACTGAATATAATTGTATTGGGTTAAGCTAATTCATATAAAACCACATGAATGGCAGTAATAAAATCATAGAAAACCTGTCCGTCGTCTACCATACTGTAAAAGATGAAATTGGTATTGTCACTACTTGTAATATTATTATTAATATTTATGCTACTATTGCTACTGCTATCACTACTGCTCAGAGTGAAAGGTGTGGCCAATACTTTGCGGGCTAACATTTGTAAACATATAAATATTTTTTAAATATGGGAAAGTTTAATTTTTTCATCACATTTCCGGAGAGAAGATATTCAATCTTCAAATCTGTTAATAAAAGTCTGTCTTCCAGTTTGACAACACTATTTAATAGAAACATTCTGAAAAGTGTTTGGTATCATAAAATGTACTGAAACAGTAGAAACATTACTTTTTGCCTCTTATTACTGCATCACGGTTAAAACATTATTCCACTATTATCTTGTACTCTGCAATTATCTATTTTTCACGCTGAAGGAGAATTGAGATCCCACATGTTTATTTAACGACTTAAGCGCTTTGGCTGCTCATTACTTAATCAAATTCTGGTTTCTACAGTTGAATCGAGAACAAAAATCTCCAGGTTGATGAATCAAACTGAATCACTGTTAAGGTATTGATTCACACCCTAAAGTTTAATATTTCTACTCATTACTTCACATTAACAAACTAATTTAAGATGAGAAGTACCATGCTGAAATGGCTCATGGACACTTCAACCTTCCACTGGCAAGTGCAATGAAAAACAGATCATACACGTGCATTAGACAAGCAATATGTAAAACTTTAAAACAAAAACATCAGACATTCTTACTCTAATACAAAGCAGCTTTGTTACATATCTCTCTTTAGCACTACAGTATAACTGCTACAGTATACATTTCCTTGGATCCTAAAACAGATTTCGACAGGGTGAATAGGGAGCACTTGATGTTCTTTAAAGATCTGGATTTAGATCAGACTTCATTTTGCGGATGCAGCAACTCTATAAATCACCAGACGTTAAAATTTCCGTAAACCAGAATTGTCTTGTTTGGGAAGAAGAATACATCTTAAAGCTGCAGTATAGTCAATACTTTTTAAATTAAGAATGGACCAATAGATGCGATGTGAAAACACAACCCACTCAGCACCAAACAGCAGACAAAGAGGTGGCTAGCTGGTGAAAAAAGTCAAGCCTTTAGCAGCTAAAGAGCCAGATATGTTTATTAAAAAATGGTGGAGACCAAAACAGCATCAAAGGAGAGTCAATATTAGATTTAAATTCATCAGGCCTAAAACAAAATACTAATACTAATGTCGCTCATTGTCTTCTGGAAATGTAAACAAGCAATTTTGGCTAACACATTTGTATAAAATCTTCATACGGTCATAATGTCAGTGTTACGTTTAACGATTGTTTGGTGCTCCCAAATGGTTAAAATAAATAAATTAATGCAGCTTTAAATTGTTTTTGTTTTTTTTCCATATTTTGTTGTTGTTGTTTTCTTTCCATTTCATGGGTTAATGTTTCTGTTATTTTGTTGTTTATGTGTTTCAAATATTCAGCCCCTTTCATTTATGTAAATGGGGTGAACACAACGTTAGAAACACCTTCGAGTATTTCGAAATTTACTGCAAGGCTACTGTTTTGGATTACATTAGATTGCACAGGCGTACCTAATAAGTAGTAATGGTAGTAATTTGCCTCCATTGATTCCAAACTGCGACTAATGCAACGGGTCCTGACTTTTATAGAGTTGTGACAAGCATCTGTCCCCAGTATGTAGTGTAACTACGAATACAGTAAGGACAGAAATATTTCATCTCTTTACTCATATCGCAGGGCTATGTTGGATCAGTAGAGTGCTCTTACACATACCTTCACACAGGCACACAGGTCAGACAATTTTGCAGACAGGAGGCTTTCTGTGAGACAAGGCAGGACAAGAGGAGCCCAAATATGGAACTGGTCCGATAAAAATAAGAGTTGCTTAACTTTCCAATCTTGGCTCTAAGCAATAGAGCGAGGGCTAAATATAAAACCTTGTGGTTTCACGTGTCTCGCCTCTGCAGCAGTTCTCAGGTCCCTTACCATTTCATTAAAGTATTGTTGCTCTCCTCTCAGCCCAGAAACCTCTAGTAAGAGGAAGCTTCTTGCAGAAGTGAAGCTGAATAAATACAGCAGTGTATCATTACATACAAAATAACTTTGATTACTGCCTCTGTGTGCCAATGGATGGAAGATGGCACATGATATTTGTGCAACTACATTGTCCTCTCCCCGACACCTATCACATCAGTAAATGGTCATTTTTACATAAACGGACATAATACTCCATTTTTACACTACTTTAACACTTTTTAAGTGTCTCTGGAAAACCTTACAATCTCAAACAGTCACTAAAGTACACGTTCCCTTTGTGCTCTCTGTAAAGTGTATTGTGTCTCTTTCCTGGGGTTTGGTACCATGGCAGTATCCCCAGCAGGCTTCATTTAGAGTGCTGCTCAGCAGAGTCGAGAGCGAGAGAGCAACGGATCTGCAGCCAAATCAGAGGCCTGATACTCTTTTGCTCTCAGCAGTCCATGGGGACTTTCGCAAGGAGGTGTCCTCTTCCGCCTTGTCAGTACTTATTAATCCCAAAGATCCTCACACCGTGCAGCTGGGGAAGCTTGGGGATGAGTACAGTGAGCAAGGAAACCGTGTTGACCACAAAATGAACCCGATCGTATTTGGTGTAGAAGCTGGTTAGTATATACCTGATTCAGAGACAAATAAGAGAAGAATAAGATTACAGGGGTAGAAATGAGTAGCAAATTAACTCTAGATAAAAGTTATTCTGCATTTCTCTAATGTCTACAACAGTAGCCAGAGTGTCATAGACATGCAATTCTGTTAACAAGCCTGGTAAACACAATTTTGGATTTAAAATTTAAACTGTTGAAACATCACTTCAAATATGCAATAACCTTTCACTCATTTTTCTTCACAGCAAGTTTCCTAACTAGCGGACAGTGCCAACACTTGAATCTGTGAGACTGTTTCAACACGCTGAACAACAGGATTACAACATCAGTGATTATGACTTGAACTAAAATATGCACATCTGATGCTGCAAATGAAATAATGAGCAACTCAATTAACAGACAGGAAGCGTGGCCTAGCAACATACTTTCAGAAATGCATCTAAAGAGGGTTCCCAGCACTTTCTCCATGAACTCTGGCTCTGTTGCTTGCAGAGGATGCACAGATGTGTAACTCCTGGTGAGACACCAGAGTCAACAAGAAACTACGCTTTATATAAGCAGCATTTTTAGACCCTGTCTACACGAACACGGGTATTTTCTACGCAGTTTGGCCGTTTCTACACATAGAAACGCAGTATCAGGTCACTGAAACCTTGAAAACTCCTGCCAGGGTGAAGATTTTAAGAAACTCTGGTTGCAGTGTTGTTGTGTAGACAGTTTTTGTTTTGCAACGTCAGAGTGCACGCTGTTATCTGCTGTGTTTGATTAGATTGTGCGCCACTGCCTGCTTTGTTTACCATTTTAATAGGCTCTGATTGGCCAACCTGGCTTTATAGCTCTTGACAGCGCATGATAAAGTGTTTTTGCGTTTTCGTGAAGACAGATTTCTTTTTAAACGAAGGAGGAAAAACTCATATGTAACTGGTAAGTAAGGGATATTTGTGAGCTTACAATGAGGAATTACACATCCTGTTCTTTGCTGAACAAGTAAGGACATGTACTAAAGGTTCTCGAGAGACTCTTGCAGATGTGTAGCTTTACCACCTGGAGCCAAAAGACTGACCACTTGTCGCTTCCTGCTTGCACTGGTTGCAAAACAAAATGACTAAGAGGCCTTTGAAACTAGTGTAAAAAAGTACACCTGCAAAAGTGCTATCACTACAATGTTCAGGGCTGAGCTGGCAAATCAACCCCAGGGAACCAGAGTGTCTCCTGTAAAGTGAACTATGCTGGTTAATAAGGACAGAAAAGGTGTGCACTGCTGCAAATACTAAGCCCCTTAACAATTTGTCAGCTTGGCTAATAAGGGAGTAGCAGGGACGCTAATCAATCAACACTCTTTGTGAGAGCAAACTCAAAAATAGAAATACAAGATACATTTTGTAATGAAAAGCACATTTTTTGCAGATGTACCATAACAGGTACATAGTAAATTCAGCACCAGTACAACTTTGCACAAGTTCAGTCTGAACTAAAGTAGATGTGGCACACTGATTGGCACAGGGGAAAGCACTCATCCACTTCCATGGTCTCCCACAAATACAATTAGTGCTGGTGGGTGGGAAGCTGGTGAGAGATCATGTCCATGTCGGAGCACTAAGACTTACTCTGTTTAAACATTCCCAATTTCAAGCTTTCGTACTCTATACAGTCCTCGGTACAGTACTCGGTACAGTCCTGCTCTACTCATTTCTCAGCGTGTAATCAATTTTAGATCCATCCTTTATAATCAGCTATTCCCTCCACCTGCTACACAACTGAAAGCCAAGCATAAGTTTGAGGGGGTGGGGCACTTACAGGACAATAGGTGTGATGGTGAGGAACTTGCGTGAAGCAGTGAACTGCACACCGTAGTCCATCTGCTCCCAGTGTGTAAGTAGGCGAGCCTTGCCCTGGTCCGGGGTCTCAAAAGGCGTCCCTTTGACCGTGTGAAGTAGGAGGTACATGCACTGAAACAGACAAGAGACACATCGTCAGAGACAAAAAGAAGAAGAAATAGAAATAACACAGAAATTATGTTCTGGGGGATGATAGATTCTGTCTACAGGAAAATTGTCTAGGGAGTCTTGATTTACTTTATAGACCCTAAAACCTAGCAGGAAGCCTACAAGTAACAAGTGGAAGTGCTCTCAGGATGTGGTAAGAACATTTTTAAACTGAATGATGAACTACCCATATCCTAATCTGGCTCACAGGAAGTAGGCTGTCAATATAAGCCTGCCATTGGCCGACTATTTCAGTCAGAATTCCCCTCCCCTTCCGCTCTCTTTCGACACTATATTGCAAATGCACCGTCGCTGCATCCTTAGCGAGGACCAAGACAATTGTGATTTTTAGTGGGGGGCGTGGATGTTGAGCAGACCTAAAGTTGTATGAATGGGATTCATGTGATGGCATCAAAGAAAGGTTATTCATTTTTTATCAATCGCCTGTGTTGTTAATGATCGCTAAAGATGAAATCCACTTTTGCCGATGTTGTGGGCTTTTTGTAAACTTCAAAGAGGGTGTGACAAAAAGTTTGACAACCACTGGTTTAAAGAAATACAAGCAAGTCTGAAAATAGGTCTGGCTATGCATGATTACCCATACCCCCAAATCCCCAACTCTTTATTCCTGTCACAAGATTAAATTGTAGTCACTATTGTACTCTTCTCAGAAACAGAAGGCCAGCCATCCAGTCGCGGGTAATCAGAGTCTATGATGAAAGACTAAGGAACGCCTCAGCTCTAAAAATTAAATGCTGTTCGAAACATTACTGGCACCAAACATGACTAAGAGCAGTGAAGCTGCAAATTTCCTGTCTTCTTGTAATACCTTTGTGCAGAGATGTGTTAGCCTCTGCCTCCTTTGTAAAGTTACTTTCCTTCACTACACCCAAAGCCTTTTACCAGGCAGCACTGTGTGCGTCCTACACTGACCCTGACTCCTTCAACAACTGTTACAACTAACTGTTAACTGTGGCAGTGCTGCTGCCTATGGGCACTCTGCTCAACTGACCAGATTGTGAATGAGGTTGGTGAGGGTCCAGACCACGGGTACGCTGGCAAAGGGAATGCTGAGCAGGATGACGTGCAGGAGGCCGATGCCCAGGATGTAAGACAGCCACATTCCTCTGCTGTTCATCACTCGGGTGTTGGGGTTCACCTCGCTGTGCGCCGTGCCCACATTCATGATGGCGGTGGTGCCACTCGAAAGGCACTGTACCTACTGTACAGACACTAAATGCTCTTAGTTTGAACCCAGCTGGCGTGACTATCTGTCTGCTGTAAGATAAATGGAAACAAGTCTATATATAGATTTTGCACATCATGATGTATCAATTTAAATGTATAAATCTTATCAATGTTAATTATCAATACTATAGTAATATTGATTTAGTGGCCCAGTCCTACTGCTTTTAATTCAATCCCAAAGCACCTATCATTTGCTCAGATATTTTGCAATTAAACACAATCGATGATGATGATTTTAGGGGACACCTGCCAGCCAATCAGACACCAGTATTTTCTGTGGTCATAGTATTAGTCTGCTCATTTTAAAAAGGAACCTTTGCCTTGAAAAAAAATACACTGCTGAGAATCTGCACGGTCAACAGTAACTGATTGACACTGAGAGTAAATACTGTAACAAGCGCTTGGTCATTCCAGCATGCTGTTTTGTAAGTTGCCAGAGCCTAAAATGTAACTGGCTACATAAGTATCCATAACGCAGCTTCAAAGATCTACAAGTGTGGACTAGATAACTAGCACTACTTGAGTTAAAAGAGTACCAATTATAACTGAGTAAATAAATCATTACACTCACTGCAGAGAAAAATGGCTTCAACTCCGACGTGTATTAGTCCGTTATCACAGTTTTTGTCTTATCGATGCCTTCAGATATGTAATTAATACTATCACTGAGAGACCCGGCGAGGCTATCGATCAGTCATCCGGTACCATCTTTCAGCTCCAAACGTGGTGCTACGGTCTGCTCGTGGGCGAACAATCGGTCGAGACACATCTACTTTTTCTGCGTCTTCCAGACAACAGCTGGTGACAACACAGCACAGTTCGTGGTGTTAACGTCATCGCTATTCGTGTTCACGGCCCCATGTTTTGGGTGAGTTTTTTCATTCTTCGCATTCTGCTGTGATTGGATGCTGTGTGTCACATGCCCAAGACTAACCTATCACCGTTTAATGCGTTGAACGATGATGGATCACGCCCCCTTTTACGTCACAGCGGAGGAGGGACCCGAGGAAACTGGCATGATTGACAGATGAGATTTGATAACAGAAAAATTAAAACGTTAAGGAAATAATGATTGTACTGTAATATTTTCATTATATATGATATATAATATTTTAGCAATACTTTAGTGTAGAGTTTCTAAATATTTGTGTATGTGATTTTTTTCTTACAGTATTCTTTTTTATTTCTTACAGTATTCTTTGTAACATAAGCACAAGGAAATATGACTTGTACACTCTTTAGATAAAGTATATTAAAACAAAAGCTCTTACAGATATATTTTAAGAAAAATAATATCTATTTTATTCTGCCATTGTTAATTAACATGTTCACACAACCACAATGACAATGCAAACAGGCTAATGTTTACCAGGTTCACCATCTTAGTTTCTGCTGTTAGCACGCTTACACTTGCTAATTGGCACTAAACACAAAGCACAGCTGCGCACAGCTGATGGAAATGCCATTAGTTTTGCATGTATTTGGTCATAAACCAAAGCACTGGATAAATTAAATTTTAAAATTGAGGTGGTCATAGAGGAAAGGTCAGAAGATCACCAAAGTCAGGAGGATTCATCCCATGGAGATCATGGATATTTATGCAAATTTCACGGCAGATAATCCAAAATGTTGAAATATTTCAGTCTGGGGCAAAGTTGTGGCTTGACAAACTCACCGACTAACAGACTGACACAACCATCCCTAGAGCCACATGCCTGGGTAAAAATGTATTAGCTCTTACATATATAAAAAACAGATATAAAATAGTGAGAAAGACACATGAGATAAACTAGGTGTATGTATCATGGTTCTTCAGATATTATTTAAATTCACTTGAGTTGGTCATATCTGTTTAAATAAAACATCCACTGGCTCAGATGCCTCTCTGGTTAGCCCTTGATACCCAAGTACAAAAGGAGGCCCTTGACTATTTATGTACCCAAGGTGAGAGGAGACCTTGCTGGAGGCAACAAAAAATGACTGAAAGGGCTGATACTTTGGTCCCAAAATCAAAGAGCAACAGTGTCATGTTCTAGGTCCCAAGATACTACTAATTTTGGCCCACAGTGGCCCGAGGCCCAAGGGGTCAACTGTGTTCTACTTGCATGCGATGTTACATGACACCGACTGTTTCTAAGGGTACCCCTGTGATGAGTGGCAAAAAACAGGTTTGGCAGACTGACAGTGGACTCTCTTATATGCCTGATAGCCTTGGGTGCTGTAGCTGTGTTAGCTGTGTAAACCTAGAGCTCTGTTCAAATGTGAACTATGGATGATAGCGTTGTGAGATCATTGCTGGCACTGGAACAATGGCCAAATACATGACATTGATAAAACAGACCTCAGGAGGGGGGCTTCAGGACTACAGATGCAATGTCAAATCAACAAGTCGTCATCTATATATGACATTGACACATAATATATGACACATAATGTAGATTTTAAAGGAAGACAGTAACCCTTTTTCCAGTGCTTTCAATAACTTCAATTATGGACACTTCAAGTGAAGTAAAATTAGGATAAAGACAACTATAAAAAAGTACATGTATGATGATTAATAACAAATAAGCTGTTTTTATTCATTTAGATATGTTTTTTGTCCACCCACATAGTGTTGCTTTTCAGTTTTATTGCACATCACACATCTGAAATACACACTCAGCCAAGAAGGAGTAGGTATCTGATCTGAAGACAACACCGGCAACCACTGACGATGATGAAAATCAAATCTCCGATGCGCTGCAGTCATTGTCATATCATATTTCTTCACAACCACATATTTAAAAGATGTTTCTATGTAGACGACAGTTTTCTACACATGGGCTAATGCTCACAGGTTGTCTGGCTAAGCCCATCAGACGTAAGGTGATTCCGTTAGTAGGGCTCGTGCCATTAATAAAAGCTTTTAATGACAAGATGAATTTTATGTTGTGTTTTGCTCTGGTATCAGTGGCTGTCATTAGCTGTGAACTTAGTGAAAATTCTTTATATGTCATTAGTAAACAATGGGTTTTTTTTCCCCCTAAGACTTAATTAACAATTCATAAACTTTTATGAACTACAATTTTACAACCGTAATCCTATACCTAACATGCACGTATTTTGGGCAGAATATGCAAATTCAACACAGAAAGGACAAGGGCCGAGTCCAAAAACATTTCAGATGTTTTTCAGATTTATAATGTACTTTTTTTTTTCTTGTTGTAACATTACCTTGACATCGTCTTGTGCTGTTACCACTTTAATGAATACTCCTTAAAAGAGCCAGCATTATACATCGTCCCTTTGTTGTAGCTAATAGTGATTGAATTGAATAGTCTTTATATTATTTTGGCATTTAAAGATTGTTAGCGAGAAGTCTTACACTTTACCACTTGCCTAATGCAGCTTGCATGAGTCATAAAAACAGCCGGCTTTAAAAGAAACATTTGGAAGAACTGTTTATTCTTTGTTTTTGCAGAGAATGCTGTATTGCCACATTCTTGGCAAAGAAATTTGGCATTGCATCTGTTGGTGCACCACAGACTGCATGTTGCAATTTTGTGTACTAATTTAATCCTAAGAATTAGCCAAACCCATAGAGGAAAAAGCTGTTTACTTGTAACTGTTGTTCGCAATAAATATGCAATTCATAAGACATCACTTGTCTGGTAAATATGGCCTTTTGTCACATCTCACAATCGTTGACATTTAATTGACTAATAAAAAATCAAACAAATTTGCAGCTCTAGTTGTCCTGTATTCTTAATAATAATAATAATAATCAAGA
>NC_060163.1:11251315-11289480 GCF_021292245.1 Micropterus dolomieu | reverse complement strand
GGGGGGGGGGGGGCGGGGGGGGGGGGGGGTTCTGCGGGCAGTAATTGTCTCCACAAGTCTAATAAGCGTCAGCTGAGGAATACAGAATGTAAAGACAATGTCGTGTGTCTTTCATAAAGCATAATGGGTTTTGTTTTGCAGGGCAATTTCCACCTTTATACCAGCAGTCTGTGGAGAGAGCTCGAAATGGGTATGTCAGCAAGAACTGACAGTTTGGTGTCATTTCTGTGACTGTTGCAGATTATCGTGTTCATGTGCTATGGCATCATGCTAAACAAGTGGGTACTGCAGACCTATCAGCCTGACTTCATGAAGAGCCCCCTGGTCTACCATCCTGGCCACCGTGCACAAGTGTGGCGCTTCTTCAGCTACATGTTCATGCACGTTGGGTACGTTCACGAAGCTCCACTTACCCCCAGGTTGATTTATGCAGGACCGGTTCAGTTAAACTCTGGTTTGTTGTAGCAGATGATGCACAGAAGGAGGAACAAAGATCATATGCTGTCATCTGAATCATGATCTGTTTCTCTGCTCTCTCCTTAGTTTGGAGCAGCTGGGGTTCAATGCTTTACTGCAGCTGATGATTGGCGTTCCTTTGGAGATGGTCCATGGCATTTTACGAATAAGTCTGCTTTACATGGCAGGAGTGCTGGCTGGTGAGTGTCTTTTAAAATAAGCATATTATCATGTAAACCAGGGGTTCCTCAAGTGCTGCAGTGCTGCAAGATTTGTTTATTTTCATTTTTTACTGTATATTTTTAATAACGTGTCACGCGACAATTAGAGTAACTACACATAAACCTTTTTACATTACATTTTGAAAGTATATCAAACCGGAAATAATTTGAAATGATAATGCTGCTGTGAATTTTGGTAACATGACGGCTCTACTTTTGAACAAAACAAAATAAATACTTGCTGTATAGAAACCAACAGTTGCTTTCAGCATCACACGCACCTCCAGTGAGACTGAGTGTGTTAGCATCTTGTCCTCAAGCCGACATCCATAAGCGGCCCGTTTGATAGTTTTTGATAAACACGACCCAGCTGGTGGCCCAGGCCTTTGAAAGAAATCACCAAACCAAATGCAGCGGAGTGACTCACGGTGCCCAGAGGTCGGGCTGCAGCACTCCACTCTTTGTTGACGAGAAACCTCATTAACTTTCATCCTCCTCTGAGCCAGTTTGGAGATTGGACATTTTTAAATCCACACTGATTGCTGGATGTGGTTTCTCACTGCAGTTCTTTGCTGTTAATAGATATTTCCAAAATTCATGTCAACTGCTGCTAAATCTTTTTTCCCTTTCATCTTCACTCGGAACAATTTCTTTCTTGGATCTCGTAAAATATCTTGCTAATCATTATTTGGGAGCAATAGCCTGATTCAAATTGAGTTATATCAATTCATTTTCAGTAACTTGGTTTTTAGGCTTTCTTTTCTGTGTGACTAAAAATGTTTCATTTTTTCTTTCCGTCCTCTGTAAAAGGGAGTTAAATCTGCTCAAAACTCCTCGTGCTCTGTAAAAATCAAACCCTCACTCCCCTATACACAAACACTCGCGTGCAAACACACTCTTAACACTCATGAATTATTGTACCTTTGATTTATTTTAGCAATGATGACAGAGAGAGGGAAAGAGCAAGCAAACGAGCACAGAACTTAGAGGAGGAAAAGTGGGAGGGTGATGCAGGCTTTCTCTCTGGGGAATTAGCCTAAGTGCAGTTTGAGATGCTGTTTGGAGATTTAAGCTGCAGCCTGAATCAAAAAGGAGGAGAAAGCAGCGAGGAGATGGTGATATTTGTACCCCAGAGCCTGGAGACGATTCAACCGTATTCATTAGAATTTATATGCTCGAGTTACATCTTAGTGATTGAAAATTAAATTTGAAAAGTTGTAAAGTTGTATGTAACTGTCTGGAAGTAAATCTGAATTTGGCTGCATTTAACAACATATATCTGACACAAAATAATCAGTATAAACTACATATTTGAGTCAACACTCAGTAGACTTTGAGTTTCAGCTCTGATGAGGAAAAAAAAGGAAGGAACCAGCTGAATTCCTCCTGAACAGTGATGAAGAGCTGAGCTGTCTCATGGTCACAAGATGATGAACGGCTCTTCGCAGTACAGTAATTTAACCATCTGATTCCTGTTGATGGAGTTGAAATTGGAGCTGTGCCACCACCGGGGCTTTGGGCATAGCAGGAGGTTTTCAAAAGACACTCAGACTCTGTCGTTTGGTTTAGTGAGTCACATTGGTGTTGAGGATGCCTTTGTTACATGGAGAGAATTAAGATTTTTGATGTCAACATAACAAATTTGGAATCCTTTAAACTGGATTAAAATGCAAATTTGTCATTGCCACAATTTGTAATCTGTACATATGACAGACAGATAGGTAGATGATGTGTACATCATGTGTATGTCTATATTGACATGTGAAATATAGGACCCATTTCTTCTTCTCCACCCATCCATTCTTTCTTTCACTAATCTACTTACTGTGTGTGTGTGTGTGTGTGTGTGTGTAGACTTTGTTACTACATGTGGTTTCACTGCCTCACACTTTGTATTTTACTAGTTTTCCTTCAGTCTTTTTAAACCTTGCTTGTGGATGTTAGAAATTGCCCAGCACTTTAGATTACTCAGTGAAATTCTTGATCCCCCTTCCCCATTTTGTTTCCCATGGCTGTCTCATGTTTATATTCATGCAGTCTCATTCTAATTCGTGAGTTCAATCATGTCGGCTGTTGCTATCAGCTCTTCCACGCATGTTGCTTGTTATTTTTGTGCTGCGGCGGAGCTTTCAGGTTATAGTTGCACTCAGTGGGTGTGTTTATGGAGCAACGTGCTGCAGGTATTGTGCCTTTATGTGTGTGCGTCTTAACACACTGCAAGAATTTCTGCACTGCAGGGCTTGCTTTCAAAGCCAAAAAGATTTTTTGTTTTTAAATGTGCAGCAGATACTGTGAAAGTCTAAAACTGTTCTCACAGATAAACATATCTCACATGCATGAATACAGTCATTATCTTCTAAATAACACATATTTCAATTTAAAAGAAAAGATAAATGTGTCTAACAAAGTACAAGGTTGGTGTGTTATTCATCTGTAAACCGTGGATATGGCCTGATTTTGACTCAATTACTGTAGTGCACACTCTGAAAATAAAGTATGACATTTTGTCCTTGGATGTGTGCTGACAAAAGGAACAAATCTGTAATTATTTTCTCCAAGTGCTTTTTGGACCCTAGTCGTTGTTCTTGCTCACTTTGCATCCACTCACTAATCCTTCATGGCTCTGAAGCTCCACTTGAATTTCATGTTTCGAAATACAAGCAGTAAGAATTTCCGACTATTTTGACAAGATGAATGTCAAATGTTGAGTCATGTTCAACATTTTAGCCCGGCTCCACAATAAAAACAAGCAGCAGGGATTTATTTAATCTTCTGTCTTTGTTTCCCCTTCTTTCTCTTCTGGGTCTCCTTCCCCCGGGCCAACAGCTCCGTCAGCGTCTTCGTGTGCTTCTGGACATCGACAATTGCCAGAACACCATGTTTCTCCTCATAGCTCTGTGTGAACCTCAGGGTGTCTACCTCCTCTAGCACCTTACATCTGCAAAAGGGTCCAACTGCAGCACCTCAGACCTCTCTCCTCAGGCCCCTCTGACCGTTATAGTATAAATGATTCAGCAACTGGATTGCTTATTTCTCACTTAAAATGTGTTCAGAAACAGATTTTGTGGACGGACACCTACTACTCATCCTCAAACCCCATTGGTTCATAGAGCTGGGGCATCAGGAGGACTGCAGTTGGACCCTTCTCTACATTTGAGTTAACTTCCAGCAGCCTCTCATAACAACAAGCATGAGTCTGCTGTCTCAACATGTGACGCTCTCAACTCAGATCAGCATGTACTGATGTACTATATGTACAGTATATATAAGTCGATTCTGCAGTCTTCAATGTGACCCAAAAAAAAGACCTGGAGTGATACATTCACTTTGAATTTGAAGCTCATGGTTTCACATTTAGTTGTAAAGAAAAAGCTGTAATCACGCATAAAAGAAACGTGTTTCAGACCCTCATTTAGAGAAATCAGAAGTGTCTGTGTGTGTCATGTGCTCTCAGTTTTTTGTTTGCTCTTGCAGAAAAAAAATCTAATTGGATTTGCTTTGGTTTAGTGATTTATTCTGGTTTATTTTAATGGAGACAGAGACATACACATAGAATATTCACTGAGCAGAATAATGCCACAAATCACAGCATTTAATTTGCAATGCTTGTCCCCAGGTGGCTTCTATAAAACAAATACACACATAAGTGCAATAAAAAATACAATAAAAATGCAGTAACAGACAAAAACTCAAAAATAAGAAGATCTCACACCTGGCTACGTGCCTAATTATTCTTCATAGATTCTTTCAACTTAGATTTTGAAGTTGTGGCTGGTTTTGTAGCTGTCTGTCCAAGTTGTGGAAAATACATGTGCTGTGCTTTAGCACAGTTTTGACATACTTGTGTTTTTCTTTATTATTTCCATGTTTATGCTACTTTATACATACACGCTACATTTTCAGTTGGAAATATTGTACTTTTTACTTCACTGCATTCACTGCATTTTTACAGCTATAGCTACTAGTTACTTTTCAGATTAATTTTACATACAAAACATATATTCAGCCTTAAAAAATATGATGCATTATTATAGATTAAACAACACAACAGTATAATAATTAGTTCACCTCAACCGACAATGACATTCACCTCAACAAACAACAACATTAAAGTGTGTGAGTACCCTTTGTTGGATCTGACAAGACTTTGAGTATTGAAGTTGTCTGGCACTGACTTGGCCAACTGGCACCCCAGCAACATATTAATATATTGATAATAATGACCCCGTAATATAATAATAACAACACACTGACAGGGCCATTATGCATAATGAATTCTTCTGGAACTTTAAATTCACTTTGGTGCTGCTAATTAAAGTTGTAACTAATGATTATTTTCATTAACAATAATTTCACACCACACCAGCTCATAGCCAAGGGAGACGGCTTCGTCCAAAGTCCACTTTACGGTACTGTTTACTGTAATAAACTGGCCTGTGTTAGAAAGCACTGCTTATTGGTGTCCACAGTCAAGAGGGAGGAATTGGCTTGATGTTGTTTGTGGCCTGTTGGGAAATTGTAATGGAAATGTGATAAATTACTGCATGTCAGTATAACCTCATTGTTGCAAGCTAGTTGATGTTGTCATCACATGCCAAGTTACATGTAATGTTTAATCCTTTAGCGGTTGATTAATGTTGTGTTGTTCGGCCCTAATTTAACTTGATGATTGTTTCTGCATTTTTTCACACTAATAAAACCCTCAGTCTCTAAGTGACTGGAGGTCTTCGGGCTTATTTTTTCCATGTGTTACACTACCATTTCCACCTTCCTGTTATATAACTGATCACACACAGTATTATGGCAGGGTAAATATGATTACATCTGCTGCCAGTGAATGGAGGGCCTTGGTGCGTGGCCAAGAATGACTTTGTCCATCATATATTTTGCGGATGTTTGGTCGAGGCACACAAACTGCAATTCTATTTCTATGGAAATCCCAAAATCCTACAAATACAGCTTTGGGATTGAATCTACAAGATTAAAATCAATAAATTCAAGTGAGTAATTAAAAAAACAAGTAAAAATGATGCTTTACTACTTTAATGTTAGATTACTGCAGGAATTACAGTTCAAAATTTTAATATATAAAAGTTTTTTTAATATACATCATGAGTCTAGTGTGAAAATGTCCTTCATGAAAGAGTAGTTTGATTTAAAAAGAATCTTGACTCAAGATCCACTTTCTGCCTTTTTCCAGAGCCTTTAACTGCAAGTCAAGGTCTTTCTCAGCGGACGACTCGCTCCTCTTAAACTGAAAATCTCCGTACTGTATTTGATGGAACGCACTACTTAATACTTTTCTAAAAGTCGATTTGATGTGGTGCAGACGGTTGTGGGATTTTTGGGGAAAATGGGAGTTTTTGCTTGGAGCAAAGTTAAGTTTGATAAACTGATGACGCGGCCACACCTTCATAGGACATCAGAAGCATCAGCAACTTAACTCAGCTAATGAGGGAGTGATGGAGAGTTAGAAAAACAACAGAAGAGGGTAGGCATCAGAGAACAGAGGGCTGGATAAATAACGGTCAGTGCCAGAGGGGATTGTGACTTGGTCTTTGACTCTCTGACCTTGGCTCTGACTCACTTTGCTGGCGTAGAGACATTTATCAACGTGCTGATTTGATTGGCTCGAGGTGAATCGGGGAAGGTTTGTAGAGAGCAGGAGGCTTTTTTGTTGCTATTGCCAGCTGAATTATTTCTTGCTTGCTCTTACTATGAAAGCCTATGTGTCTGTGTAGGTGCAACATTGTCAGAGTACAAGGTCAGGTTTCATACTTTTTAGCCAAACTTTGCTGCAGACTGCTTTATGTGTACATACCCTGGTATTAAGTATAGCACTGAAGGGTCTGGTCCTGTGTTTCTGATTTACTCCTCTTGTGCTGAGCTGAACTGAGCGCTGAGGAGGCAGGGTGACCTTGGTGCGTTGCAGAGGCTGCCAGCATGATTATGGTAATACCCAACCCCCCCATCCCACTTCACAGTCAACTCTTCCTAGGTAACACGAAGCTCACTTCCGCTACAACCACCCCCTGCAGGCTTGCTGATAACAACACCGAGGATGATGAATATTTCTACTGTAATGGAGCCTAATTGAAGGGATCCCATTTGTGTGGCGCGAGCCCGCTGTGTTTATGGTTGTCTATTTGCATCTACTGTGTGAAGCCAATCCAGTACAGCAATGTTTGTCTGGCACTGTTGGAGTTGGAGAGTTGTCTGTTTCTCTACCTTGTTTTATATTACGTTTACTTTGGTGGTAAGTTTCAAGGTTCTCCAATGAAGAAGCACATCACGCTACCCCCACTTTGGCTTTCATAACCTTGAGCGCAGGAACTGATTTCATCCCCTTTTTCACTGTATATTGGAAGAATTTCAGTAATTTCCATCCAAGGTCAGCTATTGTGCTTGTTAGCTGAAAAAGCAGTCCTGAGTGATAAAGTTTTTTGGTCGTGACAAGAATAAATTTTTCGTATTTCTGCTCTTATGGTGTACACAACATCAGGAACAGTTTGGATGTACACCACTTCTTTGGTTATTCACTTTTATTCACTCATATACCCACACACACACTCACCCAGATCAGATATGATCATACATTTCCACTAATGGTTGGTGCTGTGCTGAGCGGTCTCCTCTCAGCAGCTCCGAGGATGGGACTATTGATTTTTCCTGATGCCCCCTGGACTCTGGGGGAGCATTAAAATTATCATATTTTTCTCCATGTGGCAAATTTGGACAGGGCAGAAAACTGTATTATAAAAATAAACAGAATCAATCTCTAAGGAAACCAAGGGTAAAGGGTGTTTACAGAGGACGTGTTGGCGCACAGTGAAATTGATGAATTGTATCTGTTCCTTGGCATCAACACAGCTGGAATTGTGTTGTTTTTGTGTTATTTTTTTGTTTGTGTTCTTTTGTATTTGTAGACAAGAAAGGTCATGATTTATGTTGTGTTTCAACATTGGATCTGTATTTATATTATTGAAGTTGTTCGTCTAATGATCCGCCTTGACTGCAGTGCAGGAGCGCAGGTGTGTAGCATTTTGTCGCTTTGAGGATGCTGACAGTGTGGATCAGCTCGACACTGCAGATGCGTAAAACCTTGTAGACTCTGTCTTTCCACTCACATCATCTGAGGGGTTTCTTCCCTCCCAACCGCGCTCCACTAGGGCACGGGGAGATGGATGAAGATGTTAGATTGGTTGAGGACTGATTGCAAGTCATGCTGCTCCACTTTAAGGAAGGCATCATTGACGGAGATGATATTTCCCTTATCTCTTTCTGTCTGAATGACATCTCCTTCCCAGGTGGAAAATATCTTTAATAGAACTACCCCAGTCTGACAGCACTATTATACTTAAAATGAGGTTTTGAAATGGATGCCACTCGATTAAATGACATTTGAAGCTATGAACTTTTCAAATAGACTGTAAAGTAGACAAAAGACCATGTGACAGTTGGTCTGCCTTCAGCTGAGTCACCCTGACATTTACTTATTTTTACTTGGATCACCTGCAAACTCTGTCTCTGCTCTTATACCATAACTACAGCAAGGTGCCTTTCAAAATCAAATTATAGTCCCCCTTCATGCTAAAAACATTTAATCAATTGGTCTGTTGCAACAGAAGTCTATTAAAAATATTTTGATAATCAATACATCATTGAAGTCATTTATTTAATAAAAATACTAAATGTTTGCTGGTTCTGTTTTCTCATTTGTGAGAAATTTGAAGATGTGAAAGGCCGTGCCAATATACAGCCGATATTAGCTTATTGCCGATCGGAGATGCTCACAAGTCTTCGAGCTAGAGTTCAAGTCAAGTCTCAAGTGTCTTGTGGTTATAATGAATGTTGTGTCACCTGCTGCGTTCAATCCAGGCTGCTTATAAAACTGCATAGCTATAAGGAATTCTGTATCTGTAACCTGTTTTTCACTTACAGAAGACAACCATTTAATGTGCAATGCAATTAATGACAGCTTATTAACTACTATAAGTCAACCCCCAAAACAGCAAGCTCATCAGACATTTCCCAAAAATAAACATTGTTCACGAGTCCCGCACCTCGAGTCCAAGTAAAGTCGGAAGTCTTTTGAGGACGAGTCCCAAGTCGAGGCTGAAGTCACTGTGTGTGCAACCTAAGTCGGACTTGAGTCAGAGTCTCTAACTCGAGTCCCCATCTCTGTTTATTATACAAATGACAGCCAACTCTCAAATATCAGTATCTGTCTCAAAAATCCAACATTGTCCAGGCTATAATGGGCATTTTCAGACAGAATGATTAATCATTTAATTCCAAAATTATTTGAAAATAATGGTCATTTGCACCCCTTCATAGAGCAACCTAATTATTATATTATGTGTACATTGCACATTATACTGTCAAGAATGTTTGAAGCAGTTATAGTTTGTTTCATTCAGTAAGACCAAAATGGTAAAATGGAGTGTGGACTGATGTTCTGTATCTCTTAATGTTTTAATTTTAGCGTGAGTGAGAAAGTAATTAAAGCAAAAGGTACAAACAGCTCCATCCATTTAACAGAAACTAGAGCACTTGTTGATCTCTTGTAATTGGGTAACGGACTATTTAAAAAATTACACATAGTGAACAAAACCTGTAGTTCTGATTGCCTGATTGTACCGTTAGTGACTTCTGTATCACCATTTCTCATCCACTCACTATTCCACTCTTTCCATCAGTCTGCCTCTCCTTATTTGTGCTTAGTAAATAAATCTGATCAGGCATTTCTCCAGTTTATTAGCCAACACAGGCAGTCCTGTGACTACAGGAGTGCTGACTGCAGCACATCTCTCTGTAGGATCACAAGATTTAATGCATACAGTATAGATCTGTCTGAGGCAAGCATGTAGGTATAGAGAAATCCGCACCTAAAAGCAACAATCCCACAGCATCAGTGGGTTTCCCTTACTCATACTCAGGGCTGGGGAGTAACGGATTTCACGGCGTTAAGTAATGAGGATACAAACTGTATTCCGTTACAGTACAGAAAATAATGATGCAATCAGATCACAGGTACATTTTGAAAAATTGGGGATTACTCCTAGGGGTTACTTTAAGCATAAAGTTTCCATGAAACAGAAAGCGCTGTGCTATTTACCTCCGAATAATTTTTTTTCCTATGGTACCTACGTGTTTCTGTAAAAACACGAGGCTCGGGAGGGACGTGTCGCAGACTGATTGGTGTTTACAGTCGCCAGTAACACCGAGTGTGTGTTGATGTCCCCACCCCGTTATGCAGACTCATGAGGACTGGTTCCAGCTCAGTGAGTGAACATAGCAGCAGGACCGGTTGTGTGACACCAAAATGTGTGAACTATCAAATTCTGCGACCCAAATGGGAAGTTAAGCGCCAGAGGCTTTGTTGACGCTGTGAAGCGGTTGCAGTTTGGTTAGGTTTAGGCACCAAAAGTAATCGGTAATGCTTAGGAAAACATGTCGTTTGGGTTTAGTCACAGAATCTGATAGGTAACAGATATTGGTTTGGCACTTGATGCTGTGTTCACTGGGAAGCTGCTGAGCGAGGTTTCGTTGCCTGCTCGCCCGGCTCCGGTTCCCAATCAGGCACCGCACCCTGTGTAACTTAAACACCTTTATAGTCTATGGTAAACGCTAACACTCCCCGGGGCTTCGAGCTCCACCTAACTGAGCTAATAACATTCTAATATTTAGCCTACTCCATGTTTCTAATATTTCTCCTCAAATATGATCCAGTTTTACCAAAATCAGCTTTATACAGCAGCCTAATCAGTGGGGCCCGGTCCTAGAAACACAATGCTTCACCAGCTTCATATTGAGAAATCTTTTAATTGGATGCTAAATTAATACAAGTGCAGAATGAATAATCCAAAATTTAAAATGGTTTTCCAAATGACAAACTTAAATATCATCAAGAATACCTACAAAACAACGTTTTTTGTCATTGATGGGCCAGATACTGCCATAGTGGTGACATAGTGCAAAGCATATCATATAAAAACATTTAAACATGTATTTTGGGAATGGGAGATTTTGTTATTCTATGTTTCTCTAAAAATACACTGAGCAGAAAACGCATCATTGATACTGTCTTCATTTGCCTATTTGGCATTGAAATAATCCAAAAGTAACTAAAAGTCATTAGATTACATTACTTTTATTTTGTGGTACTTGGATTATTTTACTGGTTACATTTTAAATAAGTAATTAGTAATTGTACTGGATTATATTTTTAAAGTAATACTCCCAACCCTGCTCATACTGTCCTCCTTTTACTTGACAGTTTCAAAATGGTAACCTAATGAACTAAACAAAAGATTTGTCTTACAAATTATTTTATGTCTCATAATGAAACATGACAAAATCAACGTGGCTGGTCTGGGTCTTTCCTCATGGCTTTTACCAATAGACTGAGTAAATGGATAAAAGTCCTGGGTTGCCAGATTTGCTGAATACTGACTAAATCACCTCAATAAATAAACACACATTGTCCTTTAATTGTCCCTTATTGTGTAATTTATTGGCTGACCAACCAAGAAGTGCAACTCAATGCATATTAATGTTCTCATCCTTCTGGTGGACATTGTTACAAATTTAGAGTTAGATATGTAGTTGTTCTTCCTTGATAACATTTTGTCTAACTCCGCTACAGCCTCTGATTAATAGACATGTATTCACTGTGGCATCTGTGCTTTAAAGCCGCTCTAATCAGTGTTTTTGTATTAACAATGGGTCAATGACCTCAGCTCTACGGAGCTTTATAGCATCTTTCATCTCATTGTTTTGGGTTTCTGGCCCACAACTTCACTGTTTTGGTTAACTCTCACTGCTCTCATTAATGTTGTTTAAAGACACGGCAGGCAGCTGTTTTTTGTAAGCAAAAAAGCTCTGATAAGCTCACTGTCCAGCACCAAACAACAACAGACAAAGTTTACAATGAAATGGTCAACATAGTGCATTTAATAGCTAAAGAACCAAACATTTCCCTCAGAAGTTGAAAACCAAGTGGAGCGAAAAATGTCCAGGAGCCTCTTGCTTGGTCTCTCTCTTTCTCTTCTTAGCTTCCTTTGTCAATGTCCTCTTTGGTCTCTTCACCTCTGCCATTAGCTAACGTTTTGTCCATAGAGCCCGCTCGCCACCACCAGCAGCATAATGTTACTTGAAACTTGGGTGGCAAGCTAGCCAGTAAAAGATAGACAGTAAACGATGCAAGAGCACTAGTAAGCTACGAGTGCGTTATCTAGTAAGTGTGCTAACATCTGCTGAACCTCTGTGAAAAAACTGTCCGTTAAACCTCTGGCTGATTTCACTCGAGTCGACAACTTTGCTTACACAACCAATCATCAAGCAAGTGCAACAACAACACAAGACACAGCAAGCCAGCTAATAAGTTATTACCAGCTAGTCCAACAGAAAAAAGGCCAAACTGGCGTCTGTCCTGCATCCTTTCAGCTCTTATAGCTCACACCAACGAGTGAAAGTCAGTCTGATATTTACTCTTGTCCAGTCCTTTGCTCAGTCACTCTCTCTTTTTCTCTTACTCACTTCCTCCAACAACATCTTCTTCTGTCTCTTCACAGCTTCTGCCATGATCTCCATACTGACAATACTCAGCTAGCTTCTTCCAAAGAACTTACATTGTACATTATATACTTTTTACTTCCTCTTATAGCTTGCTCACTTAAGAGTTTTTTGTGATGTGGTGCCATAAAGCATTACACTATTCTTGTGGTCAATGTACCATCAATATGATTTTGAAGCTGTTATTTTAACATAAAAGTACTACATAATGTTGCTTTAACTTTCAAAAATAAATCACTTTTACACCAAGCAGTAAAAACATTATTCCAAAACACGTATAAATAGACATGAATGCTTCATTTTTGACAGAAAGCATAGGCTAAGATAATATAATATTTTCACCCTTAAACGCCATGTTACCTAATTTTAGCCTAGACATCTACAGCCATTTAGACATTTATGAAACATCTATTCAACAAAATTAGATCATTAAAAACATACATCAACCAGCTTTCTCTAGGGACTCTTGATAGATTGTAAATAGTCTCATTGATCACAGTCGGTAGCTACCCACATATACAAACTAGTAAGCAGACAGTTAAAAAGCAAGTTTATAAGTGTTTGTGCAGAGGCATATTTTCAGAGGATTAGAAGATTTTTTTTATTGCAGCGTTTACTGTGCTGTGGTGTAGCCTCCACTGGAGTGGCTACAGAGAGGCGCAGCCTAAGGCAGTGTCAAACCCTGTCCTTGGATCACCTTACCAGCCCCTGTCTGCACCTTATCCCCGAGAGACTGAAAAAAATACAAAGTTGACCCATAGCTTTAGGGCAACATGGAGTAACAATAATGTTGTAGCAAGTTTGGTTTGACGGAGAGGGTCAGTTGTGTGATTATACTGCAGTAGATGGAGTATAGTCATGAGTTTGTAGGTGACATATACTCTACACAAAGTACGTCATTTTTACTGTCTACACTGCAGTGCACTTGTGGATGTTGCAAGCTCACAAAAAGATTTGAGGATGTTGATGATGACTTCAGGATGGCAGCAATAAATAATCTGTCCACGAGATGGAATGTGTCAACTTGGCACTGAAATAATTGTACACCTCACGTCTGCTGCTGAGTGCGAGAATCCTAAATCTTAAAATCCCCCTTAAGCAGGAGAGGCCACATGACAGGCCTGTTTAATATTCACTCTGTATTTGGGAGCCTCTCACGAAAGCAGAGCGAGCAGGAGGAAAGTGCAGTTTGCATCCTCCCTGTGGAGCCCATCTCTTCCTCTGAGCCGGGGGTCTCAGGTTGTCTCCTCTTCTTCACCCACAGATGGTGGTGTCACATCCCTGACGAGTGTCTCTTATGAAAGGGTGGTATATTAACATTGATTCAAGATGTGTAATGTGAGGGGGGGTCGCTGATAGTGATGACCCACAGAGGATACCTCCCAAGTCTGTAGTCCTCCTCAGTAATAAGAAACTATAACCTTTGGACTTTTACAGCTTTGAAAAATCTCTAAAAACTAATTTCAGACTGCAGCCAAACTAATCTAGCTAAGGTTAGCATCTAGAAGGTGAACTTGGTGGAGCATTTAGCAGCTAACGAGCCAGATGCACTTGGAGGAGACAAAAAAGCAGGGAGTTTTAAGGTGATAATAAGACAAAATAATGAATCTGGAAGAAAAACAGTGTCTTTGCAGTAAGTTACAAAGATGTCATATCATCTATTTTTGTATTTAACTCCTCAGTATTGATTACACAATTTCAACCACAGGTGTAATCCAGAATTGGGGTGATGAGACGTGGTCTGTGAGGGAAAAAAATATTAATGAAAGAAAAGTTAATATTCATAACTTTAACCCCTAACACTTGGCTAACACAGTAGAATAAATGAATAAAATTGTATCACTTTATTGTACTGAATCTTTAAGAGCAGCAAAATACAAAATATCAGTCACAATATATAACCATAACTGAAACCCCAGATGATATCTCTAACATCATGCTATCAATATTTCATCAATATAACTCCCAGCTCCACTACACTGAACTGCGGAAAAGCTGTGAAGCTCCGGAAAAGACTAAAAGAGAAACTCAGATGTTGGTGCTGCTGAAGTTGCTCCAATTCAAATGTTCCTTTACTTTGAAGAGATCAGAGACCACATACTGTATGCTACGCTGTGTTATTTCAATTTTGTGGCTCTTCTAAAAATGGGGCAATGTGAATCTCCTCAAATCTTCAGCTGAAGCACCAACCTTCATATGCCCCATAAATCTACGTAAAATAGCCCATAGGTGTCGGAGCGAGGAGAGATGAATGACTCAGGAACGCGCTCTGATTACCATCTGTCTTTCCATGATCATCACTGCCACCACGGGCTGACGAGGCGTTCTTTAAGACGATGTTTACTCTGTGCACTCCCAAGACACACACACACACACACACACACACACACACACACACACACACACACACACAAAATATGAATGTTACAACATGCATTATAGATCTGAGATCAGAACTCCAGCAAACCCAAACTGTGATTAAAAAGAGCCTGTTTTGTTTTATCAGCCCTCTCCGCTTTCCTTATCAGCTCATTTGCATAATTAACAGTGGCTGACGCTGTCCTCGCAAGCAACTGCCACTGTGATTTTTCCTGCTTGGAGTTCTGTCCTACTTCATGGTGTCACTGTGACCCTTTTTACGTGGTGAATGCAGCAGCAGGTGCACTTCACTACATTCAGGTTTACATCTTTATAAACCTTTTTAAACTTAAAACACTGTTAAAAACAGCTGCTAGCGACTTTATACTCCAGTTCTGGGCCTATTTGTTTGGCATGTTTTTGTTATTCTCATTAATAACTGGCCAAACATCCCACTGAGATATCCCTGCACCGTAATGGAGATAACAAAACACTTTTTTTTGTACATCTATATATAACTCATGCACAGTCCATCAAATTTAAAACACACAACTCTTCTCCTGTACACCAGGCTTCACTCACCAAATGTTTCATGAGTCATGTGACCATAGAGCGTACTTATGTACTATAATTATGCTTTTTGTGACAAAATGCTGTTTACAAAATACAAAATGTGCAATATTCCAACCATCATTTCAGAATATTCTTTAGCAAATACAATCTTGCATCTAAAAAAGTTGAATGTCCATCTATTCAATATAAAGCAACACATTCTGTTTTCCTTAAACCTCATTTGTCAAACAAATGTTTTGAAACACAATATTCTCCCATCTCTTTATATTTATAACTAACCCGGCAAATTTTTTTCTAAGGCGTCACTTTGTGCTGAAAAGTGGTGGGGACATAAGGGCTCAGATTTGGGGTTTGATGATACATTTAGGTCATGACACGTGATGATGCACGAGAACAAGACGAGAAGAATTTTAACAATATTTTGAAAAGCATGAAAGGCTGAAATATATGAGCGGGGGGTCTGGGGTCCTCCCCTAGAAAAACAGGAGCATTAAACACCTTATTTCCTGCATTCTGGAGACATTTTCTGCTCCAATTTATGGTGGAAATTATATAAAGGGAAACAAAACAAAAAATCAGCTGGCAGGTGACACTTGATAAATATAAAAATATAACACCAAGCAGTATATAATAATATAATATATAATAATAATAATAATAATATAATGCAGTAATAAGCTGCAATTTTTGGATATTAAATTATATATATTATATATATATTTAAATTGCATTGCATGTATTCTTATTGTGCAAATAAACCTTTCTCAAAGCATTTTCATTTGTTATCTAACATTTGTTGTAAATATTTTCAGACCATTTTTACAAATGCTTTAAAAAACTGATGGGGACAAAATCAGCCATTTCAAAATGTGGATGGGACATGTCCTCAGCGTCCCCAGTGTAAATGACACCTATACTTGAACACATCAACAGTCAATTTTATTGAAAGTTTTTGGTGTCAGTCCCTGATATGAATGGATTAATACTTATTTTTTGTTTGTTTACCATTATGTAATTTATAACATAGCTCCACCCATCTTCAGCCTGACTAGACACCAAATAAAACCAAATAATTGTTTGAAATGAATAATTGTTCATATATATCAGTATCAATAGTAGTGACAGGTGGATTTAACTTGCAGTGTGTTATAATGTTAACCCACTGTCACTCAACCTCCCAAGTGTCTTTTATATCTATTGTAACAGCACATCTGTTCATATTATCTACATATCCCAGATTGCATTTTGCTTAACGCAAAGCAACTTCAGAGCACACAAATTGGAAATTATCCTCTTTAGTAAAGGTTTGCCTGTGCTCTGCTGGCCTTACTTTGATCAGAGATCATTTTGAGATGGACTTTTTTTTAATTAAAGGAAAATCCAATTAGAAAATATTCCTTGAAAGTTCTTTACCCTTTTAATATGATTAATCAGCTGCGAGTTTAGCAGACTGCTTACATACAGGGAAAGCCAAAGCAATACTGTGCACAACACACAGAATACGAGTATGTGTTTGAGTGCGTGTCGTGTATTGTAGATGTAAAATAAAGGGGCATGTGAAGGTCAGCTGATGTAGCGCAGTCCCTGTGAACAGAGGGTGATTTCCACTCAGAGATATTTTTTAAAAAGTGCTCAGAGGAAGGTGACTTGTGCTGCTGCGTGATGAGTAATCTGACTCTCCCTTTGTTTTTCCCCTCTGCTGTCCTTTGCACACTCTCTCTCTCTAAAACACACACATTATCTCCCTGCATTGCGTGGTCTCCCTCTCTTATGTCTACACTCCTAATCTGTCTTTCTTTCTCTCTCTTTCTGTGTCTCTCTGCAGGCTCGCTGACGGTGTCCATCACCGACATGCGTGCTCCAGTCGTGGGGGGCTCCGGGGGGGTCTACGCTCTGTGCTCAGCGCATCTGGCCAACGTTGTCATGGTAACTGTCATCATCACGTCTGAAAGCAGTTTTCAATAGAGATGAAATTCAGAACTGTCCGCATGTTGCTAGACTGAGACGCCACACAGTCCCACTTTTTGAAATAGATGTTAGTTGGAGGTTTTCCCTGCTACAGTCAGATCTCATCGATGTGATAAATAATTTTTATTGCCTGGCTGTTTTTGGGAAAGTGCCATTGAATATTCCATGTGACCTCTTTGGAGAAGCTCTCGCTGCACGTTGTTGATGAGCAGCATACCGCAAAGACTTCCTCTAGTATCTTATATTGCTATGACCACAACATGTTTTCACTGCTTTTGTATTGATGAATCTGAAGTGAACTGGCACTTCAGACACTTAAATAAATTATTAAGACTGTGTTTATTTGTGTCCACTGAAAAAGCAAGCAGTGAACTCCCTTGATGCTGCTTTCTCTCACAGGGTTTACATGTGAAATGCCTTCCACATTCTCTTCAACTCTCGAGGCGACGTTACATCTGACAAATCACTTTAACTAATGTCGCTGTTCACTGTGGGCAGTGGAGGTGCCAGCAGGGATAGAAATCAAAGTGCAGTGATGGGCCCAAAGCAAAGGCTGTGTGCTCGTAGCAACTAAAAGTTTATTTGGTCTGTTACGCTTGGTGCCTGTTTGTTGTTGGGAAATCTTTCAAGGCACGTCTTAGTTCTGCTCTGATGAGTTTTTTTTTTCTAGTTTGTGTTTTTGGAGAAAATCTTGAAACCTCGTCCGGTCTCGACCCGGTAAATTCCCAGACATCTGCCATCAAGCATCATCATCCGTTTCGCTCAACAGACATTTTCAGGTTCAGTGAAGTTTCAAGCACCACTGTGGACGTGACTCTCTAGAAGTCATGCAGCTCCAGCTAAATTGTCAGAATACATCATGGAACCATGTAGCGTGCACAAATTCAACTTTTGACATCACTTACATCTTCTTTTTATGGTTCTTGATGTTATTAAAGAAAAACGTGCCCTTTTGTTTTGCGTTTTTATATTTGTGTCTTCTAAACAACAAGCTCTTTCTTTGAGTCTCTGAATGATCCTCTGCATCTCACACACACATAGGTGGATTGGCTGTCCTTTGTTAAAAATTGCCCAAATCATCCTCCCATCAGAATGCAGCAACACCACATAACACCCAGATCAGACCTCCACCTCTGCAGTACTGTGGTGACCTCTCCCCTCCCCTCCATGACATTAATCATTTATGTGTAGAAATATTGTGGCATTACCAGCACTGCCACTCCTCGCTTTGTTTTTAAACGTCTGGTCACGGCAGGTTCAATTTTATGCTTTCTCCTTTGTCTTTAATTTTGCATGGCGTTCACCATTTCTTTTTCAGCTGTGATAGAAGAGGAGAAACACCGGCCCTGAGTCAAATTCCCACAGGCAGGAACTTAAAGAGATGTGCGTTTGGTAAAATTTTTCATCATGGGGAATAAATGTGTTATTCTAAGTCAGGATACCATCGCTCTTTCCCCCCAAGAGAATCGTGAGGGATATTTATTGGCCTGTTCTCCCCTTGTGTTAAATTATCTTAGCCCTAATTAAATTATCTTAGCCCTAATTAATAGGGTGCCACTGGGTTGCAACCAGTAAGTGAAGAGCAGCCAGGTGTAAAATCTGTGTGTAGTGGAAGTGCTGGTTCTTCTCTCATATGGATGTGGATTGTCTTTCTATCAGATCTAAATATGTACAGAGGTTAGAAATGGAGGACTTTCTTCCCAGACTGTTAATGTACTCATATAAATAATGGTTTTTAGTGTCGTGAATATTTGTGCTGACGAGACACTTTGGCTCTGTGTTGCAGAACTGGGCCGGGATGCGGTGTCCGTACAAGCTGCTCCGCATGATCCTGGCGCTAGTTTGCAGTAAGTTGTCCAGATTTACTCTCAAAGCCCTGCGCTTCTGTTCCTGCTGTTGCTCTTTATGCTGAATTTATAGTCAAATCATTAAGCAGGGAGTGAGTGCAGCCTTTCATTTTCAGCATATTTAATGTTGCACACCTGTTCCACTGAGTGTTTATCATCTGAGTGGGGTTAAAAAACCTCTTAAAGCTGAGCAACAGACTCAGGCTATCTTTGTTAATTGCTCAGAGTGAGAGGCTCCATGATTGGACACGTTGCTTTGTTTTCAATGCTTTTGAGTCATACTACTTGTCCTTTTTCTCCACATGACGGCCGATACACTGTGACTTTCATTAGTGAGCAATATGTTCCCTCCATCTGTCCGGAGCCTGCCGCCCCCGAACTAAGAGAGAAGCAAGTCTCTGCTGGAATGTGATATTTCTACTCAGTGATTTACAAACAGGAAATACAGCATTTTAAAAAAATAAAATGTGACAGATCATTTGTGTGAGATACTGTGAGGACTGAATTTACATTTACTCTGGTTTTATACTGTCAGTGTTGAGTATGTTTTCAGCTAAAGAGGCTTTGGAAGAGCAGCAACAACAAATAACATTTGAAAGCAATTTAAAAAAAAAAAAAAGATCCATTGAAATTGTCCTGTGACCTTTCTTTGCCTGCAGAAGTAGACTTTGATGAAACACTTAACTACAATACACTGTATAGCTCAAAGTCAGCTCAGTCCTAGGCCATATGTGGAAAATGAGTTATACAAATGATTCCCTTTCTTAGAAGGATGATGAAAAATGTTCTGATTTTAAATGAGAACGTGTAAGTTATAGGGAAAGCCAAATAAACTCAATACCAGTAGAGTAGATGTTCATGAGTATATTGCCTTAGTGCATGATGGAAGACTTCCACTTAACACCTACCTCATATAAATGCAATCATATGGTTTCAACTATCTTCTCATGTTGCCTTTCTTTCAAAATAAGAGCACACTGTCATTCAAGACTTTTTCTTCACGTCATTCGTCATTCAAGATTCACATAATTTTTGTCTGATAACCACATGTAAGCCTTGATTAGTTAAAGAAATAGTTCAGTATTTTGGGAAATATCCTTATTCGTTTTCTAGCAGAGAGTAAAATGAGAGGATTGATACCATTTGCATGTCTGTACGTTAAATATGAGACAGCCAGCAGATGGTTAGCTTAGCTTAGCACAAACATTAGAAACGGGCAACAGCTAGCCTGGTTCTGTCCAAATGTCCACCTACCAGCACCTCCAAAGCAAATTTCTTGTTTGTTTATTCCGTATAGATGTAAAAAAAAAAATATATATATATAAATAAATAAATAATTCAGGTCACCATTTTTCTGGGGGTTATGTGTTGGACTATGGCTGTTTTTGGAAAAACGCCTGCTACATACTACATACTGCGTTTCATGGTAGTACGCAGTATGAAACTGTTAAATCGATTTATTTTCAGTATGCTAGGACAGGCTTAGCCAGTTTCCGGTTTTGGAAAGCGGTGTGAGGAGAACAACCGATGTGTAATGAATGTAACGGTAAAACCTCCTACTACCCATAACAAAGCCATAACGTTTATAAAGCCTGCTAAGCTAACGCTTGATATCACGAAGACAGCAACGTTAACCTTAGCAAACATACATGACTTAAATCTTATAATGAGTTGTATTTTTTTGTTATCAGGGACAGAGCAATTACATTCCTTCTTGTCCACTACTGACACAGGGATGCTGCTGTTTGCCATTTCAGCAATAACCAGCTATTGAGACTGCCTGGTTAAATAAAAATTACATTTAAAAAAATATCCAGTTGTTGTGACTGTTTCAGTGCTTTGCATTGTGGGACACAGTATGCGAGGTAGATGCGTACTGGAGATATTTTCTGAATCAGTATGACATCTGGGTATTTTTGGCATTCTGTAGATTTTATTTTTGTTTGCATACTACATGCTAGGCCTACATTTAAACCAAATCGGTATGTACTGCTAGTATAGTAGGAGGCAGAAACTCCAGGAAGTTACTGGTCCTAGCCAAGAAATGATCTAGCATATAAACCAGTAAAACATGTAATCGTTGCTTTTAGCCTTCAGTTTTTGTACAGATCGAACCAATTAGATATAACATGTTAACTGAGCCAGGCTAGCTGTTCCCCTCTTTCGAGTCTTTTTGCTAAGCTAACCTAACTAGCTGTTGGCTGTAGCTTACATATTTATCGTACAGACATGAGAGTGGTATACATTTTTTCTCTCTCCACCAGAAAGCATAGAAACAAATTTCTTAAATTAAACAACTCTTTTAAGCCATATGACTGAATAACAAGACCCTAGTAGGACATGATTTCCTCATAGCTCCAGTCATGAGCTATTAAGGAGATTTTGTCTTTCATTTCTTGTCTGTCCTTCACAGTGAGTTCAGAGGTGGGTCGTGCTGTTTGGCTCCGCTTCTCACCACCGCTGCCCTCCTCGGGGCCCCAGCCGAGCTTCATGGCACACCTGTCAGGGGCCGTGGTCGGTATCAGCATGGGGTTGCTGATTCTCCGCAGCTACGAGGAGAGTCTGCAGAAACAGTGCTCCTGGTGGGTCATCGTCTTCTCCTTCATCACCTTCCTCCTCTTCGCCATCTTCTGGAACATATTTGCATATGAGCTGCTGGGGGTGCAGATACCACCTCCTCCCTGATGAAGGCCCTCCTCCACATACACTGACTCCAACCCTGCTCCAAACAAAGGCTTTGACCATAGTTAACTTTCCCATTTCCTCTCAAGTTAGACCCAAATGAAATGATATGAAATCATTCAAAACTAAAATTGACCAAGAATTCTTTTTTACAGATACTTTGCAAATCAAAGAAATATGTCTCTTTTATTAAAGAGGGATTACAGTAGCAACAAGTACAGGTGAAAGCTCCTCAGATCAATTTTGAGGAGCATTATATCTTTTTATATATACGTTGAAATCTCATCTACATTACCAGCACTAACCTATCAGTGAGCATTTAGCCATTGTGCTCTTTTTTTCAGAGGCTTTTTGAAAAGCTGTTTCATCGGTCGATTCTGAGTGCATCTTTAAAATGTGTAAAGACCTCAAGTACGAAGAATCTGAGTTCATGACACGTGCCTCTGGTGAAAAGAAATTTAAGGGAGGCAGGAGTGTGTATTGCAGCAGTGACAATGCTGGCAAAACGCTAAGAGAAATGTTCTGTCTTTCAGTAAAGGCCAGCGATCAGGATCAGCTGCAGGGATGCCCCTTAAACCAACAGAGTTTCAGTGTTTTGCTTAAAGGCACCTAAGCAGAGTAGACACCTGAATCTGACTCCTTTGGCTGTGCCACAAATCAGAGCTGCAGGAGAAGATTTAATGAAGGATTTCAGGAAGAGCATGTTTATTTCTGGGGGCAGCAATAAAAAAAACCCACAGGAGCACTGTTGAAACATGATTGTTAAGATTTTTTTAAATTTCACAGCCCCGCTGTTACTCACAGGGGTTACTGTGGCTTTTTGCAAAATTGAAAAATATCAACTAACCAAACATTTATCATAAGCTGATAAGACAAGACATCAGTCAGATTTGTTGCCCCCAGGTGCAGATGGAATAAGAGACCCTGTCCCAGAGCAGTTGCAGGAAGAATGGAGGAAAACGTTTTAAATGCAAGATTTCAGGCACATTTCATGTGGATTCTGTCATCCTCAACAAGTACCTTAAAGTTAGAGGCATTGCTGTCATTTTCACTTCATAAGACGACATCAGTTTTCCTATGTTATTTCCATGACATTATACCTACACTGTGGATACAGAAACATAGCTCACACAACATGGACATGGAGATGGGAAATGAATGTGACCACGTGACAGGAGAGCAAAGAAAAAGAAGTTCATGAAAAAATGACAGCTGTAGTTTTTCCTGGATGGTCATTTCTTAAGTGAGCAAACGCCTCCTGTTGTCAAATGCTAACCACCAACTTGTTAGGCGCACCGTGTAAAATATGCCATGTCATGCTCTGTGGCTCTCAGCGAGACAAGGACACACACACAGACACACTTCTCGTCTTTGTCTTTGAGAGCAGCAATTGCCTGATTCTGTAAGTCAACGTGGACAAACCGCAGAGAAGAAGACCACACACACACACACACACACAAACATAATGGCCTCTGCCTGTTCTCGCTCTGACAGACTGAACTGGGGAGGGCGCGGATGTGTCATCACCTGACCTCTGACCTTCGTGTCCCAGAGGGCATTGGGGTCTCTCTGTCAGGCCCAGTCTATACCTCAGTTTCTCATTCTTAGGGACTGTATACTTTTGTAAAGGAATGTACCTATAATGAAAAAAAAAAAGAGTGTTATTAAGTTGTCCCCGTTTTTCATTTGATAGTGGATGTGTGTATATTGTATGTTCATAACCAAGAGTATATTTATTTGTGTTTTTTTTCCTCTTTGAAGAGGAAAAGAGAAACATTTCAAATGGTGCAAAATTAATGCTATGATTGTTGTTCTTCTGAAAACTCCTGTATGGCTTTGATCCTCTGAAAAATAGTCTATGAGGCAGAATCCCCTGGTTTGTTAGATGACCACCGACGAATCGAGCTCACTTGATTTTATAAATCTTTAGTGCATTACAAAATAAGCCATAGAAAGAACTCATTCGAGAGGGCAAAAGCAGAGGAAGAAATGTGTTTGTTGGTTTGAAAACCTGCTGATTGGTAGCTTCAGTGAAACTTTATTTTTGCGTGTCGTCAAACATGATTTTTTCATTTTGTATATTCAGCAGGTGAGGTGGAAGAAGACAAACTGTGTAAGTACAAGCCTGTGACTGAGATATTTTCATGTAGCTAGACTCATTTTTACAACTTGTTCGCCAGCTGTGTAGACCTGTAGTTGATGCAGCTTAATTTTGCAAGCGTTCATATCTCCAAACTGTCCCCTGCAGTGTGCAGACGCTGCGCTGTAGTTCTTCCTTTGCAAATAACAAATTATAGACAGGGCCTCTGTCATGTATTATCTCCGGAGTGATTCAAGCTTTTTGCAAAGCCGAGGCGAGGATCGCAATTACATTTACTCGTGCCACGTTCCATTTTTCGTCTTTCAATCAATAATTCATTTGAATGTCCACTGGCCTTGGAAAGAAATGTTATGCATTTGCCAATTTTGATAGCTGCTCATAAATACTGTCAGTAGTAACAGAAGACTCTGTGTTAAATGAGGAAATCTGTATGAAATAGCCCGGAAAAGCCATTTTCAGATACATAAAGAAAAAAAGACAGAGCAACAGATACGTGATGGAAACTCATGCATGTTAGGAAATATTGCTAGGGATAAGATATGTTGCTGAATAATGCATACACACCCTGTTAGCCTATAATGAAGATAAAGAGGATGCCTGAGTGGAGGTTAATGTGCCTCTTTAACTTAAGATTCATAGGAACCCAGAAGGGTTGTAAAAAGGGCTAGTAAATGGCTATGTTTTTGTAGAACACATTAACTGTGAATATTACCACTCCTGGAAGTACATGCAGGATTAAAGTCGAAGGCTTGTGAACTTTTGTTGCCCCTGAAACCCAAAAAAGGTTCTTCTCAAACAAAGAGAAATTATACCACTCTCTTCTGAAACGAAGAAAAACAATCAACATCATCAACAGAAGTAGCTTAAACAACCAAGTGGGGATAACCACAGCACCAACACACCTTCTAAGAACTGCTCTCCTGTCTGATAAAAAAAGAGCCTCTCCCGCACTCACACAGCAGCTCATCGTAAAGGAGAGGAGTGATAGAGGCCTGACTAACATCCTCTGGCTGACAGCATGTGACAGTTTTGGTCTGTGAGGGATGGTGGGACAGCAGAAACAACAATGCTGGCACTCTTCACAAAACTTCAGCAGGCCTGCAAAGCAGCAGCGTTCGTGCTTTTCCCCATACTGTCACACTCATGTCACAACATCCCCAGTGTCAGGATGATGCATGGCTGTTGCAAGGATACACCAGAGCCCAAAGGTAGACCGTGAACAGGAAATCTTCCTTTAATAAGTGGATCTGACAGGCTGCATGGTGTTAATTTAATTGCCGTCTTTGAGTGACATAACTGTTTGTTGTTCCGCAGTGTGAGGGATGGCATGAGCTGAATATCAGTATGGCATGCTGGGTCTGTCAGTAGCATTTGATCCTTCACTTTGGGTGATTCACATGCACCCCTTGATTGTTTGAGTCTCATGCATACATGAACCCTTTTTGATGTGACGGCACCTAAAATACTGTTCACTTCTCAGCTCATCTGATCCAAAAATGCAGCATAACTTTAAAGCAGCATACTTGACATTTACTGTTTCTTGTATCTCATCGTAAGTGGGATTTTTTTTGCACTTATTATAATGTAGTTAACTCACATGTGGGTGTGTGCCATATTCTCTACTGCCATAACCATTCTTTCATGTGTTTTTACCTCCCTATGCCAATCCATTGTGCTGTTATGCCCAATGCCTTGTTATAGTATAAGCCCACAAGACTGAGCACTGGGCAGAAAGGCTGCTTTGCTCTTAGCTATATGGTATAATCTACATGATCATGTACAGAATCCAGAAGAGAAAGCAGCAGCAGTGCAAACAACTGAAGTTGTTAAAATATCCAGTAGCTGCTCTGAACTGCTGCTTGCCAACAAGCCGGCCAGGTTGCCTTTTCTTAGTATTTATTGCTACTTAGATTGCAGGCTACTGTAGCTCCAGACATGGCAATGTACTTACAACAACAGTCATTGGATGCTCACCAGTGAATAAAGTTACACTTGTAGTGTTTTACTGAAGATGTTGAATCCTGAAATGCTGGTTTAAAAAAGGTACAGACTTTAGCTCCCAAATGATCCTGGATATTGATCTGTGTGTAAAAAAATGGGTCCCATTTTAAATGTGTGTTAATGAGCTGGTAAAATTACACAAAATTAATTGGCTGGGACACAAAACTGCAGTGCAGACTAAACATGTGTCTATGAATTGCAGGTTGTCATAGTTCAGCAATTTATCAAACTATCCATTATGTTGAGAATCTTCAGTATTAACCTTTAAATGGGGAACGCCAGAGAATGTTCTGGTTTTCAAGTGGATTAGTGAACAATGATTTTTTTTGTCTACCACAGCTAGAAACAAGCATAAAGGAGAACATTGCTAAAGTCTTTGATTTGCTAGTTACTAGCTTTGGTACATATTATTTTCATGTTCACAAATACTGCCTGAACCACTCGAGGTCATGCAAATATCATATAGGTGGTTTCTTTAAAAGCAGAGTCTTTCCCTCCAACAATTTAAAATTTATAAAGTCATGTGTGTGCTGCTGTGGTAGTTTTTCCTGAGCTGCTTACTTGTATTGATAAAATGGTGCCAAGCTTACGAGGTTCAATCTCTCAGACCAGACAAGAGGTTGTACCAACACAGCGTTTACAAAAAGACAAAGCAGAAGAAGCTATTTTTCTCTCGGTCATGAGGAAACTAAAGGAAAACTAAATTTACAAATGGATAATTTATATCAAAGTCCTCATTAATTATTTCACAATCTATTGTACTTTTTAAATGTTCTGAACAGAACCATTTTATATTGTATATATATGAATATATTTTGTTTTATTTTGTACTGTTCATTGTACTTTTCTTTGATTTAGAAACAATATAAATAAAGAACAATACTGTGGCAACATCCTACTGCTTTTTTAAGTGTATTTAAGCACAAAATCATTATCACTGAGCTGCGATGATTAATCAGTTAGTAGATTACTGGTGTCAGCTTCTCAAGTGTAAATATTTTCTGGCATTTTCAGTCCAGTCAACTGAATATTTTTGCATTATTAGTTGGACAAAAATACATACATGAAGATGTGACTTTGGGCTCTGAGTGTGATGGGTATTTTTCACTGTTTGCTTACATTTTACAGACCATATGATTAATCAACAAAACAATCACTTGATAAATTGATAATAAAAATAAATGTTAGTTGCAGCCCTGACCGTCATCGTCACTCAGTCTGGATTTGGAGTCAAAGCGAAGAAAAACTTTGAGGACTTTTATCTTACAGCTGTATGACTGAACTACATAAACTGTATCATTGGACCATGTTTACTCACATGTAAAGCATAACTGATATTAAAAATGTGGTTGTAGGATTTTACACATTTGTAAACCTCATCTCACAAATTCTACAAAAAGAATAAAAATTAAAAGCTCAAAGGACTGTATTTGATATAAAGGCTTTATTATTTTGGGAAAATACAAAAAGAGATTCTGTGCAATAAATTTTTATCTTGTTTTGAGCTTCTTTGCTGGTCTCTGGTCAGCGTCTGAGCACTTGTCCGCCATACTGCTGGCCTTCACAACAACATCCCTTAGAAGTGGGAGCTGCTGCTGTTTGGCTATGGTCATCGCCCACAAACACAGCTCCAGCCTGTGGGGCGTCCAGTCCTGTTGGGGATCCACTAAGGACAAGAGGGGAGGCCAGTCATCAGAATCAAAGGAGATTTGATGTGGCTTTTTGTTTTGACACTGATCAACAGGAAAAGATCATTTCATGTCCAAGTGAAATGATCTAAACTAATTACAAATATAAAATACATTAAAGGGTCTTTTTCTCTTAATAGAGATTGAAAAAGACCACATTAAATTCCCTTTGATTCAGTGTAAAACAATAAAAAGTGAATTTTTTCCACTTTTCATAGGCAGTGTAATAAAACAGAAGACAAAAATGAGCTACATTTGCATAAAAACTGATTAAACGTGAGACTAAAAGTTACAGTGCGGTGCAAAGTAAGAATTAATAGTTCCAAAAGAAGTAGTAGTAGCAGCAGTAGTATCATACTCATGCACTGTAATACATGTGGACCAATGCAGATGTACGTCGTCACCTTTGTTTAGTTTTTGAGTCCACTCAACCATTTTACCCAGGTAGAGAGCGTAGTGCTTGGCTGTGTACTGGATGGGCTTTAGTCCCGGTACACTCTCCATGGCTTCATCAGACATGAAAGCAGTCTGTTCTGGAGCTCCTGCCGCCAACACAGCTGGACAAAAATGGACAGTCAGCCCCAAGCCAAGCTGGGTGTAGCCATGAAGTGAATACAAACTCTTTAAAGAGTCCCAGAGCAGGGAGTCCCACACAGTCTACTAGTGTAATGACTACTCTGTACACGTATGGAGAAGGCAATCACTGGGATTTAAAAGGACCACAGAGATGTTTAATTTGTATAACTAGCTTTGATCTACTTGCTGGAGGTCTTCAGAAGCAGAATAGAGACACTTTGCAAACCTGAAGCGGTGGCTGGTCCGACTCCTTTCATGGTGCTGAGCTCTGCGATCGCTGCCTGCACATCAGGCAGCAGGCTGAAGGCCTTTCTGGAACATTTCTCCACAGTGTCCTCGCTGTTGGAAGCCACCAGCTGCTGCAGCCTCGGCCTGAATTTCCCTCTCTGCAGACAAGCACACAGGGCCACTCAAGGTCACAGCTGATGCACTGAGTGCTGTTAAGACTGTCAGTGCCTCTTAATACCGTAGCTATAGTATTTACTTTATGTTTTAAGGAGGATTTACTTGAGCAGTGGGACAACATCTTTTCTGTGGGTGTGTTAAAGTCCCTTGGGATTATTATGATTTAGTGTTAGCTGCTACTTACAGTGAGCTTCCACTCCATCAGTTTCACCAGCTCTGACAGAGTGACATGTTTGTCAGGTCGACTTGAAATGAGTGTAGGCAGCTCCTCTTGATACCTGACCACAGACACACACAGATTAGCGCCAGTTACCTCTAATCTTATACTCAAAGCAAGGTCTGCCTAACTCAGTTCCTATAACACTTTTCATATGCAGGGATACCATAGCTACTTTTTTTAGCTCTACATTCATAAAATATACACACTGTCAACCTATTGTACAGGTCAAGAGATCTGACAAAACAATCCCAACTTAAGGTCCACTTACTAGCTTTTTCAAGATTTTTCAACTTTATCAAGTAGTCTTCATCAACAGATGAAGTTTTCATAAGAGAAATTGGATAAGAATTACTAAAAGTGCAGTAATTAAATCATACAGCTACTGATCTGCAATGTCAACAAACCATTTCCATGAGAATTGAGCAAATCCTCTCCAAGGATGAAGACACTGTGATACAGTTCAAAGCTCTGTAAAAAGCAAGTAAGTGGCGCTTTGAGTTGGGATTGTTTTACCTAACTGTCACTTCCATGGTCAAGAATAAACTCTGATGCTAAGATCAAGACACGGCTCAAAGAGAAATCAATTCTATAACATACTGGAACCAGCAGATTAAACAGATTTTCTACACAGTGTAAAATTAATCTACATTTCTCCCTTATCCAGTGAAATTGAGTATGATTTTGTAACTGTTGCCTTGAGGAAAAAAGGATTTACCACTTGTCAAGGTCCAGCAACTTTCCAGGTTTCTTGCCTTTGGCCTTGGCCTCCACTACATCCCAGTATTTCCCATACACACTGCTCAATGTGGCTGGGTCCTCACAGGCAAACAGAGTACTCATGACAGCAGAGAGCTCACACCATCAGCTACAAACAGGAACAAAATCTAAATGCACTTGACTCTATTTTACAGGAGTGGACTACAGCACCATGCCATCAAACATGTATTATTTTCGTTTGAAGGACACCTAAAACAAAACAAAAACCTGCAGTGGCCGTTAATCTCCAGTAAACTCTTGTTGAATTGTAGTAATGTGACGGTGTGGAGTGTTACCCTGTTAACGCTGTGCTTCCGTTATGACACGGAATTCTCGCGAGATGTTAGAGCATCGTACTACTTCCAGTGCCGCAAGCAGTGAGCAACAGTTTCAGAAGGTTTGTCCCTTGAAATACTTTGTTATTAACTTCGCATAGATACTGTTATCTGACAGGATACAATTTCTTAAATTTTCTGACATACTTGTGAAATTTGTGTCGCGCACGTTTCGTCTTTTACAAGCGTGCTCGGTAGCTAGGTTAGCCAGCTAGCATTAGCATCACATTCCAGTCATGTTTATGGTGCAAGTACACACTGTAACAGCGACAAGTGAAAACCCTGGAGAAGTTACCTGATATTCTTAGCTCCCATTTAACCCTGTTTTGGAGTCAAATGAACCACCGCCAAAGCACGAAATCAAGGGTGGAAAGTAGGTAACGTCAGTGGATGGTGGTATTGATAGCCAATCTTAAAAGTGTTAATGCACATGGTACTTTTGTGAGTAGTCTCTCTCGCACACAATTGGGATCGCTCGTTTTGGCTTTCACAGGATTATCATATCTTCACGTGAGCACAAAGTAGCTATCAGCACGTGGTAGAAGGTGATTGACAAACGAAAGGGGGTAGACCGAGGTAAACAAACAACATGGACGTCTGACAGTATTTAAAACTTTAAATCACAATCTGTTTAAGGAATATAACACTAAAGCAAGAAAGTGACTGTAAGCCATTATATGCTATTTTGGGACCCACTTGTAAACGAGATGATGCACCCCAAGGGGTTTATCCTGATATCCTGATATAATTTGACTATATGCAGCTAAATATTTCTCACTATATGTTGTTGCAAGCCATTTTCTGGTTTTATTCTACTAAGTGCAAATAATAGTTTGGTACATTATCAATGTTACATTTATAGTTTTAAAAAATACCCTCAGTTGAAGTGATTTACTATGTCAAAGTTTCAGTTTCAAGACTGAGCAGTATGGCTACCTCAACACTTTGTTTTTCTCCGGTCACTGCTTACATACATTCTGCGGGACTGGAAATACATTTACAGATATTCTATTCAAGCTGTCATGAAGTGTTTCTGGCAGATAATTCTGATTAATTTCTTAAGTGAAGCTGGATAAAAATAGAATATTTATTTATCTTTTTATTCTCAACAGTTCTCAGTATTATATTCCAAGTCTCATATACAATATTTACATAACATATTTCATTACATATGTTTTAATATTTGTTTGTGATAGATATAACATATCTGTCCTTAAGTAAGATAGTATTATGCTGTGTGTTGCTCACATACCAATTTCTTAATAGCAAGTTGGCTCTCATGGGAGCAAATGAAGAGGACTCTGTGCTGCTGCAGACATTGACAAGGCCGGCGGTTCTTCACCAAGTGAGTTCTGCAGCCATTTAATTGTCTAAAATGTTCAAATAAATATAATCCTGTGCAATGATTTGTTTGTTACACAGGCCACCTCTCCTGCCCTTTCTGTACAAATCTAACATCTTCTTTTGCTAGAGTGCCACCTTCTGGTGGATTGTTGAACTGCCTTGAAATCCTTTTACATTTTGCTCCACAGTGCTGTAAAAGTAGCTAATTAGTTTGTAGTTCATCTGATGCATCTTGTTACTTTAATTGTGTCTGAGCTCTGGTAAATCATTCATGTCTTTAGGAACATGGAGAAGATGTCACGGGTTACCACAGCCCTCAGCAGCAGTGCCGTCAGTGGTCGAACTATGTTCTGCCACTTGGATGCGCCTGCCAACGCCATCAGCGTGTGCCGTGACGCCACGCAGGTGGTGGTAGCTGGCCGTAACATCTTCAAGATCTACATGCTGGAGGAGGAGCAATTTGTGGAGAAGCTAAATCTACGTGTCGGCCGCAAACCCTCTCTCAACTTCAGCTGCGCAGATGTTATGTGGCACCAGATGGAGGAGAACCTGCTGGCCACGGCTGCCACCAATGGGGCGGTGGTTACCTGGAACCTGGGAAAGCCCTCCCGTAACAAGCAGGACCAGCTGTTTACTGAGCACAAACGCACTGTCAACAAGGTGTGCTTCCATCCCACAGAGGTTAACATGCTGCTAAGTGGCTCGCAAGATGGCTTCATGAAGTGCTTCGACCTGCGCAAGAAGGAGTCAGTCAGCACTTTCTCAGGTAGAATATGTGAATTATATAATTATGTAATAAGCATCAGTGTTTAACTATTCATTTCCTACAAATGAAATACAACTTCTGAGTGTTTTGTATGATATAAACTTTATCTCAATAAGTCTTTACTGTGTTGTTCACTTAAAACAGTTAGTACATTTTTGCATTTGAATGCATATTTTCACTGAAAGTATTTTCCCTATGTTTGGAATTGTATGTAAAACTGTTTTAAGATTGAACAAGAAACAAAACCATTAATGTGTTATTGCTTAATATGTTGATTTTCCCACGTCTCCCTTTCTTCTAGGTCAGTCAGAGAGCGTAAGGGACGTCCAGTTCAGCATGAAGGATTATTTCACATTTGCTGCATCCTTTGAGAATGGCAACGTCCAGCTGTGGGACATCAGGCGGCCGGACCGCTACGAGCGAATGTTCACCGCCCATACTGGCCCTGTGTTCTGCTGCGACTGGCACCCCGATGACAGGTAAGAGTGAAAAAAGATGACTTTGTCACAAAAACCAACTGAGAAATTGGTTTTCCTTTCTAAAAGTGTCTTGGGTCATACTGTATGTCCCTTGACATTAGTAGTGGGTTGTAATTATTGCCATCCATTAATGTCTTTGTCCCTTCATTTCCATTTTAGAGGATGGCTGGCCACTGGGGGAAGGGACAAGATGGTGAAAGTGTGGGACATGACCACTAACCGGGCCAAGGAGATCTATTGTGTCCAGACGATCGCCTCAGTGGCGCGGGTCAAGTGGCGACCTGAGAGGAAGTTTCATTTAGCCACCTGTTCCATGATGGTGGATCATAACATCTATGTGTGGGATGTCCGCAGACCTTTCATTCCCTTTGCCACCTTCGAGGAACACAAGGATGTGACCACTGGTATTGTGTGGCGCCACCAGCACGACCCTCATTTTCTGCTCTCTGGCTCTAAGGACAGCACACTCTACCAACACATGTTCAAAGACGCCACTCGCCCCGTGGACAAGGCCAACCCCGAGGGTCTGTGCTTTGGACTGTTTGGTGACTTGGCCTTTGCAGCCAAGGAGAGTCTCATTAGCAGTGATGCCAACAGAAAGCCTTACCCTGGGGGTGACCGCCGCTACCCCATCTTTTTCTTCAAGAAGCCCGACCCGACAGAACAGTTTGCCCACGTGTCCAGCGCCCTTAGCGTCTTTGAAACAGACCTGGACAGTAACCGCATGGACTGGTTTGTCAAGACAGCACAACTCTACCTCCTCAGTGGGAAGCCGTTTGCTGAGCTGTGTGATCACAATGCCAAGGTGGCCCGGGAGCTCAAAAGACCTCAGGTCAGCACAGGGACACATCTGTAGTTAGCACTGTTTTATTTTCCCAATCTTCCAACTAGGTTCTGATGTTGTCAGTTTGAATTTAACTTTGACAGATTATGATTTAATATAATTGATAAATGAATTGCAAAACAGTGATTTCACATTACTTAAAAGTAATTAACTGCTTTAGGGCTGCAACTAACAATTATTTTCATTATCCATCATTAAAATGTCAGGAAAATGTATAAAAAAAAAAAAAGGCCCCTCACAATTTCCCAAAGCCCATGTTGATGTCTTAAAATGTCTTGGTTTGTCTGACCAAAAGAACAACATGTAAAGACATTCAGTACTTTCATAAAACACAAATAAAAATATTTGCATTTGAGAATCTGGAAACAGCGAGTTTCTGAAATTTTAGCCTTTTTTTCATTTTTCGATTGACTAATGAATTCATCAAGAAACTGCTTCACCTCTAAACTGCTTTTTACATTTGCACTAGACCTTACAATGACTATGCAAGGGTTAATAAACTTGTAGACTTAATACCACATTACCATCAGGTATTTGGGCTCCACTTTAGGAAAAAGTTATGTGATTACAGTAAACCATCACTTTGTAACAGATTACTTCCAATTGTAGTGTGTAACAATCTAACTGTGTTCGCTGTGTATTTTTTCTTGATTACAAAGGTTTCCACAACATGGACCATGTTGAGAATCATGTTCTCTGACCCAGCAAACCTCATGCCAGGTCCAAACCACAACCTCAGTAAACTGGGCACCTTACCTCTAATGAACAGGTAAATGAGCTTTTCAGTGTGCTATTACAAAACAGTAATGCCAGTCATTTAGAGACTCACATCTAATGCTGAACTACATTATGCGTTCAGTTTCAGCATGAAGGAAATGGGTTCAGGGATGGGCACAGAGAGCAGACTGGAGCGTAGTAAAGGTGAGAGCAGGCAGGACAACATCCACTTGGAGCCTGGGAACACACACATCGGCAATAATAACGAAGGTGAGAGTGGCCATTGAAATTTGTAGAAGCCAATCTGGTTTTCCTTATGTTCTTTGTATAATATTCAAGACTTAAGAAGACATTTATTCAATTTCCCTTCAGAAAATGAGGAGACAGAAGGCAGTGAGGGCCAGGCTGAGTATATGTTCGGTGATGCCGAGTTAGATGACGATGACCTCTACTCTATGGAGCATGACAACCAAACAGGTCGGTCACAGCCCCGTCTCTGAGGAAACTAAAGAGTTGCTTACGTCTGTAAGTGCTATTTATAACTGCCTCCATACTCAGCGCTCTTTTGTCTAAAATTGTCTCTGCTCCTTTTGTCATAACAGAAGAGCAGGAGTACACGCTGCCCCAGGAGGCCTTCCAGCTACGCCACGAGATCATGGATAACCCTTCTGCCCCAGAGCACCTTCAACAGGACAAGGCCGACTCCCCGCATGTCAGCGGCAACGAGGCTGAAATCACTTGTCTGACACCCATCGAGTCCTTCTCACTCATCTCCATTTCCCAGCCACTGTTCAGCCCGCATCTACCTGCCAGCTTCTTCTGTCCCATTGTGCGGGAGATGCTGAGCTACTACGCCGAGCAGGGCGACGTGCAGATGGCCGTGTCTGTGCTTATCGTCTTGGGGGACCGGATCCGCAAAGAGATTGATGACCTCACCCAGGTCAGATAGAAAACATGGGTGCTTTTGTTGCATTTTAGAAGTTTAGAGTCTTTTGTCGTCAGAGGCATTAATGAAAAAGCTTAGGCTATTCAGGGGAAAAAAGCTGATAGTGTGCTTACAATACTTCCCTGAACAAATATAAAACGTTTTCAGTTTCATGTATTCGCACAGGCAGAATCATTTATAAACAGTTAAGAGATTCTTTAGGCCTTATGTATGACTGTAAGTTGTGTGTAGCTTACATGTCCACTGCTAAAACCCAAAGTGTTAAAATTAGTTAGGACCCTGCAGTTTGGAAGACCTAAGCAGACTCTGAACAAGATGTTTCCATTTCAGGAGCACTGGTACATGTCCTACATAGACCTGCTGCAGCGATTTGAGTTGTGGAACGTGTCCAATGAGGTCATCAAGTTGAGTACGTGCAGCGCCATCACCTGCCTGAACCAGACTTCTACAACACTGCACATCAACTGTAGCAACTGCAAGCGGCCAATGAGCAACAGGGGCTGGATTTGTGACAGGTATGGACACTAGCATCACCATTTCATTTAAGAGAGCTATGCATTAACGTACGATTGTCAAACTGTTTGTAATAGTTTTGTATAATTACCATAAGGCGGCCATCTCTTGCAGGTAAAATTTCATACAAACCCTGTTGCTTTTGCATCAGTAAAGTTGTTTACTTTTCTTAAACTCTATCCAATTATGTGGCGTTTGATGTAAAACAAACACAATTCTATATATACATATCTCTCTAGGTGCCACCAGTGTGCCAGCGTGTGTGCAGTGTGCCACCATGTGGTGAAGGGACTGTTTGTGTGGTGTCAGGGCTGCAGCCACGGTGGACATCTGGAGCACATAATGAACTGGCTGAAGAGCAGCGCCCACTGCCCTGCTGGCTGCGGTCACCTGTGTGAGTACACCTGAGCTCATCGACAACCACTGTTGGCACAGCTGATGCTCTGTGGGAGCAGGAGTCAGTCCTCCGAATGGCCTGCATCACACAGACAGACAAACAAAACGTCTTCATTCCTCCACATGGACCTGGAATCTTTTGTCCCTGTGGAAAGAAGGACAGCTCTGTGTGAGAGTTTGTGTGTGTGTGTGTGTGTGTGTGTGTGTGTGTGTGTGTGTTTGAAGCGAGATTAGACAAACGTCTGATCTATTGAGTCTGAAGGAGGAAGAGGTTTACATGTGCTCTCCTGGACAGCCATTCAAGAGCAAACGCAATCATGTGTGGATTCATATTTTTGTTTTGAAATGGTGATTTTGAACCATTGGTCTATTTGTATATAAGCAGATGTTACGATAGCAATAATCTAATCAAATTTTTTTTTTTTTGTGAATTCACACTTTTACGTTGTTTTTAAACCCCTCAGCAAACCTGAAGGCTGTACAGAAAGAATCATCTACTCATCTTAAATGGATTGTTAATGTTTGTACATAATGCTTATGTTATTACGTATTTTGAAGGACTGTTGATAATGTTGTATTCATTTTACATGAGAAATAGCGCTCTATTCAACCAATACATATTGAATTGACACTTGAAGTTGTCCTGGACCAGTGCAGTCTGTTTTGTCATATATTCACACTTGGCAGCTGCCCAGTTGAGTGTTGCTCGAGGGCACCTTAGTGAAAAGAAAGAACGCCCAACCACACTTACTTCTCATGGGCCCAGAAATCCCAACTGGTGACCTGGCAACACCTCTAGCCTGTAGTCCAGCACCTATACACAATTGTGTGCTGCTTATCACAGTTTGTATAGCTCAGTATGAGCATAAGTAAATGGTCACTGAGAGATGGAGAAGATTTTATCAGTCCAGTCTCAACTCTTTACACTGGTTGTGTTTATTTGGGCACATTTATGTTCTGGACGCCACTCAGCATCACAAGTGTTTGTCTTCCACTCCTGTTTGCAATCAAGTGTGAATGAACAGCAGAGGATCCGTTTAGATGATAGTCCTCTGCCCCCTGGCCCTATTATCTGTTAATTCAGCTACTTTTAATGACACATAAGCACCCTGTATCCTGGCACACAAAACAAGAAAGCTTTCACAGATCATAATGCGTACGAAATAAAATATTATAACCCTACAAAGCAGTGCAGCCGTATGATGTGTGTGCTTTGAACATTTCAGAACACAAGCGACCTTGTCTTTTGCACAATTTTGAATGGGGCACAAGCTAAAATGCAAATTTGAACAGTTGCACATGTGGCCAGTAAACAGGATTACAAAGAAAATATTTTGTCAAACGGTGCAGGCCTGAGGCTGTTCTATCTGGATCAGATGCTAAAGCTAAACGTATCCAACATCCATATCACGCCAAGGTTGTTGCTGAGCAGCTGAGCGATATCATCACATCGATTTACCACCAAGGCCCCGGGCAGAGGAATTTCACATGTACTTTGTACGAGGACATCAGTCAGTTGGTCAGGAGGGGAATCCCCGACCCCAAGGCTCAGTCTCCACAGAACAGCCCAGCAATGTTGGCAAATTAAATATTAACCACTTTAATACAGCCCCCCAATTAGATCAAACAACTGGACAGGCACTGGAGTGTCAGGGAATCAAGTCCAGGAGTGAAGACCAGCAATTTTCAGTGTTCGTTAAAAAGATTTTTTTATAGTTGGTTAATGTCCCAATATATTCCACACATCTGCTTAACTAATGCAGTGGGCAACATATATAAGGAATAAGAGAAATCCCTTAGTCCAAACTTTATACAAGATTTTATTTCTTGTATTCTGAATTCATCTCAGCACCACAAATTAACAAAGTCATGAAGCAGGACATTTTTACGGGGTTCCAAATCACAGAAATGGTTCCTGGTCACCTCTCTGACTAGAACATACAGTGAGGAAAATAAGTATTTGAACACCCTGCTATTTTGCAAGTTCTCCCACTTAGAAATCATGGAGGGGTCTGAAATTGTCATCGTAGGTGCATGTCCACTGTGAGAGACATAATCTTAAAAAAATAAATCCAGAAATCACAATGTATGATTTTTTTTACTATTTATTTGTATGATACAGCTGCAAATAAGTATTTGAACATTTGGTACAGTAGCCTTTGTTTGCAATTACAGAGGTCAAACGTTTCCTGTAGTTTTTCACCAGGTTTGCACACACTGCAGGAGGGATTTTGGCCCACTCCTCCACACAGATCTTCTCTAGATCAGTCAGGTTTCTGGGCTGTCGCTGAGAAACACGGAGTTTGAGCTCCCTCCAAAGATTCTCTATTGGGTTTAGGTCTGGAGACTGGCTAGGCCACGCCAGAACCTTGATATGCTTCTTACAGAGCCACTCC
>NC_060163.1:11180019-11251215 GCF_021292245.1 Micropterus dolomieu | reverse complement strand
CTCCACAACAGTATCTCGGACCTGCCTGGTGTGTTCCTTGTTCTTCATGATGCTCTCTGCGCTTTAAACGGACCTCTGAGACTATCACAGAGCAGGTGCATTTATACGGAGACTTGATTTCACACAGGTGGATTCTATTTATCATCATTAGTCATTTAGGTCAACATTGGGTCATTCAGAGATCCTCACTGAACTTCTGGAGAGAGTTTGCTGCACTGAAAGTAAAGGGGCTGAATAATTTTGCACGCCCAATTTTTCAGTTTTTTATTTGTTAAAAAGGTTTGAAATATCCAATAAATTTCGTTCCACTTCATAATTGTGTCCCACTTGTTGTTGATTCTTCACAAAAAATTACAGTTTTATATCTTTATGTTTGAAGCCTGAAATGTGGCAAAAGGTTGAAAAGTTCAAGGGGGCCGAATACTTTCGCAAGGCACTGTATGCAACCCTGTTCCTGTATTAATTTTCTTATGTGTCACTCTGTGTTGGCACCGAGGCAATATGTAATCCATGCAGGTCAGTTATTCCTAGAACTGGTGCCCATTAGTTTCTTCAAATTAAATTTAAAGTTGACCTGTCTCGCTTGTTTTGGTTCTTTAGAGGCTGAAAAATGGTTCCATGAAGAATATTTACACTGCCGGCCTAAACTTAGAATGTGACTTTTATTTTCCTTGACTAAATCTTTCCTATCTGGCATTATGGGGATTGCAGAGGTTTTTCCAGGGATTTTGTCTAAATGGGCTTTGGTACAAATCATGTTAATGCAAACAGAGTCTGTTTCCTAATAAAAAAATAAGCTGTCTAAGAGCTGTGAGAAGTGTATGCAAACATTGTTATTATAAGAACAGTAAGGACAACTTGTTGCAGAGTCTAGAGGATGTACAGCAAAACATTTATTTTTTTGTAAAATAAAAATGTACAATAACTTTCAGTCCCGGGAGACACTATAAAGAAGATGCATGTATGTAAAAACATTTACATTGTCACTTAAGAGAAACAGCAAAAGCGTTAAAGTTACATTAAGAAAATGTCTAATACGTCATGTGTCAATAGTCTTTAATTTGATCCATTGGAAGAGTTCTGTTCTCAGAGATGAGAGGGTTCTTGTCCTCTATGACTCTATGTCCTGCAACGTGTCTGTGATCTCAATGTGGGGAGCTATGATGTTTCTGTTGGGCTGCGTGTGCCCTGTGCTCCGACAGCAGTCCCTCAGCTGCCTAAACACTCCGCGGAGACTCTCTCGACACGGCCTGTGCATGAGCAGCACGAGGAGCAGGCTGGCACTGCTGCCTGAGAACAAAACAAACTCAGCCACGCTCAGAAACGCACGCTCAAGATGGCCCAGCGTTTTTAGTTGTGCTCCTCTCACCAGCGCCACGCTGTAGAAGAGGTGGCAGAAGAACACGACCATGGTGACTGTCAGGAACACCGGACCCTCCTCGGAGCCGGAGAGAAAACGGCCTTTAGATTTCCACTGCCGGACGCAGCCACCTATCAGAAGTCCTACTTGGAAGATGTAGGGAATCAAAAAAGCCAGGCTCAACCTAGCGGCTGCATAAGAAACATCATTAGAGACTAGATCCATAAAACATTTGTCCTCTTCCTGCAGACTTGCTTGGCTCGGTCCACGAAGCCCAGCCAGCAGCAGACAAATCAAGACAGAAGTCAGGATCACCAGAGCTGCACACACCCCAGGCTTCCTCAGTAGGGCGTGGGATGGTGGATCCAGGGTTAGGACATAAGCCATTAACACTAAGACCAGCAGGCCGCACAGAGAGACTGTGTTGATGGTGAAGGAGAGAGCAGCACAGCCCAAACCTGTGGTCTTCATGTAGTCCGGTCTGTAGGCCACAGCGTGGAGAGAGAGGAGCAAGAGCAGCAGCTGGAAGCCACAAAAGGCCCAGAGCAGGGAGTCGAGCCATGCCAGCCGTCTTTGGGCCCTGTACGTCTGGATGAAGCTGTAGAGCACGAAGCAGCCTGCGATGAAGCCTAGCCCAGCCAAGAAACTGTAGACATAGTTTGCTCTGGAGGTTATGTCATTCGCTGCAATGTTGTCTAACTGAGAGGTAGAAGAGACTGTTGAAGTGGGGGTGTTGTACCAGATGGTGTAACTGCTGGAGAATGGAGGCGTGATGCTCCTCTGAGTGGTCGACAGGTCAAGGCTTTGATTAGACTGGAAATGAAAGAGAAAACACCCACTGATGAAATCCTGCCCTCTTAAGCATCACTGCTGTTTGTCAAGTATTTCCTCCCATCGGGGGAAGAACAGAAATCGAGTGAACCACCAGAAAAGTTCAGATAATTTGTGAATTCAGTATTAACAGTTGGAAATGTGTTGTTAAGAACAACCTTGCTTGTTTTTTTATTTATTTATTATATTTACTATTCCTCAGCCTATGAATCATTAAATGGGTTTTCCACAGGAAAATACTCAACATATCTACTTTTTTTCTAAATGAACTCAACGTTGAGCTAAAATATGAACTTAACTGGAAGTCATCATTATAGATCTCTAAATATATATAAATATTGTGCTGACTAGATTTGTTTGAAATAGTTTTCTCTAAAATCTTGTGCGACCTCATGTCCCTGTTGCCAGTCTTCGTCTGCTCCTGTTTGAGGAACTGCCTGCTCAGTAAAAACATATGTTTCCACTTACCATTTTTGCTTTCGTCACCCTTTCGTCTCTGTTTTGTATCCACCAGCCCGACTCTGCTGGTTGATTCAAAGCTCTGAAAATGATGCTCACTATATAGACACGGTAGCTCACTGTGAAGGACTTTTATATTTCTGTGGCCAATACCCTGCCAGCATACTTTCAGAATGACTTCGTGGCCATGTGATCAAAATCTTTTCCTCCCCTCCCTGTTTCTTTTTTTTTTTTTTATCACCATGCAGACTGAGGTCCGCTCAATCAGAGAGCATACTGAGTCCCTTGTTTAACTTCCTCTGAGAGCTAAACACAGTTTAAATGCAGTTCTTTTCTGTGGTTACTGACTACAGCAGTAAATTGGCTTCAATTTGATTCTTTATTTCTCTATAGAGTAAGTTTTAATAAATAACAAGAAATTATTCTGCAGACAAATGGGGAGCCAGATACTCAATTTCATCATATTACAAAGTGAAAACATTAATTTTCTTTTCCTTGTGGTATTTTTGTTCCCCTGTAAGGCAACTGAAATCCAGTTTTTGGTTTTGATTCAATTTTCCTTCGCACAACAACTGCGTTTCTGTTGCTACAATGTATGATTGGGCAAAAAGCAGACTAGAGAAGTTATTTTTAAAATCGAGCAAGCGTGAGTGCTTTGAATGCAACGCTGAAGGGATGTTGTGCAGCACAGTAAACTTTACCACACACTATAAATGAGTGTGATGCAGAACTCATAAGGCTGTAGATACAGGAAACGTCCCTCTGAGCTGCAGCGCAACAGGAAATGATCCAATATAGTGTTTAGCTTTCATATGTCTTTATTCTTAGAATAACAAAATGTTACCATTATTGTTCAGTCAAAATAAATAAAGATTAGGTCTGCACTAACCCAGAAAACTGTAAAATAGGAAATTAGCAAGAAATGGCACACATATGTACACCCAATATGAACATATGGTTCCAACATGTTTCTTATCATTTAATCACAGTCAGTGTGAGTTATTTAGGAATGTTTTATGTTTGTGGTTTTACACAAACACAGAACATGATAAGGGCCTACAAAGGAAGGTCTGTTAAGGTAGATAACTCCCATGACATTTTGTTTTGATTTGGTGTGACAGATTTCAGATTCGCCCCGTCGCCCAGAGGGGACTCATGAGCTGGAGGGAGAGGAGGACTTGAGTCCCGAGGAGAAGCGGGTCCTGGAGAGGAAGATGAAGAAGATCTTGAAAAAGGAGGAGAGGAAGAGGCTTAAAGCTGAGGGAGAGACCTCAGAGAAAACTGAAACAGCTGGACCCAGTGCACCTCAGCAGGCCTTAGATTACCTCACCTGGTAAGAGCCACTCTTACTTAGTATAGGACAGGTCCCCTGCCTATGATGATGTCATTTCTTACATAAGAAACCATAGGTCCAAAGCAACCCAATATCTGTATCACTTAACCTGGAAGCAAGGGGTAGATGGCTCAAAAACACTGCACACATACAATATTTACTTTTACTTTTCATATTCATGCCATCATATTGCTCTGTTTTTTCTTCGCAGCTGGGCTGAAACCCGAACAAAGTGGAAGTTCCAAAAGACCAGGCAGACGTGGTTACTGCAGCACATGTTTGACTCCGAAAAGGTAAAATTAACCCATGTGAGCACTGTATGACGAGGGTTTTTCCTCAGATGAGTGAAGGAGTTGTTGACCTCAGAGCTGTGTTCCTGTTTTGTTAGTTTGTGAGTTACACCCACTCGGCTCTCCATTCAGTAAGTGTGACATGTTTGTTAAAACTGACTTTAGCAAAATGTTTTAGTATTTTGTGAATATAGCATGGTTGAGCTGTTACAAACACTTCTGTAAAATAGAAATGTTTCAGTATTTCTAAATAATTTCACTCCATTTGTGCCGTCAGTCTTTATGAAAGTGCCCTAAATATACATTTCAATATGTTCCCTTGTGCTGGTTTTTAGAATGACATTTTTCTAGAAGTACAATATCCTGTAAATTTACTACAAATAACTACTATTTATTTACTTACGTGCTTGATTATAATATAAGAACAATTATATATTTAAACTAATGGACAGCATCAAAATACTCATTCTCAGATTCCAGATGAGAAGTTCTCCTTGCTGCTTGAGTACCTGGAGGGGCTTCGTGGAGCAGCCAAAGACACCACAGTGCAGAAGGCCTTAGCCCTGGTTGAAGAGTCGGGACAAGCACCAGAGGACACAGTTGTCCAGCAGAGGGCGCACAGAGCCAAAGAAGTTATCCAGCTGCTCTCCTGAACCCACCACCATCAGGGAAAGGCATGAGGTCCACCAGAAAAAGACTGATGTTTGTTGATCAGTGGACTGAATGAATGCCCTGGTCTCAAGCAAGGACTAAAAAGTTTTGTTTTATATGTAATTTTCAGGAACAGTCCTTTGGGGAAAAGTATTTGTTTTGATTAAATTACCAGTATTGCTCACATTTTCTAATCTAAAATGTGTCTACGTTACTTTTTCTTTCCCATTTCTTTCCATTACTTGCGTGCATTATTGCCTGCTAGTAATCAGTCAAGTACATTTTTTACTGCAAGTTACACAGTAGCTGATTCTCACTTCTTTTTCCAACTCCAAATGTAAAGAATTCAGTCTAGTTTCACCATCATTTACAGATAAGGAGAGATATAAATCCCCAAAGATGGAACGAAGAACTGAGAGACTGCTGGACTTAAAAGTCCCAGGAATGTTTGTAGTTGAGACACGTCTGTGCCCGTCAGAGCCCATCGTCTGTGACGTCACTGATGAGGATAACTTTTCTCATCCACTCAAGGTATAATCATTACAAACCTGCTTTTTTGGTTTTACAGCTAATTATATTTTTGGATTGTGTAAACCCATTCTTAAACTAAACCACATTTGTGCTTTTACATACTATTTATAAAGCCAAGCTTTGTTGTGCCCCTAAATCATGTCTCCTCTATGCCCAGAACGGACGGTAGGTATTGGTGCAGCTGCCAGTTGTGGCTGCAGGGTCAGGGAGAATGTAGGCCTCCTGCACCACATAGGCACATGTTTAAACTCTTAATTCAGGTTACAAACTTTTCAGGAAGGAAACTGAGTCTCTATATGTGGGTGAAGGCTGGTGATATCACTTCCTGGATTTATAAAAATGTACCCAAATACAGCAGACTTAATATTCCAAAGGTAGATATAGATAGATTGATAAATAACATAGATAGTGATTACAGAGAGAGATACACTCACTGTATCAATCCACACACATAAATAACACCATGAGCTTATTTGATCACTTTTACCTGAAAAACACGTGAAAAATACCATGGTTGTTTAATGAAACTAGTACAAGTCTTCACATGTAACAGTTTTAGGGACTCCTTTTCTCTTGTAAAGAATTTATGAACCTGCAGAAGAACCAAATGTTGAGACATGAACACATTAAACTTGTATCCCCTCTAAATCATTTTTAAAACCATTTTTATTTCTCAACATGTTTACAGAATGTGATTTATTAGCAAGATTATCCTTTCTCCTGGAGAGAGCCAGCTAAGTGTCCCAATGCCTGTAAAAAGTGTAATCCACAAATGAGTTCAGTTTCTCAGTGTCACTGGTGATGGCAATACTGTCCAACGAATGTCTGTGTCACTCACAGTGACCAACAAAATCTTCAGATCTAGTCAGGTGCTTTGAAATGGAGAAGTTGACTTGCTCTGGGAGATTTTCACTGCAGATCAATGAGGCCATTGTCCCCCCTAAGGTGTTTATCCTTAACTGTTACACTCACTGTGCCTTTTGCTTCATCTGGGACATATTGCACACAAAAAAGTTACTTTAGTTAGTTACCAAAAAGTTACTTGAGTTACAATAGTGTAATGAGCAAAGACAGTCCCGATAAATTCACTTACTTTGATTTGAATCAAAAGAAATATTATGTTGAGTGAGGAGAGCACGCAGTCTCTCAATCTCTTCTCTCTGTTTTTGGAAATTCTGTATAAAATATATTGAGAATTTCTGCCACACATTTTAAGCAGTATTGTAGTAATATACATGATTTTGTATGCTGTTATTTGGAAGAGTATGTGAATATACATACCTCTGTACATTTCTGTAAAGAGTTGTGTGTTTCTGAATCAACTGCAACTTCTGGCAGCTTTATCTTCACTTTCTGGCTCTTCAGGAGACCAGCATCCCCAAAAATATCCCTCAGAAGATTGCTGTATCCCTGCAGCAAACACACATTGCGTGTAAATGGACAATACCATTAGATAAATGACTAAACTGTAGTAAAACAAGTACTCTGAAAAAAAGCTTAGATTTAAATGTAAATTACTGTAGACATTTCAATGCAAATGCAAAGAAGGTCTATACTTATGTGTTTGAATGACTCTGGGAATCTTAAGGACACCTCAGTTTAATAAGCTTGCAAGTGACCAAGCCAGTTACGCCGTTTTACCTGCTCAGTAATAAGGCCTTCATAGCGAGCCTGCTCAGCTTCATCCCATTCCCGTTGCAGCTTCTCACTCAGTGTTGGGTACACTTAAAAAGAACATAGAAAGGATAAGGAATCACTAATAATACTGATTTACTGCTGACTTGTGCTGTAAGATGGTTCTTTTGTCTTACCTAAAAGAGAATGTGGATGGCAAACAAGTGGGGTCTCAAAGGTTAGTGAGTACACACAAGTACTGGGCTCTGAGACTTGGGCAAGCTTGCTGCTCGTACTGCAGACAAGAATCACCTACAGAAAAATGACAAGAAACAAGGTACACGTGTCCATATTGGTGATTTAAATGTGATGACGATTTTGTGTTGTAGTTAAATATCATCTGATGAGTTTGCTGATGTGGGTTTCATTCATTATCTCCTAAAGTGTTATTTAACTGGTCTTATATTTAAAAAGAAACACAGACATTGAACAAAGCCAGTGGGCACCCCTAAATGCTTATAAATAAAAACCAGAATGTGTTTAAACATTTAAAACCCCATTAACCTTTGTCTCCCTGTTTCTGGTTCCACAAGTATCCCCGTCTCTCATCCACATGCCTGTGAAAGTGTTGTTTGCTATTTCCCACTCCTGCCAGATCCTGTTAGGAACACACAAAAAGTTGCCATATTGCCAAATCGTTCACATATTGAGATTTACGATAACGGGTAACTATAGGTAGTGTAAGGTAAGATAACTGCATCTTACCCTAGTATCCCACTGTAGGCATTCCACCGAAATGACTGCTCATGTTGAGTGATGTTGTGAAATGGACAGAACTCGTATCTATATCTGCAAAATGACCAGGCACACAAATGCAATTATTTTTTAAGACACTTTGATGTGACATGCATGAATCCAACGATCAGCATAAAATACGTACGTTGACTCTGTGAAACTGAAGCACTTTCCAGCAAGCTGATGAAGATGTGCAGGGCCTTGAGAAAGACATTAGTGTTGATATAATCAGTGAATTCAGTGATTGGTTGAAGAAAATCTCTTGATAACTTTCAGTCAACTGATTAGCTCACTTCCTTCATGACATTTAAAACACATTATTAAATAAAATATAGGCTTTAAATCATGTGGAACTATTTTACCAGATACTGGAAACGGAGTCACTTTAGGCTGCAATCTGCTTCCCTGAGCCAGAAAAGGATTATTCAAACTAAACACGGAGACACAGAGAAAATGAGTCAGAAAGATGCAACAGTCAACACGATGCACACTGTGACAGATATGGTTTTGCTTGACAAACCCAAATGTGTTTGGCTCCTCGACTATCTTCATTTTACCAGCGAATCCATGGTTTACTGTGTACAAAAACAAACTCACATCAGACTCAACTCAATTAGCACACATTAATAATGTAGCGCATCTGGTTCTTCTTCTTCTTATGGTTTTACGGCAGTTTAGACGCTTCTAGGAGTTAGCGCATCTGGATTGGTATTACTGTGACATTTAAACTAAATGCACTCAGCGGAGGATGTAAGCACTTACTGAATAAGGATACGCAGACCATCCACAGCCTTAATAAAGTTTGTATACCGTTACATAAACAGTACATGGCTGATTTTTCAGCGACTAAACTGCCTTCCTGGATGTTTCAGCTACATTTCCTGCTTTGTTGGTAGTTCGTCAGATGACAGGTCACCTGATCAAAATAAGATGTGAGCATGCGCTGTTTGCTTCTTTGACTACGGCGTGCTTTCCACGATAGAAAGCAGCCAGGGCCATTCTGTAGTTTAATTAATTACATAAGCAGTTCAGGGCTAGTTGTATTGTGATTATAGCTTTGAAATTTTAAGTTGTGAACGCGTAGATAAAATACGAGGTGAATTGACATGCTGCCAGTGGGATAGCTAGCTACTAGGACGTTAGCTAGCTTATGTCAGAGTAAACCACGCAAACAAATGCTGGATAGTTTTAATGCAAGCTGTCATCTGGCTGTAGCTAACATAACTAAGTAGCTGTCCACTGGTTGCAACATGGGACGAAAGAAACAGGGCAAGTTTGTGCGCCCCGACAACAAGGGCAAAGACAAAAGGCATAAAATGAAGGGGAAATCCTTGGAGACCTTTACAGAAGAAATGCACACTGCTTTTGAAGGTAAAATGCAATAAGTATTTGAAACTAAACTATTTTTCAACTGCCTCATATTTTACATGTGGGCTACAAGGCCAAGATTTAACAAACAATTCTATCAAATATTCTGCAAAGGACAAATGTACACCGGTATCTAAAGTAGAAGAGCAGGATTTACATGACATTACTGTATTTTTTTACAGGGCCATAAGGCCTTGCTGGATCAAACTCTTAAGGTTATAATATAATGGTTGAAATAATGTTGGCTGTTAATGTTCTTTTCAGATGTTCTGATATTAAATATGAAAGCCCTCTGTTAACTTATGCCATAGTAATATACTTAGTAAATAGTAATTAATTGCTTATAGATTGATGTCATTGAGGAGAAAGTGCAAAGTTTTAAAAATGAAAGTCCTTAAAGAAACTGTGTAAGAATAATGTAAACTTTGTACTCCTTTGTTTTTCAGCAACCCTTCACATAGAGGAGGGAGCTGAGGCCCCTCAGGTGAAACTGCCTTGTCCACTTGCCATGTGGGAACTAGGTCACTGTGATCCCAAACGTTGTACCGGCAGAAAGTTGGTACGCAAGGGCTTTGTACGAAACCTGCGCCTCAATCAGAGATTTAACGGACTCATTCTGAGTCCGATGGGCACAAAGTATGTGACTCCAGCAGACAGGTGTGTAGAGTTAGGTCATCCACACCACACCTATTGAAATCGCAGCTAGCCTTCAAAGAATCATTAAAACGTAACGTGAGGATTCACAAAACAAATGTAACACACATGTAACAGTTCATCCAGTCATTATTCTTTAGATTGATCAGTTAATAATTTAATCTATAATTTTTGATCTTTATTTTATTGATTATCAAAATTATGTTGATGTTAACGAATGTTTTCTTTCCTGTGACTTTCTTTAAAACATCTCTCAGTGTGATCAAATAATAATGATAGAGTTTGTGATTAAGAAAACGTTTTGTCCGGACCTTTATGCACAGAGAGATTGTGGCTCAAAGTGGGTTAGCAGTGATCGATTGTTCCTGGGCCAAACTGGAGGAGACTCCGTTCAATAAGATGGTTGGAACTCATCCCAGGTTGCTGCCGTACCTTGTAGCTGCAAACCCCGTCAACTACGGCAAGCCCTGCAAGTTATCTTGTGTTGAGGCTTTTGCTGCCACATTCTGCATTGTAGGTGAGGTTTTTTAGCTTCAGTACTGTAATGTCTTCCTGACTGCCTTCTGTATTCAGTTACTTATTATTAAGTTAAAGCAGTGAAACTCCAACATACATGTTTCTGATTCTTTGCAGGTTTCGAAGAACTAGCAGTGCTCTTGTTGAGGAAATTCAAGTGGGGGACAGTGTTTCTGGATCTCAATAAAGTTCTGCTGGACCGCTATGCTGCTTGCCAGTCAGAGGAAGAGCTGCTGTCTGTAGAAAAGGATTTTCTCAAGTCTAAACCGGAGGAGGAGGACTTTGGTAAAATGGGGGAGAAATAAACTGGGTGTTTTTTCTAGTGTTTTTTCTTACATAATTGTGTAGCAGAGCTGGTTGGGGTAATCTGGGTTTTAATCCCGCATCTGTCCTTATTTTAGTCTTGGTTTGGCTTCATGTAGCCCTAAAATAGTTAAAATGTATTAAACTTTATTAAATATAATCATTTTATTGTGTTTCATAGTTGCTCCAACACTCTGACTCACCACTGCTAAATTATTATTGGGGTAACACTGGTCTCTGGACTGGACTGTTGGGATTTGAAAATCATAAATTATTGTTCTTAAGGCTTTTAAGCTTCATGAATTACAAATATGATTTTATGAATAGAGTTCAGTGTTCTGTTATCTAATTTTAAACACTGATGTGAACATTCCTTGCATTGTTTCCTAGACTAATAATCAATAATCAAACGTAAATGCCATTTTGCTTTACTATGTTCTTTTGGTTTTGATTTAATTTGATTCTATTTGAATTGTTAAGCAAATTGTAGATGTGGGCAGTGAATCAGAAGTCTGGAGCCAGGCTAATTGTTTCCAGCATCTCTGGAAAAGTGTCCCTATAACAGAGAAGGATGCATTTTGTTGCTGAGTTATGATCTCTGTGGTTAAAGCAATTTTCTAATTAACGAAAGCCATTCATCCATCTCGTTCACAGATCCATTTGATGTTAACTCAGGAGTAGAATGTAGGAATCTCAACAGACGTCAGTGGTAAGCATTTAATATTACTCATGAGGGCATTTCATTTCTAATATTCTTATATAAAAATGAGATAATCCCTCAGATATTTGTTAGCAAATATTGTACTGATGTATATGTTGATAATTTAATTATTGGGGTCCTGGGTTTTTAGTGTTTCGGGGGTGGCGGGGATTGATGCTTGGGCTTGATCTTCTGTTTTTCCCAGGTGCTTATTTGTGGTTGGAGGGTTGGGCTTATGGGTTTTATATGGGGTGGTACTATTACATTACTGTTGTTTTTAAATGACTCTGTAGCGTGAAGCACTTTGTGTTACATGTATTTGTATGAAAAGTGCTATAAAAATAAAGATTGATTGAATTATCAGTACTGATACAAAAATGTTACTGCTTTAGAATCTGCAGTCTTTAGTTTGTAATATGCCACCTGATACAACTTTAAAATTTTCAATAATATAAAGTTTACCCATCTAACCCAATAAGCCAATATTGCTGGGAAAATACCAAATATTCTTAAAAGCATGTTGCATTCATAGTTTGTTTTCCATTGGTATGGTTCCCCAAACTGTCATTTCTGTATGTAGTGCACCAGAAAATAATGATTCTAGTGAGGATACGGACGCTTCAGAGGATGACGAAAATGCGGCAGAGGATGATGAAGAAGAAGCAGAAAAAAACGAAGAAGCAGAAGAAAACGAAGATAAAGCAGAAGATGTAAAAACAGAAAGCAACAATGAGTCAAGAACAGTTTCACATCATCACGAGGAAGAGGCAGAGACTGAACCAAAGTCATCCCAATAAATGAAAATATTTCAGCCATGGATTATTTTACTACAAGGACTGGCATATATTTTTCAACGCTGATGACTGATGATGCATAAACTGAAGGCTATTCTGGGAATACATGTATCTAAAAAAATAAAAAAATTATACAAAACATTGTATGTTTTTTTATGTAAACAGAACGAATAAAATAATATGTGCAACCTTAATTTAATTTGAGGTGTATATTGGGATACAGGAGTTTTCACAGTTTCGGGTTGGATACACATGCTTAGATATATAAAGAGGTGATCAGTAAACGCAAACTTGTGTGCTGTGTGAATTCAGACTGCATGTACACAACTTTTTGTTAAATGTGTGTGTAAAAGACTTGTAGATAATCATCGGAGTAATGAATTATTAGTCGATCTAAAACAGACTGGCGTAAAGACAGTTTGAAGGGTAAGTTTATTGCGTTATTATATCAAGAACTGCTGCCGTCAGTCCCTGATCAGCAAGATGAAGTTCAGTAGGTTGTAAATGTGGCGAGGGGGGCGGACACAGCGGGACTCTCCTCTGCTGTCCTGCGGTAACATTGTTGTGGAACGACGTCACAGCTCGAAAATGAAGGCGCAGAGGCGGCCATTACTGGAGCTTCTCTAATTATTTTATTCCAAATAAATACTCGCGGAAAACTCTCATGGCAAGAGCTACAAGTCAGCTGGTAAGTGTTACAACTTTAATGCGAATTACAGCTCGAAGCCGGTGCTCAAAACGTACAGTGTGGCGGCTGTTCGACAACAACTAGTTAGGTTGGGCCTTCTTGTGAAGAGCGGTGCTAGCCGCAAAAGATCGTTACGACTCACTAGCAATGTTAGCTCGCTAATGTTGGCTAACGCAACACCTAATGTTAGCTACGTTAACCGGGCTTGTAACACTTGGTTGGACCAGTGATTAAGGTCCGTCGAATAATTCGGTACTGAGGTAGCATTTGCCAGTGCTTGGTATTAGTTTTACAGTATGTATGACCATTTCCCCTTGGCCAATAGCGTTATCTGTTGGCTGACGTTAGCTAAACATGTTCGCGCTTTCTAACGATGCTCCTGCCTGCTAACAAGCTAACGTTAGCTTTATTGCGTTGCACCTTTGGTAGAAGATAGCTTGTTAAGGTTACCGTTGTGTAGTTCGACTGTCAACCCATCAACTTTCAAATTTCGATAGTAATGTCGGCACAATAACTTTGAACATAGCCGAGTAAGGTTACGTGAAATTAGCACACGGTTTTGAAGTTACTTATCTGTTACCTGCCGTGCTAACGTTAGCTAATTGACTGGCTGTTAGCGTTAAGTTTATAACTCGCTGTCAGTGATGGCCGGCATTATTTGACAAGGCAGCCGGAGCTAACGTTAGCAAGCTAGCAGGCGTTAGTTAGCAAAGAAAGTTTGCACAGGCCTGTTAGGGTTAGGTTAACGTTAGCTGGTGTTTTCTATCAACCTGTACATGGTTAATCAATAGTAATGGGTCAGTAGATAGTTATATGACCAATTGGCAACCATACAGGCAAGTCCGGATAAGTCAACTAAATGGCCACACCTTGGTTTTGAATGAGAAGAAGCTAGGCCAACTGAACTAACTAACGTTAACTGAGTTGAAAGCTGGACAGCATCAGCAGCGAGTGTTACAGTAGTTCAGCAATTTTAAAATAACTAACTTTGCTACAAGCATCAAACAGTTTGTTGAAAAGCACAAGCTGTCGCTGTCTGGTATCTCTGATCATTTAGTGGTGACACATACACATACAAATGTAATGAGTCCAGTGCAGTTGTTTTGGTAAGAACAGCTGTCACATGAAAGAAGTAACTTTGACATAGTTTTTACAACTTTAACTCTGAAGGGTGGGACCACTAGGCTCAGAAGCACCTTCTTCAATAATTGCTGCATGTCCTTATCAATTTTAGACTTTGCTCCCAAAGTGGTCCTACTTTAAATTGTAAATTTAAGTTATGATACCCTACCAACTGCAGTAAATTTATGTCAGCGTCTTGGGAAAGTGGGGCTACTTTATATGATCCAGAACATGTAAGCTCCATCTCGTCTAGTCTTGTTTACACATTTTCTGGAATAGATTGGGTGATTGCTCATTTTGTAGTACGTAATATTGTCGTCATTATACAACCAATATGCAACAACGTGTAATAACCTGGGCCGGGCAATATGTTTTGCGTTTTATTGCCGATCAGTATCGTGTCCTCATATTTAAGGGAAATCTAAGTTATGATACACTATAACTAAGCAACTGCTAAATCTGTTTGCTAATGGAATGATGGCCAGAGTACCTAAAATATCTGTGCTGAACAGCAAAATATGACCTTTTCTATAAACGGATATTCTTTGCACAAATTGATACTGGAAACACTTCTCAATTTAAAACTACATGTGGACATTTTTTAAAGATGCTATTTCTACACCTGCATCACTCTGCTGACTGCTATTTTCAATGTTCCCTCTCCTGTTCCAGTATGATGTTGTGCCCATTCAGCCCAGCGTTGTCATCTGTTCCTGCTCACATCCATCAATGGTAAGAAACCACCCTGACTCCTGCTCGCCACTTGCTATCCCAGGCGCAAGCAGTAGCCATTGTCCCAGCATGGAGGGCTCAGCCTCAGAGGCCCGTGCTGTAGGAGCGTCTGCAAGCGGTCAGGGCTCAGACCTCCGCACACAGTCTGCTGTCCAGGCCCCCCAGCCACGCAAGAAGAAGCCAGAGGACTTCAGATTTGGCAAGATACTGGGAGAGGGTTCCTTCTCGACGGTATGTGACTAGCATTCCACTTAGCTTTTAAATTTTACCAGGGTAGATGTTGCTACATGCTAGCATTCTTTTGATTAATGTACCTGGATGAGTCATCCTCAGCTCATTTGAGGTGAAGTGACAAAACAGGCCCTAAGAGCTACTAGATTTTCTCCCAAGTCTGACAAGAAAGCAAGATGCCATGTTATGTTTTTTTCTGTTCTTATATCCAAAGGTTGTCCTGGCAAGAGAGCAGGTAACAGGGAAAGAATATGCAAGTAAGTAATAATGCACAAGATATTGGTGAATTACACGTTATTATTAAGATGGAAAAGTTGCTGAGTGCATTTTTACTATTATATCCTGAAATGTTCTTTTCTCTCCTTCAGTTAAGATTCTAGAGAAGCGCCATATTATGAAGGAGAACAAAGCCCAGTACGTGAAAAGAGAAAGGGATTTGATGTCAAATCTAGATCACCCATTCTTCGTCAAGCTCTTCTTCACATTTCAAGACGATGAGAAGTTGTGTATCCTTTGACAAATTCAATTTGTCAGGGCATGTTATATATTAATAACTTACCAATGGTGTTTATTTTTGTGTATTAGCAATTGATTTCTAGTAATCACATTGTTCCTTAACTGGTTTTTTTTTGTAGATTTTGGTCTTAGCTACGCTAAGAATGGAGAGCTACTGAAATACATTCGCAAAATTGGTTCATTTGATGAGACCTGTACTAGATTCTACTCAGCTGAAATAGTTTGTGCTCTAGAATACTTACACAATAAGGGGATAATACACAGGTAAGACTTGTTTTATTCATAATGATATTTTTGTCTTTTTTTCTATTAGCTTATATCATTTTCTAAACCTGTTAAGTGTTTGTTTAACCCCAGCAGTTACAAGTTGTTTCTTTATTTCAGAGATCTGAAACCAGAGAATATTCTTCTGAGTGAAGAGATGCACATCCAGATAACAGATTTTGGGACAGCAAAACAGTTATCGTCAGACAGTAAACAAGGTATAGCCACAGTCATGATTTTACTTGTACTTCTCAGCAAGTATAAAAAGTGTGACGTCATTGAAGCCTTTTATTTCTGTGAACAGCATTAAGGTTTCGTGTCTCTACTTATACCCTTTATTTGCATTGTTTGGCAGCGAGAGCAAACTCCTTTGTTGGGACAGCACAGTATGTGTCTCCAGAGCTGCTAACAGAGAAATCAGCCTGCAAGAGGTAATGCAATTTGGTCGTCAAGAAACTGATACACTTACTATTTATTGTTTGTCAGATAAGAGTGTCACCACATCTGTAAGTTTATTTCTTGGTTTTCTTTTTTTCCTCAGCTCTGACCTCTGGGCCTTGGGATGTATTATCTATCAGCTGGTGGCTGGTTTACCACCGTTCAGAGCTGGGTAAGTGCTAAGGGGGATGTCACAGCTCGGTTAATCCTCCATTAATTCATGCTTTAATAATGGTTGACCATGTTGTATTGCATTTTTTCCCCATTACAGTTGACTATTTAGGGTAATTTCAAGTGCAACAAATGCTATGTGTGAGATTAACCTAGCCCCAGTGATATTAATCTGGCAAGCATTTCACTTGTGGAACACTTCCCTAATTGTCTGTTTTGTTCTTTTCCTCTTGTGGTTCATATATTGTAGAAATGAGTACTTAATATTCCAGAAGATAATAAAGCTGGAGTATGAATTCCCAGAGAAATTCTTCCCCAAAGCTAAGGATCTTGTCAAACAGCTTTTGGTAGGTCATCTAGTACCGTGATTCAAATATACAATTAAATGTTAATAATATTGTGGGGATATACATGTGGTATATTAGTTGCTCGTGCTGGTGTCGGTTATTTACAGGGCAGTGCTTTTCTACCGAATGAAAACACATCTCGTATCTGTTTCTGGTTTTTACCTTCAGTCACTGGACCCTTCCAAACGGATTGGGTGTGAAGAGATGGGAGGGTATGACCCTTTGAAGCAGCACAGCTTCTTTGACAACATCTCCTGGAGTGACCTACATGTACAGACACCCCCCAAGCTCACCCCCTACCTGCCAGCCATGTCTGAGGATGATGAGGACTGCTATGGAAACGTAAGATATTTTATTACAGTCCATGTTTCTCTTTTTAAAATTTGTTTTTATTAGTCCGTTTTTTTGCTTATTCATCTTGGGAAAATGTAGGTGTAATGCCTCATTGAAAGATATAGATTCCCTGAAAACATGAACAAAGGCAGTCAGATGTCACTATACCGTTTCTCACCTGTCTCATTTCCAAAGTACGATGACCTCCTGAGCCAGTTCAGCAACATGCAGGTGGCCCAGTCTAGCTCATCACACTCTCTGTCACCACATGAATCCACGCCCCCGCAGAGGTCCAGCAGCAACATAGAGCAGTACATCCACGACCTGGACAATAACTCATTTGAGCTGGACCTGCAGTTCACTGAAGAAGAAAAGTTGCTATTGCTGGACAAACAGACCACTGGAAACCCCTGGTAAACCCTTCGACATTTTCAACCTTGTCACCCTGTTAATAATTGAAACAAAATCTTGCTCATAGATACGTCAATCTTGTCCTAGATATATGAAACAAAGTTAAATTATAAAGAGTTTTTTAAAATAGAAGTATTTGTTTGGCTGTCAATAGAAAGAAATTTATTGAGGAAAAAAGTTCTGTTTTGAGTGAAGGGGATGGGGTGCCAGTAATCTGCTGTTGCTTATTTACACAGGCACCAGTTTGTGGAGAATAACCTGATTCTGAAAATGGGCCCAGTGGATAAACGAAAGGTAGGGGTGTGTGTGTGTGTGTGTGTGTGTGTGTGTATATCTTATATTTATGGTATTGTTGATTTGTAAATATAGAAGAATTGAGTCCTTTTTAATGTAGACTATACATTAGCTGTGTTTTGTAATAGTTTAAAGGTAAAATGTGAACAGATTTTGTAGTTAAAGTTGTCTCGGTATGAATTAAGTCATTTTCCTATGTCCTAGCATATTGGAAGTAAAGGGAAATTCCCTGCTATGGTGTCATTGGCTTTATAGCCCCCTCTGTTGGTGAACTACTGTCCTGAGACGTGTTCAATTCCATTGCAGGGTTTGTTTGCTCGACGGAGACAGCTGCTTCTCACTGAAGGACCACACCTGTACTACGTGGATCCTGTCAACAAGGTCCTGAAAGGGGAGATTCCTTGGTCCCTAGAGCTACGCCCTGAGGCCAAGAACTTCAAAACCTTCTTTGTTCACACGGTACATGACTGTTTACTTACCTCTGATGTCTGTCCAGCATATTTTCCTCCAGCAACAGCATGTTGATACGTGCCCACAGTTTAGAATCTCTTCTCAAATGTGTTTTTTTCCTCTTTTAATATATTATAATTTTCTTATATGCTTGCAGCCTAACCGAACATACTATTTGATGGACCCCAGCGGAAATGCTGACAGATGGTGCAAGAAGATCCAAGAAGTGTGGAGAAAGATCTATCAAAGGCACCAAAACCCCGGCCTATAGGAGCACAGTTCCTCCCTTGGCCACTCCTCTTTAGCTCTGAGGCCAATCACTGAGCAGAGTAACACCCTCTTTAGTGCCCTTCATCACCGCAATGTAAACAAACTCTTAGAGACGCTGGCATCTAGACCTTGTTTGTTTTCCTGAGTAGAACGATGGGAAAAATACAACTTTGGATTCAGGGTTGCTTTGCTTGTTCTTTGTGCTCTCTGTGAGGCTTCTATTGCATTTTTCATTGTATGGATGATGATGGCACCATGCACATCAGCTTCTTGTACATTCTGCAGGTGGGGGAGAGAAGGGCAAGCTTGTCCTGTAGAGTGACACAAGCTTGGGTACTGCTAGGACTATCTCAAATGCAAGGACTGGTTTCCTGCTTCAATGATACCATAACACAAAATCTAGCTTTTGTGAACCAGAGCCTATCCTGATATCTTAAGTAAACCATATCCTAATCCTACATTGTGCGTGCAAGCTGTAGTCAGGCTCCACTTCTAACGCATATACTCCATAGTTGTAACAGATACTGTAAGCTGATTCAGTCTCACACGTTTACCAAACTGAAATCCTATATATATTTTTGTCAGAGCCCAAATGTTCCCATGGTATTCGAGTTGTTTCTTTTAAATCTCTTGGTACTTGCTTATTGCAGTCCAGTTAAGGTCTTGATGTAACAAAGCGGAGTGCTGGTCTGCAGTGAGACATGGGTCTGAATCAGTCTCTGTATAAGTGTGAGCCTTCCATTGCCGTTACCGAGGATGTATTGCTAACGGGGTGGGAAACATGCCACTAGCTTGTACTTCCTAATCATAACTTGCTTATCTTTCCTGCATGGCCAGTTTTGTAGCTCAACCTTGTCCGCTTCTCTCTCCTAGGGCACTGGAGATATAGTTTATTCAAGTTTAAAGGTGGGTATTTTTGACTGCATTGGCAACCATAGCGAATATTATTGGATGATTTGGCTGTTCTGTACCATTCACTGGCTATTTCTTTGTGGTGTGAATTCTTCGATTTCCTTTTCGGTGGGATTCAGTATGTCCTATTGAAAACAAAATCTTATGTGCTGACCACCCCATGCTGAACAGAAAACCTTCATCAACAGAGATGCATACACATACTATCATTCTCGGAAGCAATCACAGTAAAGCTATTGTCCCCGGACAAGATGGCAGAACTGCCTCATCGGGCTCATTGGCCCATCTGTTTTTTCCTTCATTCTGATGTTTGGCCCAATAGAAATTAAAGCGATTGATTTAACTTGTGCTCTTGTTTTAGCAATATGTATTATCATAATGCTTTTAATTTTTGACATATTACCTTAAGGTCCTTTCCAAAGGTCCTCTTCCTTCAGCTGAGTCTGTGTGTGTGCAGTGTGTGACTGAGTATAGGTGAATAGGACCCTCTGGCCCTGGGGCCCGGGGCTCGATGTGGGTGGATGTCAGTTAAAGGATATCTATCTGATCCAAATAACCGATGAAATTGCTGTATCTGTCTATAAAGTTGAGGAGGCACTGTTTCCTCTAGTTAGAAAAATTGTTTGAATCAAGTCGATGGCAGTCGGTTACATTGTGTATGGATTACTCTACCTGGCTTGTAACTGACTAGAACTGTGATGTACAGATGATGTATTATTAAAACCTGAAGCAAGTAATGCAATGATATTAGGATACAGTTTTTGTATTTTTATTCTTGTATAAGGTTATTTGATGGCTATTGTTTAGCCTCTAGTTCATTCTGTGTTATTTAAATTCTAATATATGAATCATATTTGGATTGAAGTCATGTTCAGGGGCCATGTTGTGTATGTATTGAGATGTAAAGCCTTTGAATGTGAATAATTATTGTAAACTATAATATTTTACAGCTTTTTTCTTACTATATCATACATTTTCTATTTGCTCAGTGATTTAATCATATTCTGATAATTTAATGAATCTGTTCATTCTTTCTCTGATTATTTGTGCGCTAGGTCAGTAGATGTTGAATGATGAATTTTCCACTTAATGCTTGGTAGTCCAGTAATTAAAGCATGTAGGGATTTAGGCATACAAATAAAGTCATGTGTCCTGTCTTCTGTTAACAACTACAGTCATGACAGTGAAAGCAGCAGCATTCAGTGGCAATGGCATCTCACATTTTGCAGCATGTAAATAAAGTACCAGCCCATTATCATTGTTTTTGTGTTGTGGAAATTACTTTAATGCAAACTTCACCATAAAAAACATAAAGCTGGCGTGTTGTGAATACTTAGGGATAAATTATAAAGTACCGTACACAAAAATATGAATGGGTGTTTGTCACCCATGCTCATTTTTATACACTGACATTTCCAAGCTCTCAGTATCAAGAGATCATTGCTCTACTATTGAAGCGTCTGTTAATGAAGCTGGGGAGAACCTCTTTTTCTCTGGAATAATTTATGCAAGTGTCTGTCAGTGCTGTGGGAGGTAGGAGTGGCTGAGGCGCTGGCAGACTGCTTTGCATGAATCGTGGACTCCCAAGTCAGTGGCTACAGCTTAGATATTTCCTGTCAGCAGCGCAGACAGAGCCGAGCCGAGGGCGGAGGAGAGGGATGGCAGAGAACAGCTCCGAGCCGAGTAGCTCCGTTCACCGGAGATGTCTGGCCCATTCTCCGGCGGAGAGAAACAGCTCATCCGGTGTCGGGTCATCGAAATGGATCCGATTAAACGTCGGCGGGACGTATTTTTTAACAACGAGACAGACGCTGTGCCGAGATCCAAAATCATTTCTGTATAGGCTGAGCCAAGCTGACCCCGAGCTCGACTCCGACAAGGTAAATGCTAAGCTAGTCGAGCTATCATTAGTTAGGAGCGTAACGTTAGTTGGTTAACTCCCACTTTATTTTCCATTTATGTAGCTTATATTTATTTATTGCACAGTTAAGTCGGGATGGGTCATGACTGTTTGTCCGCTTGCTTATTTAGATATCCATTATTGTTAAACTCCGCGTTTATTCATACTTTAGTGCTAACTTGTTTTTTTTGTGGCTAGCTAGCCATAGCTCGCTAAGCTAGCTAGATTCCGACAGTCACCACATGACATAACGTTACGATTTTGCTGCTAGCGTGTCTGTGTCTTTTTAACAAGATACGTTGGCACGTCTTGCGGGTTTACATACATTTCTTGTCTCGTAACGTAGGGGTTTTAACTGCTTCAATGGGGTTTCCCAGTTTAAATATTAAGTCTCCTCAGTAGCTGGAAACTTTCCCCATCCGACGCGTTGACACTGATCGAGGTGTCAAATATTGTCACCAACCTCATTTTACAAAAGCTACATATTCAGCTTTGAACTTTAGTTATAGATAGTGTAACCCAATTTTGAGTATGACTGTTTATAATATAATATGTAATTAAAACTTTTTTAGTGGGTTATGTCACTCTGCTTTAACAGTCAAATACGTGCAGCAAGTGTAGCTGTAACTTTTAAATGGGTTGTAGCTTAAACAAATTGTATATCATATCCCTATGCTGTTGAATCACTATCCATCCATGACTATTTTCTGGCCAATCAAGTGATTGTGATGTGTACAAGCGTTGGTGCTATAATTAACCTAAAAATGATCCAGACTTTATTGCTCGATCAACGTGTGTTTTTTCAACCCTTCCTCTCATGAGGTTAGTCTGTTGTTACTTGGCTGTTTGCTCTGCAGTAATCAGCCTCTGTGCTGGTGGTGAGGCTCCCTTTTAATAAGTACATAAGTCATTGCCAAGTGGCGTGAGGTGCTGCTGACAACTGAGAGCTCGGGATGAAGTCACTCATCTCCCTGAATGGCCCCAGTGCTCCAGATACAGGCTTCTCTCAGTTTGTCCATCTGCCAGTTTTAATAGCAGCATGTGTGCTTTAAGGCCTCCAGCACTGTCAATGCATTAGTGTCCCTATAGGCTACATAGTGTAATATACTCTGCTCTTCATCGTTCATTGTACTGCCCCATTATTCATTGTTTTCATCTACTTGCACGTTTTAATCTTCAACCCTGACCCTTTATACTAAGCTTGAGACTGTGGCTCATCTCGTATTTTCATGCAAATATCTTAATCTCTGAATAATCAGCTTGCTTTTTTGTCAGTTTATCCTCCCATGAGCAACGGATCAGTCCATCTCAATCCCTTGTCTTAAGTGTGCATCAGACTCACAAGCCATTACTGTACCTCTATCCTGCAGGCGGGTCTGGTTTAGGATAAATGAGCTCAATAGATTATATTTCACTTGCCACTGTGTCTCAAACTACATACGTTGACATGATTTTATAATTTGCAACTGAACCAGGAAGGCCATTTATTTTCTCTTTTTTATTTTTTTTTGCATCACACGACCCTGTGTGTGTGAATGGGAAGCCCAACAGAGTGACAGAGTGAAGAACTCTGTTTTTAGGTGAATGCAGTATTGTGTTTCCCAGCCAAGGAAATCAGTGGTTCAGTTCTCAGTCACGCAGGCTGACATGCTTCAGCGGGACTCTTAAGGAGAACTGCATTATTCATGTTGTTGACTGGAGCCTGTTTTGCACATTGAGGTAGATCAGGGAAAAAGTGGAACAAGTGATGTGCCCGGCCATAATAGTTGATATTCTTGTATTTAAAAGTATTATTTTTAAATGTTTTATCCCATAATTTACATTTGCCATCATATTAGTGATATTCTTGGGTTTGATGGACTCAAGTGACTTAACTCATGCTGCAAGAAAATTAGCAGGTATTGCTCTAAAAAGTGTCTATTGTCTAATCAACGAGCTGAGAGATGCACATCAGTTGGGCAGACTCCAGCTCTCAAACTACTCAGTTCAGGAGCACTCAAGTAGAGACCCAGCTTTACAGCTTTGAGAGCAGCATCAATTTTTCAAGCACCCCCGCCACAAAGGATTCTTGCTTCTTCAACATCTTATTCTTTTCATATTCATATCCATTTGCTGCCCAAAGAAGTTCTCTCTGCAGCATCTGAGAGAGAAATATAGCCGCATTTAATGCTGGATTCAGGTTGTATGTCATGCCTCAACACACTGTGGGAGGCAACGTAAATATTTAACAGTAATATCTCGGTCTCCTCCTGCGCTGTCTTCTCACAGTGAGTGCTCAACAGGACACTGCAGATTGGCAAATCAAGGTGTGACTCAAGGCTGATCCTATGGGCTTCATCAGTCTAAAGCAACTTTATTCACAAAAAACAGGCACCTACATGTGAGCATAGCCTGGTGTTTCTGTGAATTAAGATGTTGTAAAATGGAATTTTATTCTGCATTAAGATCAATCATCTGCGAGACCACTCATTGCACTTCCAGCCTCTTTTTCTATTGCGATACACATTTCCCGTCCTGCCTGGCGGTTGCAGTGCTTTCCCGGCTTGCCAGCTTAGCCGTGGCGCTACTTAACTGCCTCTCACCATTACAGCAAAGCTTTTAGGGGACTTTTAAAAGGAGCTGTTCATTTACTGCCTGGAGCACTCCTCCCTGTTATAAATTGTTCTGCAAAACGCACTCATGGTGTTACCTTGCACAGTTTAAAATAGTAGAAAGGCGTGAAGTTCCTCCCAGCCTCGATGAGAGGTCAAACTTGCATTCAAATGAGTGTTGCATATCTTGAAATATGAGATAGTTTCACATAATAAAGCCTTGACGTTATGTGTGTATTATTTAAAGGATGAAGGCCTATTTTACGATGCCATTACTGCTTGTACTCCAGAGGGACTCCTGGCTCCTGTTCTACAACGATCAGGCTTCCACTTGGCTAAGTAGCTGCAGTCATGTGACAGAGACTACCTACTGCAACATCTTTAAGTACTGTTTCTGCAGTGGGCTTGTGCTCCGGCTCGGCCAAAGTGAAGGCCGAGCAGCGTTTTATAATGCATTCTTTTTCGTTCTTGGCCTGAGGAAATTGGAATGGCTTCACGCAACTGTGTTAATTGTTTTTATCTACCACTGTTGCGTTTTTTGTTTTTCTTTGATAATTACTTGTAACCATCTGGTGTATTATTTTGAAAGTCTAATTGAAATTTAGCAGTGAATATATCTCCATCTGTCTGGTAGGGCTGGGCAATAAAACGATAATGATAATTATCGCAATATAATTTTCCTCAATCTAATGTTCAGTATATCGTCAATAAATATTTGAATCTGAATCATAAACAAATTAGCACTTACATTTTCTATTATTTATTTTGTTGAGGAAAAGGGATTTAAAAAAGATTTACTAATCACATTTGTCAAAAGATTTTATCTCAATTGTTTTGAATGTTTTGTTAAGTGATCCACTGTTTGACTTCAAATGTTTGTCGCTTTCTGGCCATAAAAGTTTAACTACATAATTAACCATCTGGTTTCTTCAATTTTCACTCAGGAGTTCAATCAGCCTTTAAACTTGAAAGAAATAATGATTTGACATATCGTTATAATTATCGATATTGAATCATATGAAATATTTTTATTGCAATAACATTTTTGGCTATATCGCCCAGCCCTACTGTCTGGCTTGAATTGGTGAATGGTTGCATGCAAAGTTTTGGTGTACACCTGTTGTAACTGGATGCAAAACATGTAGTGACTTGTTAATTTTGTTGACTTAAGGATTAACTTTCAGTGTTAATGTGTCTACAGAAAGCCTTGTTGGACATCATGTGCTTGAAGGGTGTGTCACCATGGTATTTCCTCTGGGAGGATATGTATTGTGTAGGAGATGAATGATAAGGTTAATACTGTACACTTCCCTCTGTTGTGAAGCCCACCCTTCTAATTATCCTTTTTTTTTTTTTATCCTTTTTTGTTGTGTTTTTTTTTCAGTTTGAGTCCAGTCATGTTTAGGCCTGCTTTGACTTGGTTCTTGTTACTGTATGAACAGAAGGCTTTGCAGTTGCAATATTTTTGGCAAGGCCAAACCACAAAACCCCATGTAGCATGCCAGACCTACACTGAACTGACCTATTTCTTCTGGTTATTGAAGGCGGTGTTGACACTTGTCAGTTCTACTTCAATAAATTTCTTCCTTATCCTTAAATTCTCCTTCTCTTTTCCTGTCTGTCTACTGTAAATGCCAGCAGCTATTCCATCACTTTCCCCACCCCTCTGTTTGTTGCCCAGTGCTCCCCAGCCTGGGCCCCCAGACACACATAGCCTTTTGTTAGTAATTAAAAACACTGTCTCCTTTGTGTCAACTGGCCCATATCAGAGCCCCCATAATCACCTTTCTCTCAACTGGGTCATTGTCACCCGAGTCCCCCATAGATGCACGTGCACCCAGAGCATCAGCAACATGCTTGTGGTGCAGTTGGCCATTTTATCACAGCGGCTATTTTGACATATTGTCATAGTAGGATAAGCACTGCTAATAACATTTAACGATGGCTCTGTTATTAAAGTGTCCCAATGAGCCACCTGGAAACCACAAGACGAAAGCAGCCAAATGGAATTCAGTTGTTATTAATTTTGTTTATTCTTGTGCTCTTCCTACTAACATGTCAAAGTATCTTACAAGGAAAAAGGCCTAAATCGCATGTTGTCCCATAGTGCCTTACAGGCCCATACCGAAATGTGGAGTGAGACTAAAGTTCAATAGACCTTTTGTTAACGCAGACATTTTAACGTGCCAAACACACAGGTGTAAGCATTTTTAACTTCCACAGCTGCTTTTCCTACTGTAAAAAATGTCTATGGGTCTGATTCATTTGGGAGGAATAATAATAAAGAAACACAAGTGCTGGGATGCTTGAAAAGCTATCAAGATTCCGATTTGCAATATTTATTCAGAAAGCAAATGCTATTGTAAAGTAAAAGATTGACAGATGTCTGACAAGAAAAACAGGTGATGCTCATCAGGCAAATCCATAATATAAATAAGATAAGGTGTTCCTTTTATTGATCCCCGTAGGGTAGTGTCAGTGATCATCAGGATCAAATAATCATAAGATATACACATTATGTCCAGTCAAAATAGTCCATTGGCAGAGATGGGACGTTGGGTGCTGTGGAGGTGGGATGTACTGGGTACTGTTGTAGAATTAGCCCATCTTGCTCTCAAGTTCGCTGTAAGTAATTGGAAAAACACGCAGGTTTTTGTTTGATATGTTATTGGGATATAATTCTGCATGGTCCTTTTTTTTTTATTATTATTTTTTTTTCTCTAGTTTCTTCAGTATTGCTGCACATTAATAATTGACTCCTTTTTTTTTTTTTTTTTTTCTTTTTTTTTAACTACCAAAGGAAAAGTTTGGGAAGTGGAATTTCAAGGTTAATAACGGTCTTACCTTGATAAATGCCTCCATGAGCAAATAACTCAATACACTGCTTTTGTGGCTCTTACAGCTATGGATCTGTTCATATATTAGAAATGACACATCACTGGGCAGGGATATGTTGTGAAATGATGACCAGTGGATACATATTGGCCATGTAGTACAAAGAAATATAAACGGTGCGAAAAATAGAATAGAGGCAAAGATTAGATGCTTAGTTTTCTGTGTTAAAGTCAACCGTTGTGTACAGTGTGGTTTGAATGTGGTTAGTTGTACACCTTTGGCCTTGTCGGTTTCCTCCATGCAGGCCCACCTCTGCTTGTGCTTATACTTCAGTGACTATGGAAATGTAAGGAACTGACACAGGGCACTGAGACCAGAATAGAGCTCCAGTGTACTCTGGTGGGATATTTTTGCCTTGGAAAGGAGGTCAATCAGCCGCGAGAGTTCCGAGATTCATTACAAAAGAAAATGCACTGGGACCTTTCCTCATTATTGGAGAGATTAATGAGTTTTGAGTTGATTGCATCTCTGTACTTACTGTAGACATGGCTGTATGTTTTGTCATGGCCTGGAGTGTATGATTATATTGCTGTTTTCTTGGGGTAAATAATGAAGAAGTCGCACCAACCAGCAATGCAGCTAACTTGCCAAGATAGCTCCTGAAGCCATATACTCGACAGATGCAAAGTCAAACATCCTGTAGCATTTGAGGATTAGCACAACATTTGCTTACAGCCTTTCCTTTGTGAAGTGTCTTGCCAAATGTCATGCACGTTTGACTCGTCAAATGTCATGTTGTATTAAACAACTTTTAGTAATGTCAGCTGCAGTATTTAAACAGCTGTTCAAACTGACTCTCATATTATGTGTTAGGTCAACCATGAAATGTAACAGACGAGACTGGCAGTTGTAAGCCAAGGTGCTTTCTCCTGGTCCCCTTGGTGGATTCAGCCGGCTGTTCCAAATCTTTTTCTGTTCTGCTCTAATTGTTTTAGCCTCCTGTTCCCACAGGAGACAAAGACGGTCTAATCACAGTACTTACAGAAATAGGGGAATACCCAGTGGTTGTGAAGGAATTGGGATCAAACCCAAGGCCTTTGGGACTAGTAGAGTGATATCCCAAAGCTGTTGTATGTGTGTGGCTCTTTCTGCACATGTCCTCTCAACCCTTACAGAGATTATCAGTGCAGGAGCTGACATCCTAATTCTCATCCCTCGAGTTTTATTCACTGATGCACAGTGGTGTTTCTTCCCCCCGCGTGCAGATTATGTTTCGATTTAGGTATAGGCCCGCTCATTGATTGTCTCTTTTTAAAGGAACACTGACATTTTGGTTTTATTGCACCATTTCGTCAAATTGGAAACATTCACAGTATAATATCTAATATCTATCCATTTTCTGCTTTTCAGGATGAAACTGGTGCTTATCTCATAGACAGAGACCCCACATACTTTGGGCCAGTGCTTAACTACTTGAGGCATGGCAAACTGGTGCTCAACAGGGACCTGGCAGAGGAAGGTAACATCTGTGGAATATGAGATGCACTCTAAGAAATGTTTGCCAAATCAAAATATGCTGAACAGTATGACAATGATTGCAAAGAACTAAAGGCGGTCTTTCTAAACCGCCTACATCTACGTCTTCGTTTTAACAGAATGCAGGTGCAGTACAAATAATGTGATTAGTCAAAGAAGTATAGATTCTAAGACCTTAATTAGATGCTGTTATTTGTAGTTTGTAGTAGCAGGATAAGTCTGCAATAAAAGCTTCATTGTTTCTTTTTCACTATTGTAGGTGTGCTAGAAGAAGCTGAATTCTACAACATCACATCATTAATAAAGCTCATCAAGGACAAGATAAGGGACCGCGACTGTAAAACATCACAGGTATATGAAGTTTAGATAGATCTCTCCATGAATGTGACATTCCTATTCTATTTAATTTTGTGACCCCTTGTTATTTCTTCCTCTCAGGTTCCGGTGAAGCATGTGTATCGGGTGCTGCAGTGCCAGGAGGAGGAGCTGACACAGATGGTATCCACCATGTCTGACGGCTGGAAGTTTGAACAGGTAAATCTCTTCCCACGGGGTTACAGCAGCAGCAGCAGCAGCAGCAGCAGTAGTCCTCCCCTCATGTGCTTCACCCACCCCGCTATGCTCACGTTGACCCAGAAAGTCCAGTCCTGAATATTGGAAATGGCTAAAAAAGCAAATCACATGTTTCTCTATGTCCGCATACGTGATCCGGGCATCCCTTCTGTGCTCTGATTGGTTGTTGCAGCTTGTCAGTATAGGTTACGGGCGGGCCCACCAGTCAGAGTTTCTGCTGATTGTGTCAAGGGAGGTGAAGGGAGAGGAGTCTGCTTTGCCAAACAACAGCGGAGAGGTGTGTCTAACAAATTTCTGTCCACGGGCTGGTCACTGCATGGTCCCCATGTTTTATCCATATACACCCCGTTGGCCATTGTTTTTTGTCCCAAGTAGACACACAGCTGCTGGTCATTTCTTGAGTTGGTTCTTTTCAGTGTTCATTTGTACTGCTTGCTCACCACCAGTGAGGCTAAGAGAACAGAACACATTTTTTTCTTGTGTGTTATTGTATTTTGTTTTGCTTCTTTTTTTTAAATTTTTTTTATTCATATTGCATTCACAGTTTGTAAGCTTGTCAACAGCCTTCTGTGTTTTTTGCTTGGATGTAGCCATTTGGCTATTTTGGGGGGCTCTGCTGTAATATAGTGCTGGTTGTTTAGAGCTGAAAAAATCTTCTCAGCAGGTAATCTACCTTGTACTTGAAATAGATTCAAATATTTAGAGAGAATAGTCTGAGATTGCATGGGTGTTGTGGACGTTTGTATAATGTGTGAATGAATCTCTCTGAGACGAGGGATCACTGGATCTCCCATTAGAGCTGAAATCTCTCTAATCTCCTTACACAGGTCAGATGGGAAACTCGTAGAAACACTCCTTGTGCAAAGCCTAAATCTCAGTCGTCAGCACAGAGGAGTCTTTTGGGGAGATGAGCTTTTTGACCTGCTGCCGTCTTTAAGGCTGCATAAACACAGATCATTTGGTGATGTGTATTTTAAGCTGAAAGTCGTAGGGTTTGGTGCATGCCGAGTCTTTAGCAGTGTGACAAGTGGAATCCATGGTAGCTAGTTGAGATTATTTCTTTTTTTACTGCGTTGATGGATCTAGAGGGAACTCTGACAACGACGACAACAACAAGTCTCCGGCAGCAGTGGCTAATGAGGCGATGCATGTCTGAACATGCACACCTGGGTACAGACGATATACATGTAGCCTGCAGTATACACGCACTTAACATTCAGCAGTAGTTTTGTTCTCTTTTCATCAGGTTTTTCAAGATGTGCATGCAGTTTGTTTATTAAGATCTTTGTCGTCCCTTTTTTTTTTTTTTCCCTCCTGTCTCCTTTTTGTTTCTTCAATTCACACTGACGTGACTGGGAACAGGAAAGTTATTGTAAAATATGTAATTAACGATACCATGTGTGGGATTTTCTCATACTAATTCTTTACATGACAGACACATTCAATGCTTGAAGGAAAAAGCCACTCGCTGTTACAAGCAGTAGTTTCACCGATGTTTTAAATTGGGTTGTTTTGCCCCTCGGTTCCCTCTCACATCTTGAGTACGCTCTTGTGGTAGGTAGTCTGGTAAGCCATGCAGCTAATTCAAGACATTATGAAAGCATATACGCATAGCATTGATCTTAATTAATGTGGCAGATGACGTACTGGAGAAAAATCCGACACATCTCGTCTGCGTCATGGTACTACTAACATTAAAAGATTTAGTCACACAGCTGAAAATAAAACTGGTATTTTTAGTTTTTGACACTTCATTGCATCATTAACTTAAAACAAGCCTGGTCCAAATCCACCGTTTCTCGACTTTCAACCAGCATGTTTGCTTCCTGTGGTCAAGTCCCTGCACTTGTATTCAGAAACTATTTTCTGTCTTTGTGCCGTTTCTTTCATTACCAGTTCTTTTTTGTTTGCCCTTTGATCCACATTAATATTTTATTTTGGGTTTCAGTGCTGGCATGTCTGCAGGTGTTGAAAATACTGTTTCATTTCCTTTTTATTTTTTTTATAAATGTAACATATGTTGACACATTTCAACGTAGTCTTAAAGTCTTGACTCCTCTAAATTCTCTTGGTGTATTAGTTTACATTGTTAAAGCGTGATGCCCTGTTTGCCTTGTGTACCATGTAATTGTGCATCTGACCCACCATATCCCATATTATATGGTCTCTATTGTCATCTATCTAACAAAGGCAAAACATCCAAAATAATTAAAAACAAACTGCATAGTGAGTTACATAGGCCATACTTTGCCCAAAACAGTTCATACAGACCTATGTCTAATTAGTAAGACTTGTCTTGTTTTATCCAAAATGCCATGAGAAGCCTTAAATTTAAGTTGCAGGATCCTGTAGACTCTCTGTGCTCCTTGATTGGCCGTCAACCTCCTTTTTTAAATTACTTTAACGTCTCCCTACCTCTGTTTTCCCAGCATGAGTAACCTAGTTTTTACCTCTACTTCATCAGTCTAATCCTTCCTCTGTGCTCTGCTCCTGTGTCTCTCTAGCTGGTCAGCATAGGCTCCTCTTACAACTACGGCAACGAAGACCAAGCTGAGTTCCTGTGTGTAGTCTCCAAGGAGCTGCACAATCAATCATACGGGACCAACAGTGAGCCCAGTGAGAAGGCTAAGGTAAGTGTGTGTGTGGAGAGGCCGGATGAAAATCCATCCACAGCAAACATCTCTGAATGATTGCCTGTGCTGGATGTTTTTTAAATGCGTCGCATTTATGAACATGCCGCCGCGTGACTGAAAGCACCTCTGGTTTATTGATGAGAAACCTCTATGAAGGAGAACATTGTGAATATTCAGTCCTTCAGCTGAAAATACTGCCCGCCTGTATAACCATAAGCGATCAGAGGAAAAAGAAGAGAAAATGTATAAATGAAAGCAAAGCTGACATTCATTTTGACATTTCTCTACCGGAACTAACCCAGCTTTTAGGCTTATGTCGTGTGAGATTTGACCTGCAATAAAAAGTCAACAGCGTAATCCGGCTAGGGGTATTAAGGGAGCGCAGGTCTGCAGATTAACGGTGCTATTGGCAAGGTTTGCCATTTTCTCAAGGGCTTTTAGGAGCAAAGCAGGAGGCACACCCTGAGGAAGTCAAACTCCCATCAGTCCCTGTGGGACTCATGGAGAAGCACAGAGTTAAAGTTAGATTCATGTTGTTCATGTAACAGAAAAATATTAAACACTACCTGCGCCATCTTTCAAGCATCTTTTGTTGTGATTGTTTTCAGGGGCACTATTTAAAGTAGTATCTCTGCTTTTTGTGGTAAACATATTTTATTTGAGGTGCACTCGGATAACATTTGTACTTTTTATTTTGTGTTTGGTACCCTTTTTTTGATTGACACAAAATGTAGTTGTTAATGTGAATCCCCTCTGAACATTAGTTCTATTTTTCTCCTTGTTCTCCTTTCCAACATTTTCTACCTCCATTCATTTCCATTATTTTACTCCATGCCTTTCTTGTCTTCTTCTGTGCCGTCTGCATGCTGCACATTGCTCAGAGCGAGGACGAAGAGACGGATTATGAAATGAATGACTCTGATTAGGGTTGAGCACTTATGACTCACTGGTGAGCGCTCAAGTGCTCGTAGTCCCTCCACCACGCCACCCTAGTTTGTCCCTCTCCGTCCTCCCCCATGCCTCCTTATTGCAATTTACACTACTGAATTTATTTGTTTTCAAAGACAACTTGAGCTAATTATATACTAAAAGCAGAGCAAAGTGACTGAATCCAGGTTGAAAATCAGCGTCAGGGCCTGCAGGCCAAAGCTGGATCAAAATCCAGATGGTTCCTGCTGAGACTGGCAGAGTACTTGTTTGCAGGTGGAGCTCTCTTTGAAACCAGATGGGAAGAGCTCCATTTGTTTCAGTAGTGTAAATAAGACCCTTGTAATTATTGTCATGCTCAAAGCCTTGGTTAATGGAGGGCATGCTGAATCATCAGCTGCTGCAGTTTGACTCATTGCCCTCATTCAATGACATTTAAAGGGAAGGCCAGGTTACTACGCTCCCTATTTCCTTTCCGTTGTCAAAAGTAGTAGTAGCAGTTGAGGTGAAGGTAGGGATGTCAAACTATATTTAAAATTTTTAATTATGATCAGTGGCAAAATGAAAGTCATCGCAAACGATTACATAAACATTCCACAGAGAGCAATGTCAGAAAACAATGTTTAGTCATAAGGAAATCTTTCCCAAAATCCAGATTTAAGATGTCACTAAAATGTGCTGCAGATGGATTGCATAATCCAATGCAGATAACATTTCTTTAGCTTTTGTGTAAAAGGCTACAAATCTAAAATCAAAAAATGAGCATCACAATTAAAACAGCTTTTTGTGTTTGTGACAAATAGTCCCAAAGCCAAAGATATTCAGTTCACTGTCGTGTAAAACAATGAGAAAATAGCAAATCCTCACATCTGGGCTGGATTCAGAGTGGTTGACATTTTTGCTTCAAAATCGTTCAATCGACTAACCGTATTTAGCTGCAACTGGGTCGGATATCAGATTAATAGAGGCGGCTAGAGGGCTGGGCTATACGGCGAGAATACACACGACATAAAAAAGGGAACTAATGACCTAATGCATAACTTTCTGTTCAGTTTTCAGTATGAAGAATCATTAAGGGGTCAATTTTAATGTATTGTTACTGCAGTATGACAATTTGTTTTATGACATGGAATCGGTTTATCTCAATTGACTTGCACAAACAGTATATCAGGGGTATTGTGGTTTAGATTAGCTCAATATGTGCGATGGAGGCAAGGCCCCAGACGGGGGATAGGTGCACCAGAAGTGTGATGAACAAGTCATTTATGAAAGAACAACTCCTTTTAAATTGACAACCTGCAATAACAAATGATTTTGAAAGCGCAAATAAAACCTAAAGAAATTGATTAGACTCGATTTGACCTTCGTGTTTTTGGCTGCTCAGAATTCTTCAGACTGCTGTGGTTAGTTTCAGCAGCATGTCTTTCCAGTACCAAGGTTTGATCCCACCTGACAATGAACTTTTCTGCTTCATGAGCTTCCTCAGAGTCGGCTCTAACGCCACGTTACTACGTAGTCTCTAGCACAACGCTTTATTTTCCTCACTTGTGCAAACATTTCCCTTTTTCTCTCTGCACCCTGTTCAGTGTGTTTGATTCAGTAGAGTAAATGTCTGAGTGCTCCTGGCTGGGAGAGTGTGCACTGTGTCAGCAATGAGTGCTTAAGGAAAAACAACCTACTAAAGTCTCTTTGACTGCTGAAATATGGGAGACTGTGTAGCAGTGTGGTACGATGTGTTTTTGTTGATTATCTTTTCTTTTTCTTTATCTCTGCAGATTCTTCAGGAAAGAGGTTCCCGGATGTGAAGAGGACTTGCTATTATGAGGTCCAGGTGTTATGATGCAAACATATCATCTTTGTGGAAGAACGTTTGGCACAATGGAGATTTAAAGGGGGGAGTGTGCATTTATTTTGTGTGTTCCCTCCATTTTTGTTTTTATTTCTTGATGTAAATAAGTCTGTTTACTGACAATTTGTGCCTGTACATTTAAACTGGACCTATTTTTTGAATTAGCGGCAAGTTTTTTTTTCTAATTGAAAGTAAGGAATTGCAATCTACATATGTTTTATGCTATAAATTATGGCCATCGTCATATAAGGCCAATGATTCACTCAGGGTCATCTATTGAGTTAATCCTTAGATCCTCTAGCTCAAGGCGTCTGGTAAGGGATCAGTAGGGTTTTTATAACTCAAAAGTATCAAACTCAAAATCATTGTTTTGGGGTATTAAGAAGGGAATTGTGCATTTATTTAGCGCATGTTAAAGAGTTACGCTGTTAAAAGTGAAATTCTCCCCAAAAAACGAATCGATTAAAATACTTTCCCCAAAGAATTCAAACAGTTAAGCCGAGATTTGTGATCATGAGGATCCCAGCTATACAACACACATTTTCAGATGCATTTCAAACAATGTACTTTACATGGAAAAAACATTTTCAGTAACTATTCGCTTTCAGAAAAGGACACCTTCTCAGACCAGGATGAAAACTATGTGAACAAAAATGTCAGTGATTTGATGCTGTTGGTAAAGGGGCATTAGGTAATTTATCAGGGCTTTTATTTATGGCGTGGAAGTGACGTGTTATGAACAGAAATAAGAGACCCATTTTCACATAGTCTAAGTAAGCTAACTTTAGAGATACATTAGAAATATCTGCCTAACATGGCAATGTACTTCTTTATTCGCTTTCTTGGCTTGAGAAGTAAATGTGTTTCTAGTGAAGTTGCTTGTGGCACCGTGTACTCTGTCTCGTAACCTAATTTCCCACAGAATTGGCCATTGTGTGCTGTTGGATTAAGTAATTATTATATTTTTAGGAAGTCCACTTACCGGTTTTATGGATGGAAACCGGTAAGCATTGGGCACACCTATAACCACAAATGTTCATTCAAAATGTTGCGTTTTAAACTTTCTGTCGAGTTTAATCTGTCAGACATTTTTCTTAACCTCTTATTTAGTTTGAGACCTCATGTTCATAAGTCTAAAATTAACTGCTAGAAATATCAAAGGTGTTGAAATGTGAATTCTGTTCTGCAGTGATATTTTTTAACATCATCCAACGACGTCCTGTTTCCTGTCAGGAAAAACATCCTTGGGACAGTAGCGTCTTTATTTTTTTTTTCCCCACTGACTTCTGAGTTTTCCTTAACTAGTTTATTTTGTGTTTGAGGGAACATCTTGTTTGATTATGATCTTTTTTGACTGGGAGTATTTGTGGTGTGGGAATGCAGTTTGAAAGCAGTGGTGAAGGACTTTCTGTTCATATCCAGAGGATTTTGTTTTGATGTAAATAATCTAAATTTAATATTTAACTCTTTAAGAAAACTGCACGATTTGTACACTGTATAGAAAACACAACTTTGAATGGAAGTTGTTTATACTGGATCTTTAAAAATGAGAATTTGACAATGTTAACTTTTGTTTTGCATTGTTTGTACAGGACTCTAGTTAGTCTAGACTTTCTGAGGTAGGGTTGAAACAGCTGATGCTGAATACAGCGTATTTCACTGAGAACATGCCTGGAACATGTTTTGATAACCAATAACAAAGCTAAACTTGGCTGGCTACGAAGTTGACTGTTACATTTAAAAACAAATGTATTTTTTCCTGCGTTGTGATAGATTCTTCTAAGTATTTTGAATTGTGTAGATTTCGTACACAGCATTACAAGCACTACAGTGGTAAACACTGCACATTGCTTACAAGCCTGTAATGTTGTTAATGTAAATACTGCATTTTAGGACACTTTCTTTTTTTTTTTTTTTTTCTTTTTTTTAAAATAGAAAGTTGTTTTCAGGTTTGATGTGTGGTTTTGATAGGTTGGATATTTCATTCACAAATAATCATTAAGTGTTGCCTTTTTCCCAATGACCAAAATCCAATGTCTTATGTGTATCTTACACATTAATCTTAGTGTCAGGGATGAGTAAACTTTTCTTAATGCTGGCACACTTTGTACATATAGACTTGTTGACGACACACAAACCTCCATTTACTCACATGAACACGTATACACTCGACTAAAACAATTTTTATATCATCGGGGATACAAGTATGGATGCATGTGGTTTTTTTTGTTTGTTTGTTTTTTTTTTAATATAGATAAAATATATACACACACACAAGGGCTTTTAAAGTGCAAAATTTGACATCTGCAAAGAGGTTCAATCAAAGTAGACTGGAGTTCCTGCCAGAGCTAGGCTATGTTTACATTTGCTATAGTATTCTGAAGCCTTCCAATTATGTACTGTCTGTACTGCACTCCCTCACACACGTTAACATTTGTCTGAATTGTGTGACTGCACCAGTGGCAACTACCACTCCCCACTTCACATGGACTAATACTCACACAGCACTTGCTGACTGATAAGACACTCCACCCATTTCTGACAGCCTATGCTTGAGCGTTGCAGACAATCTTGCTTTGAGATTCTCACTATTTAATAGAATGAGACATGCGTGCGTTGGCTCAGAGTAAAGATTTATTTGGGTCTTGTTCTGAGGCTTTTTCTTTCTTTCTTTCTTTCTGTGATGAGATTTAAAGTGTTTTTATGTTTTTGATTTGCTTGGTTAAGTTGTAACCTCAGTTGATATACTCTGGTTTGAGGTGTTTAACCCCTCTATTTTTAGCAGCTATATTACCATTAATTCGCTGTCTGGTTGAGCATTTGGCATTGATAATCATTTCATGTAATGGACAAACTTATCAAATCTGTAGCCTAATACTTATAAGTGCCCAGTTTGTTTTGCATTCAAGTCATAAGCCACAGACCACTGTAATGCATGATTGAAGATTATCACACTTGTAATCGGAGAATGAATGTGTCATTTTTCCTCAGTCTAGCATATACATCAATAAATAAGGTTCTCATATCACTTCATAGATCACTTCTATATGATCTTATGCAATGTTAAAATATACAAATTAAGTATGAGGTTAAGGGGATAGATCTATATGGTCTTGCATAAGGTAAACTCAATAAAATGTTGTAATTCATGTGGTCTGTGTGTACTCTTCTTTTAGAGATGTTTACTATTTTAATTTCTTAGTTTTTATACACAGTACACATGATTAGCTTTTTATAAATATCAGTAATCCTATCAGACATGTTCATCACATGGAAGAGTTCTTACACATGCAGGCTTCAGCAATAAATGGATAAATCATCATAATCCTAATTTTGGATAAATAGCGACCTCTTGTGACACTTCCTCAAAACATGTTGCTTTAGCATAGTTGTCTGATAAAATGCCTGTTTCAATGTAGGCGATGATTTTTTGTTTGTTTTGTTTTACACCGGAGAATAAATTAGTGTTTTTGAGTGTCAAAACTCTCAAATTGGTTTAATCTAAACTATTTTGTAATAGTACACATAATGTATATTTCCTTAAACGTAATCGTTGGGTTAACGGTCGTCAGTCTGCGCAAAGATGTTATATTCGAGAAGATGGGAATCCACCTGTGTTTAGTAGAAGCGCTTGGGCATTCATGATGTATGTAAAGGGAAAACTACGATTAACTTCATATAACGTTAGCTATAAACTGTTTAGATGAACAGATGGTAGATCATTTTAATAACAAAACATGATGCGTCTCGCACATTTTAAAGAGAGAGATTTGCTTGTTTTATTTTCTGAACATGTAATATTAGACAGCGGCAGGGCACATGAGCAAAGAGTAACACCCGCAAAGATGAGGTTCACCAACAAGTTAAAGGTCCTTACGATTCACTGTGTGCTATCAGCATAAACTTTGTTGCTCAGATTAAATGGAATAACTGGGAATAAAAATGGAACAAATAACCGGATAAAATCGTTGACAGTTAAAAAGACGCAAACGTTCCAAGATAAACGCGCAGACTGATCTTCCTAGGAGTATTTAAGCAAAGACGGAAGTAAACGACGGATGACTGTTTCGCTTCGCTGTTCTGTGTCTGTCTTGAGTCGGAGCGGGTGGCTTTTCAGGAGGGAAACTTTGCAAGGTTTAACGGGATTTGAGCACGATTAATACATTTCGCTTAATTACAAGAGCCAGTGCAGCCATACTGAAAGGTAGGAGCATACATTGATAAAGGAACATGTACATTTTGTCGTGTATTATGATATTTTACCCGCTTCAGTTTGCGCCATTTTCGCTAGTTTGGTCATGCACAAATGTGCGCCTTTTTAGCTCTGGCGTTCTTTGTCCCTATTCTTTAATAGGTTGTGAAATGGCTTATTCCTTTTGAATATTTCACATCCCTGTTTGCTCATCCAGAATAGATATTGATAAGCGTTAAAGTAAATACAGTGATCACTTTTCTCATCCAAAATTGTGTCCAAATCAAGTGCAATTGCGCATTTTTGTGCTGCATCAGGCCGTGTCAGACGCTATCAGCGCCAGCGCCTGTTAAGAGATAGCCTGATTCTGGCGCACATGAGTTAGCTTATCAAGCTAACCGGCTAGCTTGCTAATCAAATAATATTAGCTTTCATAGTCAGTTAGTGGACGTTTGCGTTGACAGCAAGTTTACAGTGAAGCCCAACGAACATGAAACATATTAAACGTTAATGTTTTCGTTTTCTGACGCCCTTAAGGTTAACACAAACGCAGCCGAAAGAGTAACGTTAGAAGAAGCGTTTTTGTAGGCATGTATCACCACCGGCTAACTTGGCTAGCCCCCTTAGCGTTACGTTACAAGCCATGTCGGTCTAAACGGTACTTTTTAAATAGTTATTCTACGACTGATGAGAAGTGGTTCACATTACGTCCTAACTGATATGCTTACAGAGTAGCCTACAACTCCACTGCTGTAAAGTTAGTAACCTTATTGGGCTGTTAACTTTCTAGTTATTGCCAATAACAGTTGTGTTGCTTTGCCTCGTTGTCATTACTTCCAAATCAAATTGCTATAGCGATCTTTTAACGATAGCCATTGCAATTAGAAGTCTTTATTATATCTCGTAATTAGCTTTGAAGCAGACTGGCAACATCTTGTAACTTATAGCTACCTCTGTAAAAAGCCACGCTAGTTAAAGTGGAGAAGTTGATATTCAACCTTAATTGTATCATAGTGATTTATCTGATTAACACACCTTCATGTAGAGAAGTTCCTACATACATTGTGTGGTCGACAAGTATGTAGGAAGTCCCAAATCAAGTTATCTTGAATACTGTATAAGCTACATGGGCACCTGATAACTGGATCTCACTACATGGATAATGTCAGGTTTTCAACTTCTAATACTGTAATAATACTACTTTTAGATCACATTACAGAGGGTAAGAGTTTTTCTGCCACCATGAATCACAGAATCATGTAAAAAATAACAAAACCCTATGTCTAAACTAAGAGGACTAAATTCTATAAGACCATGAAAACAAGCACATTGTCATGCTGTAATATTACTACTTGGACCACTTTACATAATGTAGGAGCCTATATTGTATCGTGTAGCCACAGGATCTCTAAGAATGGACCAAAACAATTAGGGCTGCAACTAACGATTATTTTTGTTATAAATTAATTGGACTTTTTCATCTGAAAATAATGATGAAGACATTTGTTTGTTTTGATGGACCACCTGTCCAAAACCCAATGAGAAAATCATTCAGAGCAGAGAGAAGCTCCAAATCCCTAGCCTGCATCCTCCTTTACTTCTTTGCTTTATAAGTGACTTACTTGACTAATCATTTCAGTTCTGAAAACAATCTGTGATTCAAGGTCAGTTCAAGTTTTCAAGGCATTGACCACATCCACAAAGTCTAGGGCTTTGTTAAACTCATGCTGCCAAGTCAGACCTGATGTTAGACATGTTTTTTTATAGAACTGACTTGGTGTTGTCCTTCATCGCAGGAGTCCACGAATCATGTCAGGCATTGCATTGAGCCGGCTTGCCCAGGAGCGCAAGGCATGGCGAAAGGACCATCCGTTTGTAAGTAGTGTCTTTTGAGATGCACCTGTTCTGACTTCACTGTGAGGGTCTATTGAGCGTTCATTATATAAAGCAAAGTCCTCCAGTAAACATTGATGTCTTAACTGTGTGCACTCTCCTTTTTAATGTCTTCAATTTTACTAGGGATTTGTTGCTGTACCAACAAAAAATCCAGATGGAACCATGAATCTCATGAATTGGGAATGTGCTATTCCTGGCAAGAAAGGGGTAATGTGTTTCGTAGTCTGTTTGCATACAAGACATCTTTGCTTTTACATAGAAATAACTGCTAAATAGAACATGTTGAGCTTTATAAGACCATGACACTTATGTAGCAGATGCAAAAGATCCTGTGTAGTTTTAAAGAAGGTGTATTGCACAATACAACTACTGAGATTTTGTCTTGAATTTCCTCTTGTGCTTGCACAGGTAGTAAATACCAGGTACTGATTCACATTTCCAGGTGTCAAAGTCCACCTGTTAATTCTTAGCTACGGATAGAAGAGTGGGCCTTGATACATCTTTTAAAATTAATTTAAACTGAATGATTTTTTTTTTTTGTTTTTGGTGGGAACTTGGGTGACTTTGACTTTCTGTTCAAAAGCTAATGTAACGGTTGTGTCTCCCCAGACTCCGTGGGAAGGAGGCCTGTTTAAACTGCGCATGTTGTTCAAGGATGACTATCCTTCTTCACCACCAAAATGTGAGTTACTGTGTCTGACCTGTATTCAGTGTGAACACTTCTGTTGTTGTGATTACTACACACGCCGCGCTATTCAGTCAGTAGATGGAGTGTAAAGCCAGCTGCACACCAAAGCACATGTCTTCCTTTGAGGGCATTTTGCATTAGCAGGTGTAAATTATTTCCTAACAGTAGCAAGAGTAACAGTCTGGCTTTTTTGACAGCTAAGTTTTGTTGTAACGAAGATCATAATTTATAGCGAAGGGCTAACTAGTTGAAATAGAAACCCCATGTTGTAGCGTTCTTACTAAAGCTGAGCCGTGTTGGACCTGCTTAACATCTTTGTTGTCATCGATCTGATAACCCGTGTCTCCTTCACTGCAGTACCAAATACAGATTTCTTTCCCCCACATATATTTTAAGACTTGTTAGTGACTTTAGGGTTAGTGAAACACTTTAGGGTTGGGCGATTTGTTTCTATTTTCATATCGTTAAATAATGGTAACTCGAGATCGCCAATGGTCAGTTTAATCACTAGGGGGTAGAGAGAGTTATGTTACAGCACGCCAGTGATATGCCAGCATGGATGACTTGGTCAAAGATAAACATAATGGCTTGTATTTGGAAATATTTTGGTTTTTGCCCAGATGCCAACTATGAGCCTAAGGATATTACACAGTCTAAAATCAGAAAGCAAAGTAAAAAATGTGTGACAGTGAAGGACCCTTTTAACCCTTTGAAACCTGCAATAGAAATGGTCCGGCAGTGCCTATATTGGTATATGATGTAATTTCTTTGAGTATCTTCAAGTCTCTTCTAAAATCTCTACAACCTATGATGAAAGGTTTTCCAAGTCGGTAAATTATAATTGATAAAAGTATTTAAATTGTATAATAAAGAAACCATATTGATCCAAAAAATTTCTAAATGTAGAAACAGGAACAAAATATTTCTATATTCAACAAAATGCTCTTCATCCTCACTGAAGGAGGAGTTGGGAACGGAGGAAACAGCTGCTTCTTCATCATCACCTGTGAACAAAATGCCCCAAATCTCATTGGCTGAGTACCTTTTCCTCGCCATCAAGACCAACGTGCTCCAAAATACGCTCCAAAACTATGCTAAGATAAACTACGGATTCTTTAATCCTCATGTCCTGCGATGTTTCATCATAATGAAGTTATCGCAAGTAAACCGTGATGACCCAAATGACAGAAGGCTTAGCATGCTGCTGCTTATTTTACATTGATTTAAACCGAATCATTCAAACCACGATTCCCCACGGTCAGTTGGGGCAATCCTGTAGCGCAACTGCGCATCACTGCGTCTGGCAATGCATGTAATGTAACATAATGACGACGACACAAGCGTACAATGTGATGACCTGAAAGAGAAGCGCCTAAGCTTTTCGCTGCAAAAATAATGAATGCTCTAGCTATTATTATAGTTTTTATTTTAAATTGTTTTTTTTTTTTTTTTTAAAGGACTAAGCAAATAATCTGTGGGAAGTCTGTTTTCAAAGGGTTAAAGTCTGTGTCTGTGCTTAGTGCGACAGTTTCACAGAATTATGTCCTGTTTAACGTTATCTCTAATATCACAATCCAAATCATATCTAACACTAACTACTATGGAGCCCAGAGCAAAGTTTTGGTGGGCAGGCATATTGTTAGCCTTTCCTTCTAAGGTCCAGACCATAGTCGGGAAGCACCAGGGGAGATGTTTGTTTTCCTCCTTGGGCTCAAGTTGAGTTGGGCTAACCCCCTTCACTTCTCAGTCTTAAAGCTGCAGCATTTATTAACTGACAAACTGACCCCCTCTACTCTACTGGGATTAAAATGTGTCTCGTTTCCAGATTGTATCTCAGAGCTTCTGCGGCTCCTTAGAAAGTCTTATATAGACTATGATAACTTTCTAAAGTGTTTTTTTTTTTTTTATTCACCGTAATTACTGATTATCCATGTTTACCTCTCTTCTTTAGCGGTGCGCCAATGTAACAGCTCGGCCGGAAAGTTGAAAGCACTGAATTTGACCTTTTAAAAAGGTGCAGCAATCCTGTATCTAGCTATTATTTTTAACCTGATTACATTTACACCTGGTATCAATGTGTCTCCGTTGTCGATCAAGATCCACTCTCTCCAGCTCAAACATCCAAACTTCACAACACATAATTATAGACTGCATTTTAATTTTCTGAGCTGGCTTTCCACTATGATTTTTTTTTTTTTTTTTCTTCAATGGATTATAGATTACTCTGTTCACCTGGGAGTGAAACTTGAGTTCCACCTGGCATTGTTTCCTTGCATCACCTTTCTTCATAATGTGTAATTATTTTAGTAGTTTATATACGTTTAACAGTGTGTGAGTTCATGAGCACAATGCAGTATGGACACACTCCCTGTATGCACCATCAAACTTTGGATTTTATGTGCAGGAGACTGTGACTGGTACACATTTCCACCCATGTAGTTGTTGTATGTGAATTGACAATGCAATTGCGTTTACACCTGTGCTAACAGTGCGTCCCTGACCACCTCCAGAGGTGGTTTGGCTGATCGGATCACAATCCATCCACAATGCGTCTTTTGCATTTACTCCTGTACTTTCATGAGGTCAAGCACCTTCAAATTTCAATCCAGTCATCAAAACTGTATTTAAATGCCAGGTGTAAAGGGGGTTACCTATACTCTACGTTTACTGCCAGATTGACAACTTACTGATAACCATATTGTCTGCTCCTCTCACATGTGTTTTCTTGAAAAAATGTGGTTTGAAGACTATTCGTCTGGTGCCCTGCTGTTGTCGGCTCTTGTGTGTGTGTGTGTGTGACCCCCTGTCGCCAATCCATCAAGTAGTATAAACAGCACAGCAATCTGCCGACAGTGAGAATTGCCTAGTCCGCACTAGGCATAAAGGAGCTACGCTACTCTTAACACTTTGGAGAACGATGCAGGGTGTCAGATACATGGAAAATCACATCTATGGCTGAAACGATTCATCGATTAATTTGATTACTAAAACCATCGACACATTCTTTGCATCAATGCTTAGTTTAATCCATGTAATTATATAGTGCTCTGTTTTGCACAGACATTTCTTACTGTTGCATATCGCGCTAATGCTGTGATTAAGCAAACACCATGTGATTATGATGCTGCTGTTCGCAAAGTGGAGGAAGAGAGAAAATGGTGAGGGACAAAAGTATGGGATTATTTCAAGCTAACAGAAAACAACTCTCCTGTAATTTTACAGTCCGTCCCCCGTAAACGAAATTTATGTAGCCTACCGCAACCGCACGATGGCATCTGATCAGAAAGCACCCGGTTTAGCATCAAGTTCCCGGAGCAGACCACAAACAAGGTAACAGTAACAGCAACTTATATTTCACTGAAATCATGATTGATTGTAGAGTTGAAGGCTGTCAAAAGTAAGCCGCAATCCTCAGCTGTAAATGGACACACGTGCGCATGTTGTTCTCCGCCTGGTTGGGCCGTGAGTTTGGGTTGTAACGTCACAGGAGGAGTGCGCGGGGTGTGGCAGTGCCGCCGTCAAGCAAAAGTACTTCTTAAATTATCTGTAGAATACTCGATTACTAAAACCATCATTAGCTGCGGCCCTAATCGCATCAGAATATCTTAGTTCTGATGGTCAGATTAATATCGGTGCAGGAAAAATTGTCGCTCATCCCTTCAATTGATTTATGATCAGGGCCCGTATTTATCAAGCTTCTCAGAATTACTCTTAAGAACACTGCGAAGAGCTGACTTAAGAGTAAAAAATTCTTGGGAGAAGTGTAGGTCTAAATTCTAAGTGTCAGTCTTAGAGCTGATTTACGACAACTTGCTGTGCCACAAATGGGATTTTGGATGACGATGTAGGCAAGGACCAATCACAGATTTCCTTAATTAAGAAAATTCTCAGATAAGTTCACATTGAATGGTGAAATTCCGAAAAGGCGTTTAGATTCAACACACATTTAACAATATTTTTTTGTTTAAGAGAATACATTGATTTTTTTATCTTTATATGAGTGCCAATAATTGCGCCTACTACTCCTGGAAAGCTGGCCGTTTTCAAGCATTGTGTTTGCGTCTGTTGGATTACGCAGGGTGTTGTTGGGAAGTCGATGAAACGCGTGACAGTGTTTGGAGCATGTCATCAAATAATTCAGAAACATTTTTCCTCTCTTGAAAGACAAGCCCCTGCTGGCAATTCCTAACCACTTGAGAGACACCTCGGGCTGTCCTAAATAACTGGGAGAGTAAGAGTGATTCTTAGCTTTAAGAAATTTGATAACTTGCTTTTATACTTAAGTTTGAAAGTAGGAGTAAATGTCATGAATTCTCAGCACTTAAGAAGCTTGATACTGGCCTTGATCTCAAACTGGCACAAGCCTAAAACACTGCTGCGGTTGTTGAAGCTGATGTAAAGTCTCACTACTTCAGACTCGACCAGTAGGTGCTTTCACACATGCATCCTTTACTGTTCATTGTACAGCATTTGCTAGTAATGAGTATTGAATGGTTTTAGAGCTGATACAGCCGTGGCTGTTGTCCGCTCAAAACAGTGTTTTTGATACTGTTGTGTACCCCTTCTGTAAACCAAATAATTACTTTACCAACATTAGGGCTCTGTGGGAACAATGTTTCTAATATCCTGTAACAGGGGAGGAGTTGTCTGAATGTCAGATTTAAATAACTTTAAGCCATTGCCTGTGTGAACAACAGGAGCTGCTGCCTTTTAGTGGAACAGTTCAGTCAGTGTTTACTCTGAAAAGGCCTAGTGATATTTGTTCATCTTGTGTGACATTTGTAATGGATCCAAAACATAAGGGCACTTATGTGTGTTTTTCAGGTAAATTTGAGCCTCCACTCTTTCATCCAAATGTGTATCCATCAGGCACAGTATGCCTATCTATTCTAGAGGAGGACAAGGACTGGAGACCGGCCATCACAATAAAGCAGGTTTGCGTTGCCAAGCATACATTACGTTTAAATTTAAACAGCTGTTTCAGCTACCTTGTCAAAGGTATTTAAAACTTAGAACGAAGACAGATATGTGCCTTTAAAAATTATACAATTTTTATTTAGAATTTGGTCAGCTAATCAGAATCAACGGGCCGCAAGCAACTGGCCTAGAACTTTTGCGACAAACGCACATTATAAGCAGCAATGTAAAGAAATGCAAAACAGATTAATTGCTGATTTTTAAAATCGATTTTGTCTCACCGGTTCATTTATCCTACAGATCTTATTAGGTATCCAGGAACTCCTAAATGAACCAAATATCCAGGATCCAGCCCAAGCAGAGGCTTACACAATCTACTGGTGAGTGACTTTGGATTTCAAACATGACACTGAAATGTAAAATTACTGGACGTGCTGTGCGTGTCTGTAAGAAGTAAAGGATACGAGAAGTCAGTTACTGATTACTGAAATGTGTTTCTAGGTTCAAACTGAGTTATAAAACTGCCCTGAAAAACTACAAACATCTTACAGCACAGTGGTAATACAATAGTAATGGAGGACGTTTTGTTGTTCTCTTGGATAATGCATCAATATTGTTGTTTAAAAGTAATTCAGCTCAACCCAAATGAAATGGTGGTTATTGTGCATGTCTGGAGAGAGACCATGTAAAGTTAAAGCAGCACTTCAAAACTTGAGGTAGAAGTTATACCGGGGGGGTGTCCTGGACTTTTTTGCATGCTTTGACTTTATTGCACTGTGGCTAAAGTATGGTTCAAACTTAGATTTTCTTAAACTTGCAGATCTGCAGGGTCTTTTAAAGTCTTAAATTTTATATTCTAAAAATAAGGCCTTAAAAGTCTTAAATTTCATTTACCAAGGTCTTAAATTTTTTCTTGTCCTTTCGTAGGATTTAATTAATGCCGTAACGTCATAAATGAATACTTCGCGTGTGTACGACTTTATAATATACTCCGCTTGGTGTGACTCTGTTACGGCAGTACAGGTAACGTTACTGTTTACGTCAGTGTTTAGCTTTAGGCTCTGGACTGAAGTGTTCGCGGTGCAACAGCTTTGGCATTCAGCTCTGCGGGAAGTTGTTGTTGTCAGTTGTTAGAAAAGAAAACGTGTCTGACGTGTTAACGTTAGCTCGACGACTCAGAATGGGCAAGTGTCTGAAATTCAGAAAGCCAGAGATACGAACAAGTTGGCGGGCGAGGCTGAGGGCAGTGGCGCTGAGGTTGGCACAACAAGCTGATCGGCGTGCGAGCAGTAATGACTGCAATGGAGAGACAGGTGTGCATGAGACGAGGTCATGTCTGTGTGTCGGCGTTGATCCGCTGTTGTAGGCTAATGTTATGAGAATGGAAACATCAAACTAACGCACATTAAACTTGCATCACCCAGATGCGCCGATCCCGGGAACGAGGGAAAAACAAACCGGAGCCCAACTCCTTATCCCCGCTGCTTTCAAGCCAATACTATATTTCAAGCAGCCTTTAGATGCTTTAGAAAAACAGAACATGATGAATAATCACTGAAACAATTGGCATATTATATTACATCACATTACCTTATCTAGCCATGTTGTAACTAATTGCAACAACTCATACCACACAATTTATTTGTATTTTTGATTTCACCCCTTAATAGTTCTTGGTGCACAAATATTGTATTCATTTCATAGTTGTCATTTGCACTGTGGATACTGGGGACATGTCTCCATCACTGTTTTTAAAGCATTTGTTAAATATGTTCTGAAAAATGGCTTGAAACAACAAATGTTAAAAAACACAAATGAATACTTTGAGAAAGGTCTATTTGCACAATAAGAAAACATGCAATGCAATTTAAAGATAAAAGAAACAAATGTGCATTGTTCAAAAAAGTCTAAGCTAAATAAATCTGAATCACTTTATTTAAATAAAGACAATTCTACCATAAATTGGTTTAGACAATGTCTCCAGAATGCAGGAAATTGTTTAGTACTCAAAATTTTCTAGGGGACCCCCCATTTAAATATATTTCATCATTGAATATTTCATCAAATGGTGTTAAAATGTCATCTTGTCTTGTTCTCATGAACCCAATATTGTGAATCATGCATTTGAGCTAAGTGTATCGTCACACCCCTAATCTGAACCCTTATGTCCCCACCACTTTTCAACACAAAGTGACGTCCTTGATTTATTTTATCTTAGCAAAGTACAAACACACCCCAAGCTATAGTGAGTTAAATATGAATGTATTATAATAAAATGTTTTATTAAATTCATGTAACTTGATAAATTTTCTCAGGCTTAAAATTAATACAGATTTTCCATTAAACGGCAGTGAAGTTGGTATTAAATTCCAACCTAGGTGGTATTAAAAAGTCTTACATTTAACTTTGAGGATCCTCATTTTTGTGTGTGTATGTGTGCACGCACTCACTGGACGTCTGGATATGTTTTTACTGGAATCAATACAAAATGTTTTGCAGCTTATTTTATCCACATTTTAACAAAAAAGTGGGCAGCAAGTTCTCCAGCCTGGGTTTTTGTTTGCTTCACATCTAAAAACCTATGGATGTCTCTGAATCCTGGAGATATTGATTTGAACTTGTGCGTACAAGATAATTTGTGTACAAGTGTTTTTCAGGGGGCTTCGTTAAAAACCTGTCTAAAATAGGTGTCCAGCTTGACAACCTGGAAAAATAAAACTGACAGAAGAGATCTCAAGGATTCCTGCATTTTCTGCTTCTGTCATGTTGGTCAAAATTTTTAATGGTTTGGAAATGCCTCTTGTTTCTGATACGAGATCAGAGCATCATGATAACTGATATTTTTCAACCCCTTTCCAGCCAAAACAGAGTAGAATATGAAAAAAGAGTTCGAGCACAAGCCAAAAAATTCTCCCCCTCGTAAGGGCGAAGACTTGCTCCGCTGCAGCAGAAGGAATGGGTTTAACAAGAATCACCTCCCCGCTCAGTCTCTCAATGAATGTGCTCCTCTCACATCAGGACTTGCTTAAAGACTTCTATTTAAACTCCACACATTCTGTGCCATCCGTTCTCCTTTGACCTATCATTTTTTCTTAATTGCCAGTTGGCGCATAATGCTGGGAGGGGATGGGTGCTTCAGCACCCTGGTCATTTCTTTTTAAACATTTATTGTCTTATGTGGTGCAAGGGACACAGCTCGGTACCAGTTTCATCAACTCCATGCAGCTGACTGTCATCAATGTTCAAGGAAGAAAATGTCTTTGTTTTTATTTTGCTATTTCACAGGGTCGAGTCCTTTTATGTTTCCCCCTTATGTTCCATAAATTTAATGTAAAAATAGCTTATTTCATTGTCAGTATTTCAACTGCTGTATAATGAATGGCACTTTTATACTGTTGTATCTCACTAGTGTCTCTAGATGGCTCTGTTTAATTCTTTCCCAGGTTTTCTATTCAGCATGCTGTAATATATGATAGAATATGCTGCCTTGGCTGTCTTTTTGTTATTCAAAGTGTTTGCTATGGAATAAATAAAAATGGCCATGATGACTGAGGCAGGTAGGCTTACTTCTGTATCAGACTTTAAGGTTATATGGTGCTTTGTTCATGTATGTGTTGGCGTAAATAAAACTTTCTACAAAAATGTTTGCATTTTCTTTATTAAGAGATTAAAATATACACAAAATTAAACTTGGCCTCTAAAGGTTCAGAAACAAAGCAAACTATTCAATCATTAAAAGTCAAAGGTCTGTAAGAACTGTTTTGTTTACAGTTCCTCTACACAATTTACTGACTTGGTGCAAGCAAAAGCTTGTGCAATTAGTATTTTATATAATCAACATTATACATAATGTGCTGGAAACATTTTACAAATGTGTTCCCTATATAACATAATGTGAAGGAAAAGTGAAGTGTACTATAGTTATTTTTAGCTTGAAGTAATTATTTAGAATATTATATTGTGCAGTTGAAATTTTAGGCTCAATGTTATTTAAAGTTAAGCTTCACACTACTTTACTGTCTAGTTGCTACAGAAAAACACATCAGCTTATGCTTCAGTGATGGCGTCCACTCTGATGATCCCTGTTGGGCAGGATTTTGAAGAGCTCCCATGGTGCTCTGCTTTGACTGGACTAGTCTGCTGGAAGGTACTCAGTGTGCAGTATTCCTTGCAGGACCAGGGAGGGTCCTTCTCCAGGGACGTATGGCTGCAGAGCCAACACCCTGAGTCTCCTTCAGCTGGGCTCCCTGGCTGTGAGCTGAAGGTCAGACTCATGCCCGAGCCCTCTGAATCTGGCAGTGGAGCCATGGTGCTCACAGCGTATGGGATGCCCAGGAGAGAAGTAGAACAGCCTGGGCTTGCTATATTGCAGTACGTGCTGGCCTCCATTAAGTGGTGGTGGAAGTGGGGACACGCTTCCTCCTGGAGATCTGCACACTCAGCTAGCGTGTCAATTTGGAGAGTTTCCTCTGCTTTCATCATGTCTGCTGTGTTTTCTTGTGTAACCACCCAGCTCTGTAATCACAGTCGTGTTCAGGGACATTCTCATGAGATAATGGTGAGTATTTCTGTGTTGAGCTAAATTTACCTTGAAATCTCCCTGGCAGTCACTGTACAGGGTGTGGAAATAGGGTGCTGGAGTTGGGATGAAGGCACTTTGCCTCCACCTGTAAGTGTGAGGAATATAAAGATACTATTTAGTGTATATTAGTTGTAGGAAAAGCCATTTGATATATTGTGGTATGGCATCAACCTGGAGGAGAACCTTACTTTTTAACCGGAGCATAGCATAGAAGTAAGACAAATGGCACCATCACACATAAGGCTATGAACACCTTACCCAGTCCAGAAACAAATGTGTGTGGCTGGAGATCTGTATAGACCAACATACAGTAGAAAATATTTTAAAAAGTGTAATCCTAGACACAAAGGGGGGGATTTCAAAAGTTGGAATACACATGAAAGAAATTGATTTACAGTAGCTGCTTTCTTAACAAGTTGCCTTTAAGATGAAGATCCTCTTGATTAATCTTAGATCAGCTGTCTGTCGGGGGGAGAGACTCACCATTCTCTGCTGACTCCGTCTTCCAGTGAACCTCTGAGGACCAGTCACTCCACTCTCCCATGTAAAAGGCCTCATTAGGACTGGACCGCACTCTGGCAGCGTACTCCGTGTCTGGCACAAATTCATAATCATCCACAGAATAATTCGTACTTTCGGTGTTAATATCATGTGATACCACCTGAAATAAAGAGATTAGAGTAGTGGCAGTATGTAATGGAGAGAAATATCCCGTATGGATGCCTATTTGTGCTCAAACAAATCAATTTAATAGTTAACAGATACTGTAATATGACAGGACAGTTATTCACAGTTACACAAGAAAAGTGCAGATATAGGAGCAGAGCAATAGATGAAATCAACAATTTGCTAAAAAAAAAATTATTAAAACAAATTGTTAAAAAGAATGTGTGGTAAATATTTTTTAATGTTAACTTTAAAAGATACTGATGATTAGAATCTCAATTGCTTTATCTATTACCATTTTTAACTTGGACTGTCCTCAGAGATGGGATGTAAAGGGCAGTCAGTCTTTTCCACAAAGGTACAAATCCTAGCGAAACTTTTTTAACTGCAAATATTTTTGATATCATCACAGAAGGAAAAGTGCGGGTGAAACCAATAACAGCTTAATTTCAGTCAGCTGTGGCAGGTTCAGCACTGGTGTTTTGCCTGGCTCAGGAGCCCTTTTGGTCATTTGATTAAATGTGGGGGTTTTTTGTCTTCAAGAAATTGTATTATTTCAGTACAACATCAATCACCTCCAGTGCTGCATTATTACTTAATCTTGAGTCGCTGTTTTGTAGAGGGGTCTTGTGTCAAAATCTAGTTTTAGGAGCATTTTATTAGTATATTATAAGAAACTAAGAGCGTGTTCAGTAGGGGCACAACAGCAAAAGTTAACCCCCATAACAGGTTAATCCAGCCATGCTTACTGGGACAGTAGAGTGGAATAGCGCCATCACTGTGTTCTCAGTTCAATGTGAACTTTTCTTGCCATGACAAGTCAAAATATCTGCGGTGGAAAAGACTTATGGCCCAAATAAAGTCACAGCGTCACCCACAGACAGTGGCCACACTGAGCTGACCACTGATGAAGTCGCTGACGTAATTTCTCATTTAAAAAAGTTATCTTGGCAGCTCAGAGCAGAGCTGTCATGGGAAGAAACCCAGTGAAAAGAAAAATGAGCCTGTGAAATTATTGACAACAGTTTGGATCATACCCCTGGAACATCGTCAAAAATCAAATCAGACCAAAATGCACCAGTAATTGATTCCAAAACTCATTTTTGTATTGTTGATTACTGCTGTGTTTTCACTCACCTTTAAATGATTCAATTGTAAATATCTGGTTTAACCTTTAATACATCAATTTCCATGTTATAGATTAATCCATTGATCAATGATTGATTAGCCAGTGGATGCGAACTGCCTCTAAATGGCAAAAACTGTTTCTCTGATTCACACCAAGAAAGACGTGCCCATTCTTGCTTGTTCATAACTGAATCTTACGTTATGTTTGTCTCCTCTTTTGTAGTAATGCAGCTGATACTTCAGGTCACTGATCAGATCGCTGAAAAAAGTGTAGTCCTCATAGGTGCTTTTCCAGGTGAAGTGGTGTTGATTTGAGTTGTGGCTAATGGTGAGGCAGCACGGAGCGTTTGGTTTTACTGAAGACAAACATACACCAAAGGCAGGTTTAATTAAAAAGGCAGACGTGGATTGATTCTGAATAAATATGAATACATGTTCTTGTGTCTGGTCACGAGAACAGACCAATATGTTCCCTTACTGTTAGAATGAGGCATGTATTCTTTATCCAGACACTCACAGCTTTCAGACCCATTACTCTTGTTGTGGCAAAGCGAGATTTCAAAGGTAACTGTATCGTCAAAGGTCACTGCGTAGTCATCAGGCATTGACTCGGATGTTTTGACAGAACAGAAGTAATCCCCGTTGGTGTTTGTCAGCATACACACAAACTTCTTTCTGCACAAGGCAGTAACGAGACAAAACATCATCATCACATTTAAGGTAATCCAATATGTGCAAGTAAAAAAAAGGGCCTCACTTTTCTGTTGTTTTAATGAAAGTGAGCCAATAGGAGCTGTTGCTGTCTGAGGTGTTCCCTGCAACGCTCAGGGAGCAGTTGATGGTGAACAGGTAATCGTTTACACAATGAAGAATGGGGTCCACACCTTAAAAAATGTACAGACAATGTTTTATTTGGAGTATCAGGAGTCAAATGAGAGTTTTTACCAAAGTGTCACTTTATAACTTTAACCCTGATGTGACCTCTAACCTCTGACTTTCATTGCACTACTTATCAGACCTCTTTAAAATATGGCGAATTGCTCCATAAGACTTATAAATTGTTCTTACTTAGGACAAAATTTTTTTTTATTAATGCTTTAATTTTGGGTTTGTTGGGTTGTGAGGGCTGATTTAAGTTAAGAATCGCTTTGGTTGGTAAATTATTTTGGTATAAGTATTTGTATTTTAGAGAGGATCTCTTTGAGGCCAGTAGGGACATGAGGAGTAATTACAGTGACCAATAATGCTTTCATTATAAATATGGGCTTGTGAGATTTGTTTTAGGATAGACTTTTAAAAATGGGAACCTATACTTTAATTGTAAAATGACAAAAATAAATACATTTATTGACTCACCAGCATCTAAAGATATGACAATACTGACATCACAAGACTCTGGCAAGGTGAGAGGAAGTGGTCTTTTAATTCGATGACGCTTGGGGCACAAACGCAGTCAAGATGGACTCTGTTTCCCAAATGTCAGACTGTTTATTGTGAAGATGAAACTTTCATATTAGCATCTAGTTGCTGCTGTTTACATTACACGATGCAAATTTAAAAAATGCATCGTGGAATGTTCAGGGTGTATACGTGTGTATATATATAAATAACTATATATTGTTTTGTTTTATTTTATTTTATGTTACCATATTTTAATGTAGGCCTATACTTAATTATATGTTGCGTGTGTAGCATGAAGGAACTACAATTTTTGTTTTGTTATGCAGCCTTGTGCTGTATAATGACAACAACCTTGTTCCTTGTACATGTTTTTACACTTTACAATAAGCCACCAACTCTTCAGCTCTATCTATTAGTATAAAAAACATTAATAATAATAAGGTAGTAGGCACTTCACTTTAAAATAAGAAAACATAGCAGACTTTTTCCAGAAGGTCAAAGGTCATATTGACTATAGCTGAGGTCCTCATCAGAGTCAGTTAAATGGTTAACAAAACCCTCTGAGCTAATTAGTCTCGCTAACTTTTTGTGTGTTACATTTTTACAGTTATTCATTTGGCTTTTTTCCCAAGCAATGTACAGATGAGGGACAATCCAAACAATCTTGATGAGGATTTTAGATTTTTTTCTGTGGATAGACGGAAAATCACATTTTTAAAAATAGACCGTACTGGCAAATACTTAACCTGTGGTAAGATGTCCGTAGAGACAGGCAGTGTTAGTAGATATGAGCAGAAATGTGATCAGCAGCCTCGGTGGAAAGCGGCATTCCATCACACCAGACGGTCCAGACATCGCGTCAGTCCTGAGAGGTCTCACTGAAGTCATGCTGCTCTGAAGCTCTCAGTCTGTTTTTAATCAAGACTGAGAGAGGGAGGTTTCAGTCAGTTTTCACACTGATCGCTATCACTCATGTCACTGGTAGGGGAAGATGTGCTTTCTTGAGACAGCAGTTGTAAATGGAAAGTGTGTGTAAAAGGGGTAAGGCTTGAGTATCACATCACAGCCACAAAATCTATCATAATGTGCACTAACTTTGGCATGTGGTTGAACAACAGTACATTTACTCATCATCATAGAAGCCAGTTAAAATACAATATCTGAAATTCTCTGACTCTGATAATGTTTTGCCTTTTTGTTGAGACACTCCATCGTGAACTAAGGAAACTACTGAATAGGCACAAACCTGGAATATATTCATGTCATATCAGCACTGTGGTGAGATTGATTTTGATTGATGAGCTGATAAGACACCAAAGATACACATGCAATGGTGAAACTAAACATGTCACTTAACATAAATTGCTGCAAAAACTTCTCTCTCAAGCTCTACAAACTCGACTGTCCCTCTGCTGTATAATCTCTAAATTGACCTATTTCACATGAAATGTAATACCACTAAACAAACCCATTTCTATGGCCATTAGTTATGTGATTGTGCACATAGAAATCTTTGATTTCTGCATATATCCTTATTCACACAGTAGTTACTTTTAGGACGATTTATTTTTTATTTGGTTTGTACAGCAACTATCTTCGTCCATACGTAACAAACAATTACATTGAATATCCTAAATATCACATTTGTAATTATTTTGAAAAATAAATTCTGAATTTCTCTTCACTGATACAGGTATATCCATCTAAAATGTTCCACTATTTAAACTCTGAACTGATAAAACACATCTTTAAGTTTATTTGTACATGCTAAAGTGACTCACATAGCCCGCCAGTGAATGTATTTTTGCTTAATATCTGCAGCAGTTGCACTATAGTATCTGGAGAGCTAGACATACGTCGAGGTATACAATTCATGTTAGTGATTCTAAGCAGCGTAACCTGAAATTGGAATGTATTAATTATTGTGTAACTTACAAGGGAGTGTTGTGCAATGTGTTAAGCAGTGACAGGAAATCAGCCGAATGATGGTTGTGTGGTGTTGTAGAAATTGTCTGACACCTGACACCCATGAAATAATAACACAAACCCCCGATGCCATTAAAGCCCCTTTGAATTTAATTTAATTTAACTGAGAAAGGCACGTAATAGTTATTGAATAAATGATCAAACTATTGATTCACACTGTTTTACTTTCACAGTGGCGAAGGTTCTGAGCTGACGCTGTCTTGCTCTTAGGTTTGTGATTTTGTTTATTTGGAGTCTGTAAACATAATAGTCGACTATTTGTCACTTTGTTAGGCTGTACATAGTGCATGAAGTAATCTGAAACAGATCAAGAGGAAGTCATCTTAGCAAGCTGGCACTGAATGCCAGTCTTGTTTGGTTCAAGTATTTACCATCTGATTAGATCAAAGTACAATTTGTGATTAAATGCAATTTGCAAGTCTGTTAATTTGTGGTCCAAGGGGGCATCGTATTGTTTGTCACTTCAACTAGTCATTCTTTTTTTATATAACTGTATTAACCTTGCATAGCATTCACAGGAAACAAGTATACACCATGACACCACGCAGATAGACATGTCAATGTGATAACAGGTTTCAGTTTAAATTGGGTTTTTGCTTTTAAAAATATCAGTGCACTAACAGAGGCCTATTTTTATTTGTTGAAACCTAAATGACTTGCTGTCCCCCTATGTGAAGCAGTGTGAACTTGTGTTGAAAACGTGCTTAAGCTCAGCAGTGAAGCTCTAGTGAGAAGTCTCTGTATTGTGCAATAGCAGAAACCCTGATACGGTTAGCTCTATCTGCAACTTGTTGCGGTTCTGAGACATCTGATATAGGTACTTTTTTCATTTTTTTAGTATTTTGATAAACATGTTTTCCTTTTTTTGTGATAAAGACTCTAAAGATGACAGCAAGAGATGTTACTGGCTTCAAAATTTCATGAAATGTGACAGAAGAAGATCTAAGGAGATGGCTATGGAAGCATAAAATTGTCTGTGTCAAGGTTTTGGAGGAATATTTTGCTGGTTAAGATTCTGTTCAAGTAAATGCCAAAGAAAAACATTTTAGTATTCAAACTCACCAAGTAGACACTGAAGTACACGCACTACAGCACTATCTTTCACATTCAAAATAAAGACGTCCAAACCTTGTATTATTATCATTTAATATTTCACTGTTGTGTTTACACAGTTGTCCACGATATTTTGATTGCATGAATCCTTTACACATCTGGCAAATATAAAAAGAGAGACCATTTAATTTTACTTGAAATAACTTAAATGACTTTGCTTCCACTTAAATAAACTCAGTGGTAAAATAATACTGGACCTATAAAACAAGTCTCCTCTGAAGTCTAAGTCTGTGATATTTTTCCCCCTTTAGCGTATACGAAGTGTAACAATGCACCAGGGTACAAAACATGAAAAATCACCCAGTGGAAAAGGATGGGTATATATTTAACTAAGCTTCTATCTAGATCAGTGATGTAGATAAGCACTTGAGGCACACCAGCATTGGTCACTCACAAGCCAGTTTCCCGTCAAAGGACGACAAGGTAATGGCAAAGGCTTGCAGGGCACACATGGGGAAACTGTAATCCATAGAGAAGACGTCCTCTGCTACACGGCCAAACTGCATCACTATGTAATCCTCTGGAAAACACGTTGAAGGGTTGGGGGACAGAAAGAGAGGTGACTGTGTTGAGAATAAAGTCAAGACGGCTGTTTTTCTTGTGTTTGATGAAAGACAATTAGTCAGTCACAACTTACCATTGTCAGGGTGGATGATCTGGAAGTTCTTGACGGAGGCCTGGGTGACACGTCCATGGAAGTTAAGCACATATGACTGAGTCTGCTCGTTCCAGCTCGGAGATTTGTTCACCAGGGTGACCAGTTTGTCTGTGTTGCCGTTCGCATGGCGGATCAGTAGAGTCTCTAGTTCCTATAACAAGGTAAAATGTCAGTTCCTTTGAAAATGTTCACATTTACGCTACACCATCGGCGGTTTAAAAAAGTGAGGATTATGTTATTAAACTTACATTCTTTGGACGAATGGACACTCTTTCATCGTTCTCCAGCATGCCGGGGATGATCACTGTCATTTTCCTGGGACCCTTAAATCCCAGCACATTCGTCTCCTGGAACATGATAGCCAATTGTGTTATAGGTTTTATCTCTTGATATACTGTGTTAAGTGGGATGTTAAGTGAGTAAGTTTGGACTCACATAGCATATGGCTGCCAGCTCTTGCCGCACTGATTCACACTCTTTGATGAAAGGTTTTTTCTCAGGGTTTTCACCTCCATCATAGACTGTAAACTTTGTACCCAGAACATTGGACCTGAAACACATTCGCCTTATCAGGTATACAAGTTCTGACATGATCTATCAGATGAGAGATGAGAATGTCGAGCCAGAATTAAGAAGAACAGCAATGGGGTGTGTTAACTTCCATGTCAAATCTTTGCCTTCACAAATCTCCCTTACAGAAAAGCCACATGAATTTCCCATGTAGGAAACATGTAGGAAATATGTAGTAAAATGGAGTATTGTGTAGATGTGGATAACATGTAATCCCATTGGTTTCACATGGGAAATGGGCTTTGCACATTACACCATTAAGATGTTCCAAAACAATGTTTCCCATGTGCTTAACATGTGATTTTAACATATTTTCACAGGTTAAATTTCAAATGTGCCACATATGGTTTTTAGAACTGTGTATCCCACAATTCACTGCACCATGAAACCTGTGGGTGCAGTATGACAAGGAACCCTGGCTACAAAGTTGAACTTGTGAATCCTCTGCTTTCATTTTCTGTTCATTTACAGCGCTGCATTGTGGACAGGTGGAAGTGAAAAAATAGAAAGACCTTAAGCAATTTAATAATTTTAATAAGGGCAACACTCTTTGATTAGTCTTTTGTTGATTTTACTTGTCAGGAAACAGGAAAGGCACATGTGTTACTAATAACATTAACAATGGCTCTGGTCCAGTAGCCTTATTACCACTGAGCCAGCAGGCACATTACCAGAGCCCTAAGACTGGGAGACCTAAATGAAATGCAGCTTTTTTAAGGTTGGTGCCACCTGTGCTTTTCCTGCTATGACACGTCACAATGTCTGCCGTCAAAAAAGTCTCTTGGTTGTGAGTGCTGCTTGATTTCAGTGTCAATTCATCCCTTGACTTCTATGCTTGCTGGGGACCAGATGAGTAACATACTGTAGCATCTTACCCGATAATAGGCCTTTCTCATGAAAGACATTTTGACGGGTTACAGTAGGAAAAACTGACTGTTACATTATCATGGCTTAACAGGACACATTAAATGAAAAAGAGTACTTTTCCTAGTCAAGCCAGAATGCCTGGCCAATTCACACCCTAGGGTGACGGATGAATGCAATGAAGTAGCTGATGGGATAGAAATCCACTGAGAGACCTTTTTATGGTAGATTTTTTGACATGTCATAGCAGGAACAGCTGTTGATACTAATATTAATTGTGGATCCATTCCATTTCAGGTGTTTTAGTACCAGGGCGCTGGTATTATGCATGCTAGCTTAGTGGTGGGGCTTACTGTCACTCAAATAGAACAGAGTTGTCATTAGTGTTATTAGATACACCAGTGCTTTTTCTCTTATAACTATGTCAGGTCCAGGTTTGAGAGACACTTGTTTAGCATGATGACATTTTTAAATATAATCTGAAGAGGCTTTGAAAGGGTTTCATAATTTCAGAGCTTTCACTAAAAAGAGGAGCCATGGATTCTTTTATCTAAAGGTTTGTAACTATACGAGAATAAGTGTACAAATAAATCAGACAAAAATGGTTTGAATTGAGTTATACCTTAGTTTTCCTATGTAGCAGTTTGTGTCTCTGGACAGATTTGTCGGGTCAGTGGAGATGAGATAGTTGGATGTTTTGCACTTCTTCCTTTTCCTGCCTGCCATTAGAAACACCTTGGTGATGGCAAAATGAAAAACAAACAGAGAGAGACAATGAGGAGAACTTGGATAGAAATATGACAGGATCATATTAATCAACGTGGACAGTGATTGGGTTTGAATTTTGCAGAAGCGCCCACCCTCTTGCCATCCTCCTTCTCCATGTGGAGGTAGTAAGTCGGGTAAATGCCCTTCTCCATGCCTCTCCTGTCCCTGGTGACCCTACACTGGATCGTCACATCTCTGGGGGCTGGACGCAAAGCAAACATTTCAAGATCCTCCACTGACACTGGAGACGTTGGCTGAAAGGAGTAAAAGTGAGAATGGTTTCACCACCAGTCATTCTGATATGCTTTCTGTGACGAGTCAAAATAAATATAAATAAAATAAAATTTCTTAACAATTTGGGTTTTTTCTTTAAATGTCTCACCCTTTCGTTAGATTCACTGCCTGAGGACGAACCCTCCCTATAGTTGGAGTTAAGGGAAGCTAGACTTGGTGTAGTTTTTTCTGCTTTGTTTGTCTTTTTCCCCTTTTTCTCTGTTTCCTGGGTTTCCTCGTCTTTGCTCTCGTCACTTATTTGGCACCTGGCTATGGAGATAACACACGCAACATTATTCTTAACAACAACGTTACAGTATTGTTGATCGTAAAAGTCCACTGGGTCAGATTATCACTTACATGTGTCGAGTTGTTTTTTGCTCTTGGGTGAATGAGGGACAAGCCTCTGGGACAGGTCTTCCTCTTCATCGTCACTTTCATCCCGTTTATTCTTCTTTGGACTTGCCACATCCACCGCCGACTCAATCTCCTGGGTTGAAGCCTCCAGTAAGTGCTTCTCTGCAAAAGACGAGAAATTAAATGTGTGTAACCAACAGCTGGATTCATGTTAAGAGCGTTAAACAATGTTCGTTCCTCCTCACACACAACATATATATCATGCAGAGGACTGATATGTTAATGACAAATTGAACACTGATGTTACTTTTACGCTCTTGTTTGGTTGTCTTGTTTGTCTTCTGTGGGTCTTCAGATTCTTTCACTTTCTTCTTTGTTTTTTTCTCCTTTTTCTCTTTGCCTTTTTCCATCTCTGTCTCCTTCTTATCATTCTTTTCCATCTCTGAAAAAGTAATGAGTTGCTGATTATTATCATTTATTAAAGAACTTATCAAAGTGTTTGTTAGCTTTACATGTGCATGCATAAAAACACATAATACAAAAACATGTCCCAGTGTGCATAAATCTGTACTCCCTGACTCATACCACAGTATATAAATTGTCATTTGCATGAATAAACACAAACACATCACATTGGAATAAAAGATTCTTTTGATATTCTTACGTTTGACTTTTTCTTTTTTCACTTCCTTCTTCTTTGTCTTTTTCCCCTCCACCTGAGCATCATTTTCAAATTCACACTTCACCTCGTGCTCTTTGTCAATCTCCAGGTTCATCTTCTTGGGAGTAGCATGTTTCTCTGAAGGCACCTCATCTAACGTCATGCTTGCTGTTGTATTGCATTCATCCAGTGTGATCTCATCCAATGGGTTATCGTGGGCATGTTCAACTTGATCTCCAGAAAGAAACAAAAAGAAACTCAACATAATTGCAGCATGCAATGGAATTAGATTTGTCTTCCGTTCTTCTGCTACACAAAATAAGAAATTATTCTAATACTAACCACTCAGGGAAGCGTTGCTCAGGGATTGGCTGATCAACAGAGGTGTCTCATCAGAACGGGCAACTTTGTGCTTTCGGTTCTTTTGGCGAGTGTCCCAGTTTGCAACCACCATTTGAGAATCAGCCCTCTTCTTTTGCTGCTTTTTCATCAAAAGGGTTCGCTGGGGGAGAAATGAGAATTGGACTTCATTCAAACAGTTAATTCTGTCTCCACACAATATTTATTTTCACTACAACTACAGAGAAAATAGTGCTTCTTATCCCTTTACCTTCAGTAGCTACTACAGTAATATCTTGATTTATTTCTCCTCTCAACAAACTTAAACTCCAGAAAAAAAACCTTCTTGATGTGAAATGTTTTCACTTTTAATCGCTTTCAAAGTGGGATCTTGTTAACAGCACATGTTGGTTAGGTACGATATAAAAGAGGGTAGGTAGGACATTTCATTACATTTGAAGGTATTACTGCTTTTTTATTGCATATGATGACTAAACTCTACTGACCATAAGCTAAATACCATAGGTATTATGTTCTTTAGTCAGAATTAAAATGTTATATTCTGTTATTTAACTAAGAAAGGAACCAGATACGTTTTTGAATGTTACATGGGATAATTATTTGTAATATAACTTCTATTGGTTGTCATATTTGATTAAATTTTAGATAGTGATTATCCCTATAATATGTATAATTATAATTATTTTCAGCTTAAGGTAATTGTGGATGCAAGATTTTAAATGTGTCTATGCATCATGGTTACTGTTTACCACTAGGCCTACTACTAGTATCAATTTAGAATTTGTAATATTAGGTTACTACTGCTGCTATAAGTTTCACACATTTTATTGCTGATTATCTGCTGATCTTGTAAACAGTCAACAGGAAGTAAGCCATAGCTCACATACTGTACAGCATAAATGAGTCAGTAACTCCAAACAGCAGGTGGTTCTGACACAGGTAGCCATGACCTCAAGAAAGCTTTATTTCTTTGCTCTGCCTCAGCTTTAACCTTTTGTTAGCTAATCAAACAAGGAATATGCTCAATTATTTGCTCCACTGTCAGCATGGACTATGATAATTATATTTATCCTACACAGAATACAGATAAATATCTTTTCTGTCAGCTTAAAAGTAATATTGTAAATAATTTGAAGTGCATTTTATTGTACCAATAAAATAAACAAAAACACATCAGGGCTAGGTTATTTCATGTGTAAATTACATCAAATAGGCCTACTTGTCCTTGTTTCTTTACCTGGTTGTCCAGCTTCTGTTGTCGTATATCGGGGTCCTCCATGTCTGCTCTGAATTCACGATCACTGCTTATTATTACAAAGTAGTACAGTAGATAATACTAAAAAGGATACTTAAAAACTACAATCCAGCGTCAAAGTTCAATGTGAGAATTGGTTCAGTTTCCAAAATAAAAGACCAATTACACATGGACGCGGGTGTGTGTTGTGCCACCCTGCTTCATCTGACAGTCTGTCCACCTGCATGTAGCAGAAGGCAAAGTGGATTAAAAGGGGATAATGTTCTTAAACTGCACTGCACAGCTCAGTCAGTATGGACAAGCAGTCTCAAGGGGGCAAGGCGAGTTGTCCATGACTGTTTTATGGAGATACTATGGCCTAATGTTACGGCTGAAAGGTGAGACAAGAAAAACAGCAAGGTGTTATTAACAGTCGTGTCCCTCCATTTACGTCACTTACCCCGGCGTAAACAGTCAAACCGCAGCAGTCACCATAGATTGCCCTAAATTTTACGAGTCTCAACCCACCTGCCTCACAGCATCATCATCATCAACATCATCATTTAAAGAGTGCCTTTAAAAATGAACTAAAACGTCCCAGAAAAAAATCAACAAATCCAGACGTTGGCGCTTAGCTCAGGTTTATCCCGTTGCCATGGATACGGCTACCCTGCAGCTGCGATGGAGAGCCGCGAAAATCAAAAGAGCCAACAACTCTTTGTCTCTGTCTTTTAACGAGAACTTACACCCTGCGTGCCTTCGTTATCAGTCGGTCTGTTTGTTTGTAGCGTTTTCACGATGTTCTGTTCCGTTTTAGTAACGTTAGGCCCTAGGCTACACTGCTGCTGGTGAGCAGGAAGGATAAACCTATTTATAGCCTGGCTTGTTTGGTTGCAGGGTGAATACTGGTAGGGGTAGTTTGGGGTAAGATGCCCCATCCATGCGGTAAAATCACTTTAATAGGTGCAAATTACAGATAAATGAACTACAAGTAGCTGTTTAAAAGCAAGGGGATTATGTGATAGACCTATGTTTTAGAAATAAACTTGCTTTGCCTTATGTCATTAGTTTTCCTATCATTTATTTCCCCGGGGGGCGTTTTGCCACATGTTACCAAATGGGACATTTTCTGATAATTTACCTTCTGCATCATTTTTAATTATGACCTAAATGTCTTAGCCCTTGATATGATACTATTCTAAATAACTTAAAAATAAAGTGGATAAATGGATAAACACCAGACCAAATATTTCCAGTTGTAGGTAGGTATATTTATTTTGTCACAATATAACAGGTCATAGAGTGAAATTGAGTTTGTAACTCCGTTGTAGCTTTTAGCATTAGCACTGCAACGTAGCTCACTATAAGCAATTTAAGTAGACTAAATCTTTGTGGAAACATCTAGATAGCTAAGTTTATGCAATTGGCTATGGGTTGTTGAATATGGTACGCCACGCTCCTGGAAGTGATGTTGAAGCCGCATAACCTATTTTATTTTTTTATGACATACTTGCTAATGATGAGGTCAGTGTTTTTTTATAGGCCAAATGGATATTATGGAAAGATTTAAATGATGAAGTTTAACAGTCCCACTTTACCCATTGTCCCATTTAACCAGTATTCACTCCATTTCTGTATGTATTTTTATAAATATTTGAAGATTTTAAGTAAATTAAGGCTTTTGTGACTTTATAAATTAGGCCCAAGTTTACTTTACTTATCCTAATTTTTGTCCTGTGGCTAGCTCTAATACCTTAAGTTAAGTTAAGTAAGGTTGTAATAGTAGTAGTACTAGTATACTAGTATTAGTAGTGTATTGTCTCAGCTGCTAACAGTAGTGATATAGCCCCCTACATAATAGCGGCCTAACAGCAATGGTCTTGTCATTGTAATTGTTGTATGTAATAGCAGAGGTATACTTTTCCAGTTGACTTTAAAAGATTAATGTAAAAAAACATATATAACACTTTAAAATGTTTTTTTTCTTTTACTATATTGTCTTTTATCATAGGTCCTAAGGGTTAGCTAATGATGTATTTTCTGTGTAGTTTTAGTATTGTTTTTGTTTTAGGTCTTTCAAGAGAGTTCTATTAAATAAAACAAAATATGATGGATGTTGAGTTTCAAAAATTTCAAAATATCAAAATCTTTTTTTTCTCTTTTACTATATTTGATTTTATCAGGCTACATAGGCTATGTCTACTTCTACAACACAGGGCTGCACACTCAGGTTGTAGCCCCCTTCATGCTATACACACAGAACATTGTACATATTTTTTAAATTAGAATAGAATAAAAATAATATTTATAGTATTATACATGATTTGTTTTTTATATATATGTAAATATTCCATAGACTGTATTTAAAAATATTCCCATTGTTCATTATTTATTTTTTTAAATAATTGTTCAAATAATTCAATTTAATGGGGCTTTATTTGGATAGGAAACGGACACTTACCCTGTCAAAGCATCTTTAAATAGATATTTTATATTATAAGGATGTCCTACATGATGTTCGTGTGTATATGTCACGGGCTAAACCGGAAAAAGAAAAAAGGGGTGTGTCCTAATCGGTCCTAATGTAAGTGTCGCTAGGATACAACGAGGCAGCCAAACAGGAAATGTTCCAGCCTGATTTGGGGTTTCCCCAAATACTGTTACATGGTAAAAAAATCTATTTGTAGGTTTGATCTTTTTTTTAAAACTACAAAATCTATTTTTGACAAGTGTGTTATGTGCGTGTGTTATTTTATGACCGACTCAGATCACTCGCACTGTTTTTCAGTAATCAGCAGTTTGTTCAATTTATAACTCGGCTAAAGAAATAAAGCATGGATACGAAAATAAAGGTAGGCTCTACAAGTTTAGTTTGATTCACAATAGCTAGTTAGATGTTGGTTACATTTTACTGCCTTAATCATAATTAAAATATAAATATTTATTTTTTAGCTAACACTGGATCCATAGATTGTATATAAACAATACTAATCTCCTAAGTAGTGCCTTATTCATTTCATATGAAGCAAGTATTGTTTTGATCTGTAGGTACCACATGCCCTGAAAGCTAAAGTGATGCTATGGTGAGAGCTGTGTCCACAATCCAGATTATGTTCGTTTTACTGACTAAATATCATAACTTACCCTGAATCCATTCCCTGGGCGTTTTTAGGACAGATGTAAGCTACCATGACATGGAGGAGATCAACAAAATGCAGTCCATTCCTGATCTGGAGAGGTTTCTGCCCATTTATGACAAGAAACATATTTATGTATATTACACACACTCACACACAGGCCATATTTTCTTGTCATGCTTCTCCTCTCCTGTGACAGTGCTTTGTGCAGTGTGTTTGGAGTTGACCTCCCTGAACCAAAAAGAGAAGTCCTGCTGGAGGTGTATGTCCAGACTGTGCGTTTTTGCAGAGCACGCAGCTTCAAAATGGAACAGACTTCTGCTCTCTTGTCCATCATCAAGTCCATCCATGAGGCTAACATAGGTAAGTAAAGTCATATTGTTATCACTGCCCTGTAGTTAGCAGTTTTAGATGGAATGGGCTTTCAACACAGATGTGTAAAATTAATATGAGCTTATGTGACAGCTGACACAATATATTTACAGTAAATACTCATATTGTCTGTCAGGTTTTTTTTTTCAAAAGTCTCTGAATCTACACAAAACAAAAGTGTCATGTGAGTTCTTCTTATGCTGATGGGCAAATATTACAGGTTAGTTTGTTTAAATAGTTAATTAAAATGTTCCCCAACCTTATTTGGGATGTTTTTGAAACTCCTTTCTTGCAGAAACTCCACTCATCAACATAGAACAGTGTCTTGAATACTGCAAGGAACTACTTCTCTGTCACTCAGTCAGGGTATGTAAAACAATTAGTCTTTTTTATGAAGAATATACTTTTAACACCCATACATTTTCATGAATATGTTTCTCTGTTTTCCCACTACAGCGACCTCCCTTTAGTATAAACCTGTTCAGCTCTGAGGAGGTGAACTGTATCTTTAAGTACATCTATAACAGCTATGTAAGACACTACAAACTCTACAAATATATTTTCACTCCACAGGTAATAATGAATTGTTCTGCAAATTGTTTATTAATTTTTTCTATACTTGATTTTAATCCTGAGAGGATGATGAGCTTCTAAGTATTTTATTTCCACAGGTAAAACTTGATTTGTCTTTGACTTACTCTGGGATCCCAGACCAGGACGAACCTACCATGGAGAATTCCTCTGCTCCAGGTAATCATTACATGGCATCTGCAGTTTTAATAGCACGGAAACGGTTTAAAGGTTTTTAAATGTGTCATCATGCAACCTAGGAGTGAACAAGGGCAATTTAAAAATAAAAGAAACAGATTGACCAACAAAACACAACAAGTTAAAGTTATGAAACTGTAAATTAGCAGAATTAGAAAATTTATAACAGGAAATGTTAATAAACATTAAACCATTCACTTTAACAACCCACAAATACAAAAACCTCCTCTACAAGGTGCACCTAACAAATATGTTCAATTTAATGTTGTGTTACGTGGAGAACAGAAAAGTCTTGATATTTTTGAGGACCTTAGACCAGATTTATTAATACTTTTAAGCTATTTTCTTGCATCAGATGTTGAAATTGTGATGGAAAAAGAAGCAGAAGCAGTACCAAACACACACAACTCTCCTCCAACACAGGCAACATCTATCGGAGAGTCAGAGGGAGCCACACTCGGTAGGATCACAAACCATAAAAACGGGGACTGTGCAGAAATACCTAATGCTCCCCTAACGGTTTATTGTAACAGCTTTATTTCCTCCCTTTCAGGGTCCCAATCAGAGCTGAAGGCTCTGATAGAGAAAGAGGTCAGAGAGCATATGACGCATTTGTCTGGACAACTAGATCAGCGAATGAAAGAAATTGCAGATCAGCATAACAGCGCACTAGATTCTCCACAGCCCAACCCCAGAGACAAAAAATAATGAATGAAAGATGTTTTCTCTTAGCTTTTCCACTCACCCAGCAAGTATGTTGATGCTTGAATAAGAATTCATGCAAAATTAAACTCAATTCAAACTAAAACATTTGTTTTATTGTCAATAACAAACTTTTTTTTCATATACAGTACAATGTATATCTGCATTTGTACAATTACTGTGTATTTCTCAGGCAGGCACTTTCAGGAAAAGTGCCACATATTAAAATGGAGAATGAACTGAGTAGAGAATGATGTTGGTAAGGAAATACGGTCACAAATGGTCTTCACAGTTAGTGTAAGTGGGTTTCCTATTAAGGAATGTCTGCATGCAAGACAGCTACATGATTCTCTACCAAAACCTTACTGCACTCTACCTTTGATACTGTATTGTATTTTATTATTATATTTAATAATTAATCACAGTGCTTTAATGTCCACTTCAGCCTCACAGCGCTTACTTACACATCCTCCCCTAAGTTACAACTGATGTTCAACAGGTACAGTCCTAAACAAATTTACCAACGTGTGTTGTGTTTTATCAAACGATTGTGCAATGTGTCCTCTACTGCAAAGTGTTAGTGCAAACATGATGACCTGACAAGATGAGTTTCATATAGCCACAAAGTTGGATCAAATGGCAGATAACAAATGTTAAGTTGTGCATGCTTATCTTTAACTTGCAGAAACATGATGCGCTTTAAGGCATACAAACATCCCAGTCCCTGAATTCCTCATGTTAAAATTATACATAATGCAACATGATGCGGACATGACAGCACAAAAAAACATTTAAATAAAAAATCGACGTGGTTGGAATGAGGTTGACCTTTTATGTTTCTAAGTCCTCCAGGCCCAGCAGCAGGATCTTAGCTGTGTTCTGAAAGAGGGCGGCTCGGTTCTGCTGCTCCCCTTTCTTTACCCAGTGCCCGTAGATACGGAACGCGCAGCCATCAATGAGTTTGCGAACACCGCGCAGGGAGTAAGGATCTCTGGCCAGCACCTCCCGAGTCAGCGGCCGAGCCCTGCGGTAACGGCTGTATATCCTGATACAGGCCAGCACACTGAGTATAAACACCTGAGGAGGCAAGACAGGAAGGCAGATGAGAATATTTGCTTTGTCACTCATACAACAAATTTAAAATCCAATACCATAAAATAAAAAGCCACATTAACACCGTGACTCACCCTAAATGTCTTTCTGGGACTGAAGAGCCGTACGTCCTCCTTCTGGTACTGTCTGAAGAAGGGATGTGCTAAGGCTTGCTCAGCAGTGAGACGGACAGCTGCGTCCACCACGAGCAGCCTGGAAATCTGAGCAGCACAACCAAAATGATTGTAAAATAAAAGCAACTGAAAATCAGGTGCAACATTATGCCGTAGTCTAAAAAACAAAACAATAAAATCAATAGCTTTAGGGTTTAACCTTATATTTTTGTCTAAAAAAATAGTTTCTGCTGAAGAACTGTTACATCAGAATATAGAGAATATTATAAACATTAGTAACATTATCAACAATTTGAAACCCTAAGGTTTATCAGTCTTACCAAGTCTTTCACAGTGTCAGATCTGTCATCCCACTCCGGGGAGCTGAACTGATAGCGACCCTCCATGATCATCCTCAGCATCAGCATCTGTTTACGGTGCCAGAACGGTGGTGAGCCGGCCAGCAAGGTGAAGAGGATCACTCCACACGCCCAGCTTCCCAACGCATGCATCAAAACAAGTGAGAAAGAATTAGAAATAAAATTCAGGAAGGCATCCAGGATCATTCTTTGTAAATGTCTATTTACTGTATATACATGTTATTGACAAAAGGAAAGACTTACAGATCCACCTCTTTGCCATAGCCTGTGTGCGTTTCATCCATCGAACATTTCAGTATTTCAGGGGCCAGATAACCAGGTGTACCACAAAGCTCTAATTAGACCAAAAGATAAAACATTTTACACATTCACATAGTGAGTCATTCATCATCATAGGCATTGATCTGCAGTCATCAATTTCTTTTTATACTACAGTACCTCGAAGTTTCTCTCCAGGTTTTAGCTGGACTGAGAAACCAAAGTCGGATAGTTTGATGTGCCCTTGATCATCCAGGAGAATATTCTCAGGCTTTAAGTCCCGATGGACAATGTTGAGGGAGTGGAGGTACTCCACAGCCTCCAGCAGAGCTCGCATCATACTCCTGCAGAGCAACAGGTTTTAAACAATGCATCAGTTTTACATGGTCTCATTTCCAGGCAGCCATTGGTTTTATTTATTTTCAATACCATGACAAGATCAACTTGCAAAGACGTGGAGTGTGATGTGCGAGTGTTAGTTATCATAGTGCCTTCAGTCAAAGTTAAGTTTGTTTAAAATGTGGAGTGCAATGTGGTTTTCATACTGTAGACTATTTTTCTGAACTCATTACTACACATAAACACAATCCCAGGTTTCTGTTTAAGACTGTGGATCGGCTGGTAAACCCAACCCCTCTGTGAATTGTTTTTGTCTTATTTTACCAATAAGGTGGTGTCAATCAGAGCTAATCAATCATTACCCACATGGCCTCTTACTCAGAGGTCCCTCACCAGCAACAAGAGAGTTTTAACCAGTTTTATCCCATCGACTTGTCTGAGCTTTCAAAATCAGTGTCACAAATGAGTGTGTCCTCCAAAGTTTTTACTGAAAGCAATGGATTCTGTTGGGCCCCATTTGATCTCTGTTTTCAACAGCTCCCTATCTACTGGTTGTGTCCCTGATTATTTTAAAACGGCTTGCGTGAGCCCACTTTTAAAGAAACCTGGTTTAGATCCCTCCCTCCCACAAAATTTTAGACCAATTTCAAAACTGCCTTTTATTGCAAAGATTTTAGAAAGAATTGTGTCCCAACAACTGCTCACTGTACTGGAAAATAAATTATTTGAAAAATTTCAGTCTAGTTTCAGGAAGTACCACAGCACTGAGACTGCCCTGCTTAAAGTCACTAATGACCTTTTAATGTCTGCTGATGAAGGTATGTGCTCAGTCCTGGTACTCCTGGACCTTAGCACTGCTTTTGACACCATTTTTTCACAACATCATGTTAGACAGACTGAGGCACTGGGTGGGGATCTCTGGTACTGCCCTAGAATGGTTTTCATCCTACCTGTCAAATAGGAAGTTTTGCGTGTCTGTAAACAACTATGTCTCCTCATTCTGTCCAGTTAAATATGGTGTGCCTCAGGGGTCGGTCTTAGGACCCATTTTGTTTTCCTTGTATCTGCTTCCCTTTGGACATATTATCCATAAACATGGCATTTCTTTTCATATTTATGCTGATGACACACAAATATACTTGCCCGTCAGATCCACAGACCCTGGAATGCTGAGTTCACTTAACAACTGCCTTTGTGAAGTTAAAAAATGGATGTCAAATAATTTCCTCCAGCTGAACTCAGACAAAACAGAAATCCTGGTCATCGGGTCTCAGCAGATGGCAAATCAAATACTGCCATCTGCTGGTTCCCTAGTAAATCACATTAAGCCTGTGGCAAAGAACCTTGGTGTTTGGTTTATAGTAATTTAAATTTCGAGCAGCACACCACAAAGCTTGTTCAATCATGTTTTTATCAACTTAGAAATATAGCAAAAATTCGATCTATGTTAACTTTTAAGGACACCGAGACCATTTTACACGCCTTCATCTCATCACGCC
>NC_060163.1:11059853-11179919 GCF_021292245.1 Micropterus dolomieu | reverse complement strand
AGGAAGTACCACAGCACTGAGACTGCCCTGCTTAAAGTCACTAATGACCTTTTAATGTCTGCTGATGAAGGTATGTGCTCAGTCCTGGTACTCCTGGACCTTAGCGCTGCTTTTGACACCATTGATCACAACATCATGTTAGACAGACTGAGGCACTGGGTGGGGATCTCTGGTACTGCCCTTGAATGGTTTTCATCCTACCTGTCAAATAGGAAGTTTTGCGTGTCTGTAAACAACTATGTCTCTTCGTTCTGTCCAGTTAAATATGGTGTGCCTCAGGGGTCGGTCTTAGGACCCATTTTATTTTCCTTGTATCTGCTTCCCTTTGGACATATTATCCATAAACATGGTATTTCTTTTCATATTTATGCTGATGACACACAAATGTACTTGCCCGTCAGATCCACAGACCCTGGAATGCTGAGTTCACTTAACAACTGCCTTTGTGAAGTTAAAAAATGGATGTCACATAATTTCCTCACGCTGAACTCAGACAAAACAGAAATCCTGGTCATTGTGTCCCAGCAGATGGCAAAACAAATACTGCCATTTGCTGGTTCCCTAGTAAATCACATTAAGCCTGTTGCAAAGAACCTTGGTGTTTGGTTTGATAGTAATTTAAATTTTGAGCAGCACACCACAAAGCTTGTTCAATCATGTTTTTATCAACTTAGAAATATAGCAAAAATTCGAAGGACACGAGACCATTTTACACGCCTTCATCTCATCACGCCTAGATAATTGCAACAGCCTTTTTACTTGCTTGAACCAGAAATCTATTGATCGTCTCCAGACTGTCCAGAACTCAGCTGCCAGGATTTTAACCAGAACAAAGAAATATGACCACATCACCCCTATCTTAGCTTCACTACAGAATTGACTTTAAAATTTTATTGATCACTTTTAAAGCTCTTCATGGCCTCTCGCCTTGTTATATTTCTGACCTTTTAGTCCCATACACACCAGCACGTACCTTGAGATCCTCGGGCAGAGGTCTGTTGTCTGTTCCAGAGTCTCGACTGAAAACTAAAGGGGACAGAACGTTTGCTGTCAGGGCCCCGAGGCTCTGGAACAGCCTGCCCGAGGAAATCAGGTCAGCTGAGTCAGTGAACTCTTTTAAGTCCCTTTTTAAAACATACTTTTATAGGACAGCCTTTCCCAATTTTATTTGACTTTATTTTATCCTTTTTATTTTATTCTATTTTACTTATTTTATATTTATCTTAAACGTGTATTTTAGTCGTTTCAATTTTCTTGCTTTTATCTTGTATTGTTTTTGTATTATTGTCTTTTGGGTATTATTGTCTTCACACTTGTTAAAGTACTTTGTAACTTGTTTTGAAAAGTGCTCTACAAATAAAGATAATTATTATTATTATTATTATTATTATTATTATTATTATTATTACTACTACTACTACTAAAATAAACTTAAAATATCTTCAGCTTGACATTCAATGCACCATAAAAATCACATTTTTGGAAAATAAAGTAGCTCAGGATCTAGGGTCTAGGTAGGCAGTGAACATAACCATATGAGGGGGGCAGACATAATCTTTCAAAACTTAAAAAATGCATTGTACTTGTAGTTCGTATTTGGTAACCAATTGTTACCAAGTACATTGACTAGAGGCTGACGGACGACAGTGATTACATTGAATTGTTTTGATCAAAATTATTGCTAGGGACAATTAGGTAGATGCTGGATATTGGTAGGGACTGGAAGAAGATGGTGGTGGATGAGAAGCAGCCAGAAGAGATCACGGAGGAAAAAGAGGAAAAGAGAAGAAATTTCTTGCTACAGTGACAATAGTGAGAACAAAAGAGGAATCCATCTGGCTGGAATAAAATTGACTGGGAGCAAGAACAGACTTGGAGATCTGTCGGGTAAACATGAAGTCGCGAGTTGGATTAAGGACAAACTTGGCAATGTCAATCAAGACTCCGGCAAGATGAGAGTAGGCAGACTCTGTGTTTACATCGATGATGCCTGATGCTCAAACACAGTCGAGGTGGACACTATTTCCCAAATGTTTGACTTTTTAATGTGAAGATGAAAACCATATTATCATCTTGTTGCTGCTGTTTACATTCACCCCAGGTGTGAATTCAACAGATGCACTGCAAAATGTTTCAGGTGTAGACTTGTATGTATATATCCTTTGTATGTAAATAACTGTATGTAGGCTGTTGTTTTATTTTATATGTTACCATATCTTAATACACATTTAGCCTAATTATAGGTTATGTTCTGTGTGCGTGTAGCATGGAGGGACCACAAACTTTCTTTTCATTACAAAACCTTGTGTTGTATAATGATAAATAAACTACCTTGATACCTTAATCACTGTTTGATGTGTGTCACAGACACAACTGAAGGTGGCACTGGAAATAGTCAGATGGTTACCAAGTATCATGTTTTCCACTTACTAGTTGAGTTCCAGTAAAGGGTGTTGTTGATGGAGTACCATATGGTCAATCCTAGTAAATTTAAAGAGTTGTTGACAGCCACAGAGTGTTCAGAATGAGTGACGGAGAAGGATGTGCAACAAGATTTGTTCTGTTGCTTTTTGAATCAGAAGTCCCGCCTGACAAAGTGTTCTTGGAGCATATCAGTTACCCAGTAAGGGCTTCTGTTCCCTAAACCCATTTAGAGCAGGCATTGTTGGAAGTTTGGTGAATGTGGAGATGAGATGTGCAGCGACAGGCACTGTGATAAAGAAGTGTAATCAGTGTTGGGGGGAGTCATGAAGCGTGGCAAGCAGATTGTCTGAAGAGAAGGAGGAGATGGAAGTCATGAGGTTAAGAGAAGGATGAGCCATGAGGAAGCAGCTAGGAAAGAAAAGATTCAAGTAGAAAGGGAGAACAAATCAGGTAAGAAGCATGATGAATAATGTTTGTGTAAGGATTAGCATTTCTGCCCATGGTGATTAACTGGTCTGCTAAGGCGGAAAGGAAATCTGAGAGGATAGAAATAGTTGTTGTTGAGAAAGTGTTGGGATTTTGTGGGAATTACAGGAGAGGAAGTGCAGGAGTTTTCAGACCCTCTCAGTGCCCAAACTGAGTAGGCTAGTTTTTTTATTTTAGAGAACGATACAAGGGGTGGGGAAGAACTTTCCTTGAATTTTTATTTTTTTGTTTTTAGATTTGTTTTGAGAATTTTGTCTTATTTTCAGTCCGAAAGAAGGCGGTAACTCTGGATGCAACCTGCCTCTAAAAACGCGAAGGCGGCTATTTTAGGGACATGTCCCTGCCGCCCTACTAAATTCTACTCCCTTAAAATGAGCTGATGGGGTGTGTTGACGCTGAAGCTCACCTGGTTTCCTTCTCACTCAAGGTAACTTTTTCTGTGAGGTAGTCAAACAGCTCTCCTCGCCTCATGCTATAAGTAAAAAACAAAAAGAGATTGACACAATCCTACAATGAATACATGAATATTAACATTCACATTGTAGCTGTTTGTTGAAATACTCACAGGTCGAACACCAAAAAGATGAAGGTCGCAGATTCATAGGAATCAATGAGAGTAACTAAAAGGAATCAACAAAACATAAAGCGGTTTTAGCACTTTTGAATCCCCTAAGAGCAAAAAAATGAAGATGTCTTGCAGGCCAAAAAGAGCAGGAGTCCAACATACTGATTGAGGAGTGTCCCTTCACCATGTTGAGGACCTGGACCTCCTTCAGCGTAGAGGTTTTCACCTCCTCCAGCTGCTGAACGGTCATCTTTTCTGCTGTGATCTCAATGATCTTCACCGCCAGCTCCTGAGTTGTGTGTCTGTCCACACACCTACGCACCACACTGCTCACACCCCTGAGGTACCAGTGACATAGAATACAGCATGTGTGCTTTTTCTGTGGTTGTTTTTTTTTTTTTTTAAATCATCCCAATATAAAAACTGAGATTACATTTCAGGTGATTTCGCTGGACTCACCTGCCTATCACCTCTTTCAGGTCATATTTCTGGTAAAACTCCTTGGCCCCGACCCAGTCTGGCAGTTCATCTCCAACAACGATGTCTTTGGTCATGGTGATAGCATAAGGATCTGTAACGACAACAAACAGGCAGTCACATGTCTCACGTGGACACAGGAACTACTGAGCTAACATCTGGCAACGAAGTGTTGCTTTAGTTTAATTTCAGTTAGCTGTGCATTAGCTACATATACATACCTCCCTTCTCTCTACTGTTATTTAGAAAAGTGTCCTTGATAATTGATCCATCTTACAGCTACTGTAGGGGGTTTTAGATTTGTCCTTGCTGTAGCAGAAGGTACTGACCGTAAAAGGAAGCTAACTAACGTTACTCACCATGTATGCAATCAGACGACAAGAGGAAGAGGGAGACGGCGAGCAATGAATCAATATAACCTCAATACTGACATCTCAACTTGAGGACCATAACTGTTTGCGATTCAGCGGCTACGGACTCAAGGTTATTCACCGATAATGTTGACAACAGCCAGCCAACACCTTGCTGTCACTGCTCGGAACATCTTGCAGCGTTGTTGCAGACAGTACAGTACTCCCCCCGTGCGGCCGGGGTGCGAATTGGCTAATCCTACTCTGCTCTGATTGGCTCAGCCTGACGGATGACGTCACTCATGTAGCCGTACACTGGAATAACAGGAAGTGTTTGTTGTTCTGCTGTCATTGGCACATTAGCTCGACATTTGTTAACCCGTAATCGTTTCTTGTAAATGCAGTCCATTTGTTCACAGTATAGTTATAAACCTAGTCGCAGAGGATGAGATGAAACATTAACGTTTTTTAATGAGATTGATTGTCGAGATTGTTTATCATAACAAGATCCAGTGAAAGTGTTGACACTGAGATGCCACTTTAGTGGATGAAAGAGATGCGAAGGTAGCTAGCAATCAAATCAAAGTGTTGCTTTAATGTAATGCATTAATTAGAATAAACACAGTGTTTGAAATAGTAGTAAGCCATGACTCAATTAACAGTAGGATCAATATAGACTGCCATTGATTAATCAGACCTTGCTTCCAAATGGTTAGTCACACTCAACCCAAAATATATTTATGAATGAACAAATGAATGAGTTGTTACTGTGAACAAATGGGCTACATTTAAATGAAATTATCACGGCTTAACAATGTCGAGCCAATTTCCCCGACAACAGCAGAACAGCAGAAACGTCCTTTGCCCTAAAGCATGGCGACGGTGACGTTTGTCACGTAGCCCACGCAAAAACAACATGTATGGCTGGTGGATGGTGCACATGGATTATATTACCTGCTGAAGAAACTGTGGTGTGACATCTACTTGTGCATGGGCTGCTACGTCGTCACCTCAGGACGTGACTTTTCCCCACCAAGTTTACTGAGTCAATTCATTCAATACATGGAGCATTTTTTAAATCATAAAGGTTGCTGTAAAAATACTGGACGGAATAAAAATAAATAAAGTTGTACACAAAATAAAAAAGTAGGTAAAGTTAAGAATTGAAAAAAAACCCCTATGACCTATATACTCGTTTCAGGTGGAAGTATCTCCAGTTACTCAGAGCTACTGCAGAGCTTCATGATGATAAATATGAATCCAGTCAGAGCTCTGAGGAAGTGCAGATACAAAACAGTGCCCAAAACTGATATAGGCCTACATAAAATTTACCTTAATTATGGATTTTTTCTTAGACAAAACAGTTTATTCTTTGCTCTTTGTTTCTAATGTAGATCCTTTTTATACACTGTATTACAGTATTAACAGCTGTTATAAATAAACAATGTTTCTGATAATTTTTTTTTCAGTTTAGTTGTTATCTTTTCAATTAATCTTTTACACCCATGCGGCACTTTTATTATATACAATAAGAAGCTCTTTTTATATGTTTATCTTAATAAACTACATGATTTTTTTTTTTTTAAAAAAAAGGAACTTTACACACAACCTTGTCAGCGCTAATGATAATATTAATAATTTTTAGCACTAATTTAAGCATGCCATTATCAAATTTAATCATCTAAAACGTAATTTTCCAGCAACAAAAATGTGGCTAGTAACTTAGTAACTAAAACCACTAACCACTTTGGCAAATGAGCAAAAACGTTAATGTCAAGCCCTGTTCACAAGGTATCTTTAAAAATATTAAATGAGGTTAATCACTTTCTGGATACGAAATTTTGCCATTCTATTAATCAAGTTCAGTATGTCTGCAGAGAAGTTGGGACTGGGAAAAATGACTAATGAAATTAGAAATTACTTTTAAATGGGTATGACCTGTGTACAGTCTTAAACAGAAATCCTTGAGGTACAAACTTATATCATGTTTTAAGCATCAAGTCAATTATTTATAAATGTTCTCTTTCTTTTCAGGTATTTTACTTATTCTTGTAGATGGAATGATTCAATATCTTTTGCTGTTTTGAAATGTTTTGAAAAGACTGTGTATTGTTTGTATATTGCTCAATTTCAGCAATGAAATTGAAAAGTCAACACTGTCTCATCTTTTGAACTTTGAGGACAACTTGTGTGTGAGTTAACTTAAATATAATAAGATTGCCACGAGGGTATCCTATATATTGTTGAAAAATATACAAGGGGTAATTAGTTTAATTACACGAAAATTACTGGCATAATTTTTCTTTTTTTAAATGCCCAGTCTAAAATTTCTGTTTTTAATTTATTTTGAGAGAATATTTGGGTGTTGATTGCAAAAATGTCAATATGGTGTAACCATAAAAACTTTGAACGCCATAACCTGAAACCCCTCAGACTGCAGGAAGAACCTGACAAATTTAAAGCATCGATTAGGTGAGCATCTTAATCGCGGCCACTGTGAAGATTGCAGCATGGTTGATTTTATAAGAATAATAATTTCAGGCTTCTTTTAGAGTCATAGGCCTAACAAATAAGTCAAAGTTGCTATATTTTAGTAAATATACCCCCCCCCCCCCTATTGTAGTTAATTGATGTTTGTTTTTATTGATATAATAAAAATTGGGATGGATTTACTCTACGGTAAGGAAGATTTTCTCTGCGAAAGTACATCGTCGTGTTTTGTTTTTCTGCAGAATTCCCCACTCCTGTCCAGTTGGTGGCGGTAATGCATCTCTAAATTGGTTTGCCAACCGCCAATAAACACCGGAGAAGGAGAAGTGCCTTATCGTCATTTCCTGTAGCTTCTGTGGATGCCCTGAGTTACATTTTCAGACGCTCGTTGTGAAGGTTTGTAACGTTAATAATTCAAAGAATACCATTTATACATGTATGTGCATTTAGAGTTACTTTGCAGAGTATCTTACCCGTGTAGTGGAGGTCAATGAATAAAAATATCGTCCACCAGTCATTAAATACGCCAGACAAAGAGCGCCGTTTAGCTAACAGAGGTCTCGGAGAATTAATGTTAGCATTAGCATAGCTAGCGTTAGCAAACTTGCTAATGTTCGTTAGTCTTAACAAAAATTCCAAATTAAACATTGTCGGTAGCTTCTCAGGCAGTGGCGTATACAATAACATTCAGCATAACCGTTCAGGAACACACATTTTCATATGAGCACCGGAAGAGCAGTCTGACTGAGCCAGTCAGGATCAGTGGCCCTGCGCTTGTAACTTCATGTGAGGCCAATTCCGTTGCTTGCTGACAGCAAATGAATGAGTTTCGTTTGCAAACTAATCCGACGATTCTTAAAGCTGAACCAAAGCAAAGATGTGATGTTATGTTTGATCTCTTGCAGGGGAAGGAACGATGTCAGGTACTGGGGGAGGAAAACGTCCCTCAGGAGGGGACAGCCCCCCTGGCCCACCTGAGAAGAAGAGCAAAAAAGAGGAGAAGACCACCACCACTCTCATTGAGCCCATACGGATAGCTGGAGTCTCCTCTACGGTCAGTCATGTGGTGTTTACTCTCACAAGTCACCATTTGTTGTCTATCCTATGAGGTCCACCAAAATGTTCATACATTGTAGCTCATCTCAAGTCTTTTTTGTCTAGCAACATTCGGAATCTGAATGATCTTCCTTACCTTGGTGTCTGTATTTGATCTGTGCAGGAGGAAATGGACATGAAGGTTCTCCAGTTCAAGAATAAAAAGCTATGTGAGCGCTTGGAGCAGAGGCAGACGATGGAGGATGAGTTAAGAGAGAAAATTGAGAAGCTAGAGAAGAGACAAGCCACCGATGACACTACCCTGCTGATTGTCAACCGATACTGGTCACAGGTACGTCTGCCCATTTTGAGCTGAACTTGATTTCAGAAATGGGGGGGTTCTCATTCTGTCAATGCCATCAGGCATTCAATGGCAACACTTGCAGAACTGTAGAATTTTATCTAACTGTCTGCCTTAATTTAATAATGTACAGTAATATGCATTTAATAGCCAATTAGCAGCGTTTTACGCTGTGCTCACTCGGTGGAAGTACCACTGTAATGGCAGTCAAGAGAGTTTTTGGAAAAGCACAATCTGATGACCCATTGCAATGCTTTTTCCGGAGGATTAACACTTCTTTCAATCCTTCAATCTTCTGATTTGCAGTTGGAAGAGAGTGTGCACATTCTGCGCAAGCGTATTGAGCCAGAAGCGCCCATGACATCTACCCCTGCCCCACCCTCGGCCCCTCTCCCTGACCCCACACCAATGGAAGAAGATGGTGTCAGTCGGGCCTCACCAACTTCTGCCGTGCCTCCACCTCCACTCCCAGAGGCCCAGAATGAGGGGGAGCAGGCAGAGCTGCAGGAGGAGCGTCAGGAAGAGCGTCAGGAGGACCAGCAGCAGCCCCCACCTCCCACTGGGTCAGAAGAGTTGTTGATGCCCAAAGAGCCACCACAGGACTCAGCAACAGGTAAGCAGAGGTTTTCCTGACTAAGCTGATCTGGAAAGTCTCCATCACTGACTGCGTTTATGGACTGCTATAATCTATAATGTAACTATTTTATATTAATAGAATTTGGATGAAAGTGTCTACATAGGTATGATTCCGTATAGGGATGAAACGATAACCGGTTTAACGGTAAACCATAAATTTCATAAAATTCCCAACTGTTGTTATTGCCGTACACATTTTAATTACCATGATAACTGGGTACAGTTAACCACGCTATTATAATCTCACGGCAAACACTGTCCAGCATCTCCCAGAAGCAGGCGCGCATGCGCAGAATGCAGCGTGGGTTTGTTTGGGTTAATGACAAGATGGCGGAAAACAATACTGCGGAGATTCTTCAGTCTCTCTGAAGTCTGGTCATAGTTTAGTTTTTATGAGAGTGCTGAGGGAAACTTGATTGACGAAAATAACCTCATAGTGAACGCAGGGTGAGTTAACTTTAAGCTTTGCTTTGTTTGTCTGACTTGCTTACAGTGTGTAAACTGAAGCTCTCAGTGTTGCTGCTCTTGTCAAAACGCTACACGTTGTTCTGTTGCTGTGTGCGTCGTGTGTGTCGGCAGAGTCTATTCGTCCACTGCACATGATAACGCGTTACCCTGTTTAATCACCCAACCAGCATATCTATTTCATGTAATTGTCCATGGGGTCATTGTATTACCTATATAATATAAAATGTAAAATCTTGATAATCCACACTTTAATTTTCATATGTTTACAAAAGGTATTTGCTCACACCGTACACCGATGTACACCGAGGTAATTACAAAAGAGATATAAAATTAGACAATACCGTTTTATACCGATATAGTTTGATCTTGAGTTAATTCATGTTTCCATAAAGTCACGCCAGCGTTTGCTCCTCTGTCTCTCTTGCTGCTCAGCCACCCCCTTCACTCTGCGTCTGCACGCAGCCGTCTACTCACGAAGTCTTTAACAACATTGAGGGGGAGACAGTGCTGGTCGACACTGCTGAAGACCTGGCTTGTAAAAAGAAAAAAACAACGGTTCAGTCAGTTTTAACCACACAATCACTTTACTTTGGCGGTACACCCAGGTTAGACGACACATTGCAGCGTTTATCAGAGAAACACAGTGATTACTTACAAGTCGCAGCACGGTGGATAATTTACAAGAGCGTGTGACAGTGAACACACCAGTCAGATGTCATTTGTTAGCTACCACGTTGGTTTTGTTTTGAAAAGCTACGTTGTTATCTTGCCTCCTCACCATGCGGCTCAGCTGCTGCTGTGAACGGAATCGCAGGTGGAAAAATCCAGAAGACAAGTTCTGTTTTTTTCCCGGCAACTTTATACAACAAAGCTTACTACTGATGGAGAAAGTCACCAGAGCAGATGTAAGTGGAGAGAGAGATAGAAAGAAGCGGGGCACGCTGATGGGTTTTCAGCTGAGGTGACTTATGTTAGGTCTGTGAGTGTGAAGTGAACTGAAGGAGGCTGATTCAAAGTGAGTGACACTTGAGATGAAGAATGAAGAAGAATGGCCAAGTTACTACAAATACTTAAAACTGCCCGCTACCCCCCTGTATGCTGTATACACTCAGTGACAACACCTTCCGTGAAAGGGCAGGAATCATTTATTTATATCTAAAAGTATCTTTAAAGACAAGCAAGCAAATGTTTGTGGTGTGAAGACGGCAAATGTTTTTGCTTCCGTTTTATATTTTGGTTGATTCTTTTGGCAAAAGCACGTAGCAGTTCAGGCTATTGTATAGCAATGCTAACCTCTCTATCTGTATTTGCCTCGTTCATTGCTGGATGTTTTAAATGTCATGAGAACTTGCAAAATGCTCAATCTCTGTACGTCTAAACTGTCAGTCAATGGCTGGAACAACTCAAACTTATCTTTCCAAGATTTAAGTTTTAATGAGGGCACAAACTGTTTCCATTTTCTAGCTTTAAATCTAGCTAAGTTTGAGGTTTAATGCTTTGATCATAGTATTACCTGCTCTGCTGATTTTAATCAACCATGTACATATTCACCACCTCCTTTGTTCAGATGAGTCACCGCCCCCTCCTCCCCTAAGTGAGAATGCCAAGGGTTTCATAGCCACGCTGGAGCACAGCAGCGAGGAGGAACTAACCCTGCACCTCCAGGACCGCATGCAATTCAGCAAGGAAGCCATCGCCTGCTTGGTCTGCGTTTTTGACAGGCTGCACAGTCGCATCGACGACATGTGCAAGCAGGTCGAGGCTGCAGGTAACTGTGGAGACATGCTTGTTACTGATATACAAACAAGAAAGAGGAAACTAATTACCTGCTACTAATTGAGTTTCATTTGTCATTATTGAGTTGTTGGTGTACATAAACGTGAGCTGGGCTTATTTTTTTAGTTCCACTCTAATTTGGCACAACTGTCTTGATCTTCATTGGCAGCTTGTGAGGACGATAGCCAGTCTGACATAGTCAATGAGAACCGTGCTCTGCTGGAGAAGAATAGTCGACTGCGAGACCTGGCCACTCTCCTGCAAGGCCGACACCACAAGATGTCTATGGAGGTACAATTTCCTTTGCACTGTTTGAGGGTTTCACTGTTTGTAGTGAATATTTGTGCTTTTGCATGTGTGTCAGAAATAGTTGGAGAATGGGAAGATTGTAAAAACGTCTACGGGTGTATGCAGCCACTGCTTTTGGTGTATACCTTTCACTGATTACAGTGCTGTTGTCGTGTCTTTGCCCTTCTTGCAGTACAACGAGTTAGTGGACAAGGTCACCAGCTCCGAGACCAAGGTGTCTGAGATGGAGACGACGGTGGAGGACCTGCAGTGGGACATGGAAAAACTCCGCAATAGGGAACAGAAGCTTAACAAACACCTGGCAGAGGCCATGGAGCAGGTGCGTTTGATTGAAATTGTGTGTGTTTGCGCGTAATTTTTATCTGTCCATGCTGCTGTTTCTCTCGTGCACATGAGTTGACAGTGATAAGGCTTTAAGCATCAATGCGTGTCAAGCCAGCTGCTGTTATTGATGCACATCTCACTGTGATATTATTTGCATCAGCTATCTGAATATGAAGAAAATAAGCTTTGTCTCAGTCATGGGTTGTGGGTAGCTGTGCTGTGTGCTACTCATGTTTTATTTAAGCAATTATGTTTTTGGGTTGTCGGTCCGTCCCATTCGGCATAAATGTCCACTTAGATTCAAGGATGAAAACTTGAGATTTCTTTGGCCATTATTCACACCATAACTCTTGGAACAGAAGGGGAGATTGTGACCATATTTCACATTTGGTCAGACACTGAATAGGTGACCTTTTTTGAGTCAAAGGTTATTGTGACTTCAAAATATGTTTTTAGTCGTCATTTAAGAATGAATTCCACATTTCACACACACATGTTGACTGGAAAGACACAATGAGTAACGGGGCTTTCCCTGGCTTAGAATGAAGTAGAGGTGGTACCAGCCTGAGTCTGAAATTAACCTGCCTTGCAATTTTTTACATTTTCCCCATATTTAGCTGTATTACTGATAAATCCATTAGTAATTACTACAGAAACTACAAGGTGCTGTTTTATTTTATTTCACTGTCACATTTTAATTGAATGGTGCTTAACAAATGCTCATCCTGGAAGTGGCGAGGCCGTTTCATTTGTGTATCCTTCTTGACATTTTTTATGTGTTAAGTTGCTGTTGTGCTTCATTAAGGTGTCGTGTTTAGACTGTGCAGTGCCAGCTGCCTCAGCAAACTTGATTTTCCCTGCATGTTGTAGACCACATCTAGTGCAGTGGATACAGTTCATGATGTTGGAGTTTTTTTTTCTAAATCTATGCCAGGGGCGGACTGGCACAATTATTCAGGCCGGGAATTGGACTCCATCCCAGGCCAACCTGTTCACACAAACCACCAGATTGCTAATTTTGTAAACTAACCCTATTTGTTAATGAAACGGGTATCAAACTAGGTACAGATTTTGCCAACATTTGGGTTGACCATTAAAGTAGCCTCTCTGAACAGTGAGTTTCAAGGTGGCTATGGGTGCACCCTCAAACTCCTGAGAAATACACCAATAATAGCATATACACATGTACAAGGCTAGACACAAAAACAATTAGCCTACACTTGGGCTGGACGATATGGCCAAAAATGTTTTCACAATAAAAAGTTTCATATCTTTCGATATCAATAATTATTACGATAAATATGAAATCATTATTTCTTTTGAGTTTAAAGGTGATTTTTGCTCCTGAGTGAAAGTTGAAGAAACCTGATGGTTAATTATGGTGTAATTCGTGTATGAGTCAAGACATTTATTGAATATTTATTAAATATCACGATAATTATTGTTATTGTCCAGCCCTAGCCTGCACTTTAAAAAAAGAGAATGAGATAGCTTATTCAGCGTTTGCTCAAATGTTTAAATTATCTTTATATTTAAGCATTAAAAATCAAAAGTATTCAAAAACCTCACACTGTACTTGAACATAAGCTACGACAACGAAAGTGAGTAACGCTAGGCCTATAATGCAAAAGTCCAAAAAGCACTCCTGTAGCCTACAAAAAACAATGTTCACTCAGTGGTGTCCATGAAGCAAACAGAACAAAAATAAACACATCTGTCTTTCAATAATTTCTACTAGATACATTTTAATATTTTCTAGCCTATAAAGTAAATACCGGCATCTCTTACCGGCAGAGATTCAGCATCTCACAGAAGCCTTTGCCATTGTTTCTACACTTAAAGCTGTGTTTGTCTGTCTGTTCACATGAGGAGCTCAGTGAGACCCTGCGGATCCAAGCGAGTCCACAGGCAGAGTCTTGCTCCCTCTCTGAAAAAGGCCTTGAGACACACAAATGCTAAAACATGTGGTCAGCTGCGTGAGAGTTCTTAACACCGACTTATTAACGGTTACCAATGTATATTTGGCAGAGAAACAGAGAGAGAGAGACACGGATGTGTGGATTCTCCTGCTTGCTTGTCTTGCTTTGCTGCTGTCTGGTGGAGACATACATAATTTTACCAATGTTCTGCGTTTGCTGTCTGCAGCTAAAGTCGGGATACAGCAGCACCGGCAGCTCAGGTGGACTACCTGGAGGCCAAATTACATTGAACATTCAGAAGGTGAGAAAATAATTGCAATTAATTTTGTGTGACATATGACGTGCAAAGAAATGTGACATATCTCAGATGCCAGTACAAACGGGCGTTTCTATAGCATTTCTCTATCTCTAACACAATGTCTTTGTTTTAGTTTGAGAGTCTCAATGCAGAGTTGGAGCACAACCAGGAGTTGGCTAATAGCCGCATGGCAGAGTTGGAGAAACTGCAGGTGGAGCTCCAGGAGGCTGTGAGGGAAAGCGAGAAGCTCAAGGTAAAGATATAAGACCTTTTTAAAATCTGTGACCTATTTTAGTTTGTGCCAGTGTAGTGCGTTAACCTACAATGTTCACCATTCATTGTCATCTCCTAATCAGATGGACTTGCGGAATATTCCTGAAGAGGTTGTGAAGGAGACCCTAGAGTACAAATGTCTGCAGTCCCAGTTCTCCCTGCTGTACAATGAGTCTCTTGGTGTGAAAACCCAGCTGGATGAGGCACGAGCCCTTCTGCTCACTGCCAAGAACGCCCATCTCCGACAGATTGAGCACATGGAGGTAAATTTCATATATCAAAGTTGATCTCATAAAGTGATATATACTTTCAATTATTTTTTAAGACCCCTGATAGTTAACTTCACTGCATCCTGACTGTAGTCCAGTTTTGCCATTCCAGCTATTTGTCTTAACTGTTTATTGTCCTAAGAACTTAAACCTGGACATGTGTATTATTACCAATGTTTATGTACGTATATATAAAATATGGTCAGCCGTGTCTGTTTTCAATTGTTCAGAGTGATGAGCTGTCCCTTCAGAAGAAGCTGCGGACTGAGGTCATCCAGCTGGAGGACACCCTGGCCCAAGTGCGCAAAGAGTATGAGATGCTGCGTATTGAGTTTGAGCAGAATCTGGCAGCCAACGAGCAAGCAGGTACCTTTCGAAACACATCACATCTCTCAACACGTCACGAGGGAAAGGAAATCAAGTTGTAGTGTGGTGCATTATTATATACTGGATTTGTAAATGATAGATTGTGCTTGATATACGGCAACACTCATAATTGTAAATTTCTGTAATTGAAGGATGATATTCAAAGTGAATATTCAGTTACACATGTTTTTAACATTTGTTATCACAGATTAGGGCAGGTGTGGCTCAGGAGGTAAAGCAGGTTGCCCGAATGTGTGTGAATGGGTGAATATGACATGGTGCAAAAGCACTTTTGAGTGGTTGGAAGACCATAAAGGAGCAATCAGGGCTCTACAGTGCGACCATTTTGCTTGCATATGCCCCTAAAAATCGCACAATGTGCGAGTAACTACAACCTCCCGTAAACCCACCGCACCCACCGTGCCGTTTTTAGTTCAAAACAGTTGAGTTGTCGAAACTGGTAGGAAAAAAGCCAGCTAGCCACCGGAGCCATATCAGGTGCCCTTTGTTGAAACATGTTCAACTTTTCATAAAATTGATGTGCTCGCCACTGTCATTTTTCATCGACTGACCAATCACAGCATGGATGGGGCAGGACATAATAATGGTTTGATGTCTTATAATAAACTTTTAAACGTTGAACTTCTCCTTCATGAATGGTTCTGATTATTGCTGAGATAGTAGCATTAAGAGACCAATGTAGGCCATTTTTCTTGCGCAGAAATTTAACGAATAAAAACAACTCACAAATACGAAACTGCTGTTTTGTCCAACTAGAATTAATATTATACTAATGGTGAGCTATGTAGTATTTAATACATAAAATGACAATGCTTAGTAAAATTAACATTAACATTTATACACTATTGATTTGATTAAAATTGAACATTTTATCTAATTTTATATTACACTAATACACACATTTAAACTAGTTTTTCCTCCGTGTTGTGTGAAAGAGCCTCTGCAGTGGAAAGATGCAGATTTTCACTGCACAGGATGCCAGTGTGCCTGTATGTGCTCCTTCTAGCCTCCCCCTGAGTGTAACACGTTCCCCTTGTTCTGTTTTACATCTGTTTAAGTTATTGTCATACTGTTGAGTAGTCTTGTTTACATTAGGTGTGGCATGGGTTTTTTGGGTGCTGATGGTGTATCGCAAGTTTTTTGTGATGAATGATCAGTGTTTTAAAAGCTGTTTTCAGTGTGTCAAATTTTAAAACATCAGTTTCAATATTTGAAAAAGCTTTAACAAGATTTTAAGACCATGCCAAGTGTCCAGATACAAGGGTCTTCACTGCCAGATAGTTTGTTAAACTCTGTGTTACTTGAAAATGTTTTGTTGTGCTCCTAAATTTCTTCATTTTAGGAGCACATGTGCTCCTTGGGACAAAGCTTAGCGTAGATCCCTGGCTATACAAGTACAGACCGTTTACAAATATTGTCATCGCAGGAACAAGGTGAGGTATATCATTTTGTATCATGATGTCACTCCTCAGCACTATGCAGATGAACCTATAATTTACAGCACCAGACGATGCTGAATGAGTCAAAACCAAACCACACATTGACTTATTCTTAGTATTTCTGACTCTCTTCCTTTTATCTCTGTTCTCTCAGGACCAATCAACAGAGAGATGCGACACTTAATTAGTAGCCTTCAGAACCACAACCTGCAGTTGAAAGGTGATGTGCAGCGCTATAAGAGGAAGCTGCGGGAAACCCAGATGGAGATCAATAAAGTATGTAGTAGTAACATGAATGACGGACAAATGTTTGTTTTATTCATTGAGAATCAGATAGCTGTTCTAAGCAAAACGAAAACACCAGTAATGACACATTTCCTCTAACCAATCTCACTTTATTTTCAGTAAAATATAGCAATTTGCTTTCTCGACAGTTGCGTTGTCAGAGTGGTGACACTGGGGTTCTGATTCTTGAGGAGACGACTAGTGACAGCATTGATGTGAAGAAAGAAGAGGATGAGGATCAGGAGGAGGAGGAGGAGAGGAGGAAGGAACTGGAAAGACAGCGGGCCCGAGAGAGGGAGAGGGAGGCTGAGCGAGAGCGAGAGAGGGAACGTGAGAGAGAGAGGCAGCGCAGCGACGAGCTGAAGAGGAAGGACTCGGACACCCTGAAGCTGCTCAGAGTAGAACTAAAGTACATACCCCTCCTCCAGTCCACTGTCATTTATAATGACATGTTCATAATCACATAACTTGCTGTAAAATATTGTCCCTCACAAAATTTCATATATTGGAGGCCAAAATCTCATTAATATTAAACAAAATAGACATTGTGCAGTTATACATTAACAAATACACAGAAGCCTTGTTAGCTGTTTGTGTTTTTGTATTGTTTGCTCTGTTGTACCAGCAACAGTGTCTGCACACTTAAAATCACTCAACTAAATTCACTGATGGGATTGTTAATATTAATGTGATTCTATTCTTTAACCTATCAGGAAAGCCCAGGAGTCCCAGAAAGAGATGAAGCTCTTGCTGGACATGTATAAGTCGGCTCCAAAGGAGCAGAGGGACAAAGTACAGCTTATGGCAGCCGAACGCAAATCTAAAGCTGAGGTTTGTTCTTTGGTGTGTTCCTTCCGTCCTACTTTTGCACATTTCTTGTTTTTACACGTAAAAATAAAAAAGCTTTGTTAGTTGCAAATAACAAAATATTTAAACAGTAATGCAAGTTTAATACAATGCCCAACCCATCTCGACCTGCCCAGGTGGATGAGTTGAGGATGCGAGTGCGAGAGCTGGAGGAGAGGGAGAGGAAGGAAAGCAAGAAGCTGGCTGATGAAGATGCCCTCAGGAAGATCCGAGTGGCTGAAGAGACCATTGAGCATCTGCAGAAGAAACTTGCTGCCACTAAGCAGGTTTGTGTGTGTTATCCAAGGAGGGTTTATTGAAGGGCAACTTGGTTGAAGAAGAACTGAAAAAGCCTCTTGGATGAGAGGCGAAACATCATCTAGTATCTTAAACCAAGTCCAGCCGCTCTTGATTTAAGCTTCAGTCATCCAGGACCTGGATGATTGAGAGCGGTCACAGACGTATTTCTGTTTTGTTTTCTCAAACATGTCTCATATGTAACGCCTTTGTTTACTTCTACCTACGCTTATGCTTCAACAGGGACAAATATTCAACAGTGTCTCCATATATTATCATTATTTTCCGTCAGCTTTTACCCAAAGGCTTATAAATGCAGCCTATACACATATATGCGTCTTTTCAAAAAATGCTAATGTAAATTAACATGTACGAAAGGTTAATGAAATGAACCTCTTCCACTTTCAGACCAGCAAGAAATGAGACATGAATCATCAGCCCCGTTTGGTAAAAAATGTCAGACTTAAACCTTAGGGACTGCACCATATATGAATATAAACAAGCCAGCTGTGTTAAGAATGAAACTACTGCAACGATTATCATATTTGCCTAAGAAAGATGTTCTCCTAATCTTAGACTACAAAAGAGGAATTGAAAGCCAATGCTGTGGCCTGGAGTTTAAACCTGATCAGCTGGTTATCTTAATGCTAGCCCAATTTATTCTTGTTTTTGTTTCTTCTCAATAACTTTGCACAAGTGTTGTTAAAGAGTAAAAATGTAGTATCTTTATAGTCTTGCAAAGATTAAACTTACGCACTTGGAATGAGTATATTTTATATTATAAGATTTTGTTATCTGGATGAAATGATTTGAAGGACAAAAATATAAATGCAAAAATTATCTTCTAGGGTGTGGTAAATGTTTTCATGTGAGCCACCCTGAGAAATTGTTTGTAAAGTATCTAAAACACTGTCAGATCTGAGCTCACTTACTTGGCTTTGTGGTCTTGTAAATGTTGAGACGCTCCTCTTGGTATTTCATTAATAAGTAAGAAGACGGCGGGAATACGAGAGCAGGCTGTCATGTGATGGAAAATATAGAAGCATTATCTGCCTGGGGTCAAATATTGGTTAAGTAATGTCATCGTAACTCTAAAACTTGCTTATATAGCGGATACACCCGAAAATACTCACTTAGCTGTTGACCTTAGTGCTACATTCAGTATGATCGGTCTTAGAGGCTTATCATTTAATATGAATCATATTATCTTCTTGAGCATTTGAAGCAAATAACTGCACTAAGACCACCTAAAAAATGCAGGTCTCTTCTCATTAGCACTGAGACTACAATTAAATCAAATGCAGGAAATTACACCAAAATGTAAAAGAGTTATGACCGTGTTTTAAGTTGTTTAACTGTTGTTCCATACAATTTTATGAGCATAAAGGAGACAGATGTTGAGGTCTGAAAGCCTGCAGCGCCACATAATTTGGAGGTCTCAAAGAACATAATTAACAGAAGGCACAACACACTCTGGACTGATACTGGTTTATTCAGCTCTTTACTTTAGTCCTTCTTATGTACTATGTAGTTAATCGACAGCAACTGAAGTGTTTTGGACGCAGGTGTGTTGGATTTGTTCCACTCAGTTCACGGTTGCCAGACTTTAACTTTGCAGGGTGACCGATCGCCAGAACTTTCCAATAAACAAGCTATTTGAGAGTTTATATGACTTTATTTTAAAGGACCTAGTTGGCTTGTAAGTGGGCAACATGACCCAAAATTAAGCAAACGCAGCAAAGTAGCAGAGAAAACAAACCAGGTGTGATTGCACCTCGAGATGCAAATGGGCCAATGAGGGTGTAATGTAATTAATCCCATCAGGTAATATCAGCACAGTCAAATTTAACAGCTTTTCACGTCTGTTCTTCATAACAAAAGCAACCGAAGAGATTCAATGGTATTTTTTATTCAGGTTGAAAACATGCTTGTGTATTTATTTAAAAAACTGAGCCAAAAGATCACATTTTATTTGTTTGTAGTGATATGTTTTTGGAGGGGTTGGAAAGGAATTCCTTTTTGAATCTGTAGTGTTGGTTATTTTCAGTTTTGACTACAGAGCATTATGTACAAGAGGCATACTTGGAACTAAAACTTCTCAAACTGTTGCACACCACCAACAAATATGTGGTAAGAATGATTACAAATGGTGATGAAGGTAGGCCTCACCTGTAAACTGGAATGGAGCAATATCACTGTTTTTGATCCCTGACACCTGTGTCCCTCGAGGAGGAGGAAGCCCTGCTGAGCGAGATGGATGTAACCGGCCAGGCCTTCGAGGACATGCAGGAGCAGAACAGCCGGCTGTTGCAGCAGCTACGGGAGAAGGACGATGCCAATTTCAAGCTGATGAGTGAGCGAATCAAATCTAACCAGATCTACAAGCTGCTGAAGGAGGAGAAGGAGGAGTTGGCTGACCAAGTCCTCACATTCAAAACCCAGGTGGCGTGTAACTTCTTAACCTAGAAATGCAGCGTTGATGGATGTCATCGTGACAGGGCACTGAAGTATTAACTGTTACTTTTGCTGCCGTTCTCCAGGTGGATGCCCAGCTGCTGGTTGTGCAGAAGTTGGAGGAAAAAGAGGGCGTCCTTCAGAGCACACTTGCCGCTCTGGAAAAAGAGCTGTCTGTACGGACACAAGCTCTAGAACTCAACAAGAGGAAGGTGGGAAGAGAGATGCCCTCTATCACTTGCACTGTAGATTCACTGGATGATTTGATTCCTGACAGATGTTCCTAAATGTTAACACTGAGCAGCATTATAATAGGATCTGGATACTAAATCATACTCGTGTACATCATTTTGTGTGTTCAGGTGCTTGTTAACAATTCTGACATCCAAGATTTGCGACAAAACGTTGCATTAATGAGCTACATTGTTAGCAAACTAAACTTACTGTCTGTCCTGATTCCCACATTTGCAATTTCTTGTATTAGTTAAAGTGCCTACTTGTGTGAGATATTTCTGGTAATTGCTAACATTGCCCAAGTACCTGTAAGACTGCTGTTGTGTGGGCGAGTGCACTGGGGCACCATTAATGAGGTCATCTTTATACATAGGTAAATATATTGCTTGAATTCTTTCTTTTTTTTATCTCATTTGCTCTTTTTACACAAGTAGGAACAATAAAATTTAAACATAACAAAAAACACACACAAGTGGCTACTTACTTTAAATGAAACCAGTGGGTGCCTGGAAGCTATGAAGAGGATCTTAAAACGTATAGCATGTTGTGGAAAATGGCCGTTAGAGATGGAAAATATACACCATATTCAGGAAATGGAATGCAAAACCAACACTGGTTGTTTTACGTTAGTTCATGACTGAATCTACTGTACCACCACCACATTACAGCTCAGGAATCTCATCATTAGGTTTTTTTTATTGAGTGTTCTTATTGAGATTCCTTCCCTGCTGCAGGCAGTGGAGGCTGCCCAGCTGGCAGAGGACCTGAAGGTGCAGCTGGAGCACACGCAGGCCAAGCTCAAGGAGATTCAGGTCTCTGTGGCTGAGAACCGCACCGCCCGGGAGAGGGAGAGCAGCAACCTGAAACGAGCACAGGTATGTTGTATTTGGATATCACTCCCAACTCTTGCATTACTCCAGAGGGTCTTGGTAGAAGATCACACCAGTGATCTGTGTTAAGTGGCCACTCTCCTGATGCCTTCTAGGAGGATCTATCTAGGCTGAGACGAAAGCTGGAGAAACAGAAGAAGGTGGAGGTGTACTCTGATGCTGATGAGATCCTGCAGGAGGAGATCAACCAGTACAAGGTGAGAAAGGGAGAACATTCTTCTTGTGCAGAGAAATGTATAAAACACCAACAGCTTTTCTGGCACAATCTGCAGTAGGTTGTGGTTGACTGAACAGTCTAGTGAAAATGTAATGCGTTGTAATACTAAATACTACACCTTTTGTAATTTCCTTAATTGGCTGGCAATGGCTGTTTTTCATTCATGAGTATGGGCCAGAAACTGAGCTCAGACATTTACAGAAATGTTAACAGTCGCTTTGTGCTTTGGGGATATCAAGAAACTTACTTGATACACCCTCAGGTGTTAGCTGTGGTAGCATAAAATGGGTAGAGGTAATGACTGTGAAGTCAGTATTTACTCCATATACAATGTATTTATCCGTCTCCAGGCCAAGCTGCGCTGTCCCTGCTGCAACACACGGGACAAGGAGACGGTGCTCACCAAGTGTTTCCACGTATTCTGTTACGAATGTCTGAAGATGCGTTACGACACCCGACAGAGGAAGTGCCCCAAGTGCAACTGTGCCTTCGGAGCCAACGACTTTCACCGCATCTACATCACCTAATTCACAGAGAGACAGAGGAGTGAAAGAAGAAACCAGTAGACGGAACCAAAGGAGAGTAAAGACAATAGAACTGCATTCAAAGAGGCAGACATTTTGGGGGTAGTCAGATGAGTGCGTTTCCCCTTTTTATCTCTTTGGAAAGACTTGTTTTACCGCATCATTGCCAGTTGGTGATTCATTTGGTGACCAAACAGATAGTGACACATCTGACTGAGTGTTGTGCTGTAGCTAATAAACACAGTTGTTTGTGCACACAGTGATGTTCTTACATGTTGAGCTGCTCTGCTCTGTTTTCCTGTCCTTGACGTTATTGCCATGTTAAACATCCTGTCTTTTAACAAACCGGGCCCACTTTTAAATGTTTCTTTATCTTTTTTCTTTATTTTAATGTATAGAAAAACTTTGAACTGCAGTGGAACATGGTTGATCTTCCTGAAGCATTTCTTTGAATTGTTTTGTCCTGCTGGTTTTGGAAGTCCTGTAAAATCAGTGAAGCTGAAATTTAAACTTAGAACATTAAAAGAAGCCTTTCTTTACATACTTGAGGACTGCATGTGTAAAACTAAATATGTTTCTAATATATAAGTACAACAGCCAGAATCGGCCAACTTTCTTGGTTTAGGCTATAGTATTAACAATGCCTGAGAGAGGTCGGCTAGTTTGGCACCGAGTCAGCACATACAGGAGTGTTTGGATCACCTTGGGCAAGGTCCTCTGTCTGTGTGTGTGTGTGTGTGTGTGTGTGTCTCTGTGTGTGTGTGTGTGTGTGTGTGTGTTCGTTCATCCTGTTGCTATGGTTCCTGTTGGAGAGTTTGACACAACATCTGCAGCTTATAGTGCCTCATTACTGATGAAATCACTGCAGTGGAAAGTCAGCTCATATGGGTGTCCTTAGTGGGCCATGCTGCTCCAGGTCCTCTTAGAGAGCTTTCTTGAAGGTTAGCCGTGACAGTCGAGTACAAAAACATCTGTTTAACAACATGCCTCTAATCTAATTGAGCCAATGAAACCTCTTTTCCTCTGTTCTGATGATGTGAACTATTTACTGTGGGGTTGGTAAGTGTCTGTTTGACGTTAGCTCTTGTGGGAAAGGCAGTTCACACCATGTAGCGTGCACATAAAAAGTTCCAGGCTGCAGAGAAAAAGAGTGAATGTGTGAAAAAAGTTCATCAGGCAGTTGGGAACAGTTAAGTAAGACTGTTGGCATAAATAAGAATAACTTCATTGGTAATAATACATGGGCAGAGTTGGTTTACTCATAGGAATGTGCATAACCTGTCATAAATAAATGAGTATTTCTCACTTTGTGCTAAACCATCATTTGTATGCCACACACCACAGAGGTCGTCCTAGTAACTGATGGTCTTCATTAATATGAGACAATGCTGTGACGGGGGCCAGCGTGATAGCACTCCAGGCATGCGTCCACTGCCTTTGTTATTGCATATTTGTGCTGCTGCAGCAGACTACACCCAACTCCAGACATTAATAACACCACCCTGCGTCAGGGACACTGGCTATTCAAATGTCAGTTTCCAAAAGCAAGAGCACCCCAGTTACTGTGGATCTGCAGCGGGCAGAGATAAAAACATATCTCGCTTTGAGCAGACTCCCAAAGGCTTTAAAATCACTTTTTTTTTTCCTAGTAAATGTCAGCTGTTCTGCCTCAGTTGCTGTTCCTCTTTCTTTCTGTGCATGGGACCCTCTCCCATGCCAGAGAGTTGTGTTGTTTGGCAGAGACGAGGGAATGACGTCGACAGGCGTGGTAATAACAACGAGAACACTATTAAGTCCAGACTACACAGGCTCTTTGGTAAAATGTGGAGAAAAGGCTGTAGGGTGTGGCCATAAAATATGAAATAAACGAAACTGTGCGAAACTCTCACACCTGAAGTGGTTTAATTGAAAGTTTCACTAGAAGCGAGGCAAAATGAAACCACATAGTTTACTATGGCAGAGGAGTTTCCTGTGAGTCGGGGAGTGCGCACCGAGAATCCGAGCAGTACAGTACATAGGAAATGACTCATAGGAGTTGAACTGCTAGCGTGGGTGTGTGCGCTATTAAAACAAGGCGCAGACTCCTCTGGGTGACTCACTCTGATGCTCGCTTTTCCATGCTGAAACCCAGCACGGATTGTTAATCAGATGAACTTTCGGGAATTGTGTAGCCGACAGCGAGCAGCTTTTTACCCGCAGACATCATGGTTTCAAACGCTCTCTGCGCGCTGTGCGGACTAATTATAGCGGCCGTGATCAATTTCTATGGTGTGAGCGCACAGAAGAGTAAGTAAAATAAGTTTTTATTCAAGCAGCAATTCTTGTTTTTTTTTTCTTGTCAAATTGGCTTGTTAATGTGACTTCATTGCTTTTCCTTTTCGTGTCTTAATTATGATTTATAAGGAATTGTTTGGTGTCCTTTTTACTGAGAACATGGGTTAGAGTCCGGTGGTCTGGTCTCCCCTAATAATGGAGTCAGATAGTCGGTCTGCTTACAAAGCCGCTTCCTTTACCAGTTGCATTTCTCACCGGTTCCGCATTCCGATCGCCTTATTTCACCCCATCCATCCGTGCCCCTGGGAGAGAGGGACAGGCCACATGGAAAGGGTGCACTGCCTGCATCCATTTCACACAAGGATACCTTTTTACTGCCTCAAATACACACACAAAAAGAACTTTTGACTTTGTTTCCACTGAAGTTTGGATTTAATCCCAGTGGAGAACACCGCACTCGGAATGCACTGAGAACATCAAATACTGAATAATTACACGGGTTTGCACCGTTTCTTCAGGCATTAAAGTTAGCAAATGCATTTTAACGCTCCAAACTCAAACCAAGCTAGATCTAGATTCTATCCATGTGAAGCCATCTCTACATCTGGACATCAGCTGTTGATCCACCCACCTCCCCTCTTCCAGCTTATGACAAAACACAGCACCCCCACACCCAAAAACACCCTTTGTCAGGCTAGGTGCTGAGATTTGCCAAGGTCAACACACAAAAAAAAATGTCTTTCTAGATTTTAGAAGCTGAATCATAAGAAACTTCTGTGGTAGGATAATCCCCGCTGCTTCTTACTGTTACAATACATTGCTGTCTGAAGTGGTGAAGTAAAAGTTAAAAGGTGTAGTAACCCCTTTGAATAAAAGTCCAACTGAAACACCCCCAACAGAATCATTTCTCTCTAAACCTTAAAGTAGAACTTAAGCTCATAAGCATGTTTGAATAATTGTTATCAATTTAATCAGCACTTTCAGGTTGTTGTCTGATTTGAGCAACAAAAGCTGTTGTGGTTTTGGGTTTGGACAATGGCCAACCAGCAGTCTCAAGGTTCAGTTCCTTTCACTGACCTTTTGAACCCTTCGAGCGTGAGTACAGAGGGATGATGTAGGGCCGAAGTCATCTGGAGAAGTGCTTACAAGAAATGTGACACATTTTTGCTGTGACCATGGATATAAAATGAGTCAGTTCAGCTCTGTAGGCGGGCTGGCTGTGGTGGACAGAGAGTCTGTGGGGGCCTGAACATGTGGCTGTAACATAACTGGAGAGTAAGAGGTCAAAATGCCTCAAACATGACTTTTTGAGCAGGTGTCCTTTGGCTTCAGCTGGTTTAATAATGACTGGTCCACTAATGTGTCTGTGTGACCAGCTAAAGACCCCTATCAGGACACACTATACATTGGCATTGTAGGCTCTGGATCTCATGCTCTTGAAAAACTGGAATTTCATACTGTGTCTAAGGCTCAGTTCTTTCTGTGTGTATTTTGGTTGTGAGCCATAAGAGAAACCAATTGAATTTAAATGTATTTCCCAAGAAAGTTCAGTCTGCACAGGTGAATCATCTTGTGAATCTTCTATTCATTTATAATTTGAGTGAAACAGTTAGTCGATTAAAGTGGTACGCCACTAGTGGACTTCCAAAAAGTTTGGAAACTCACAAGAGACAGAACTGAAAAGTCAAAATCAAACCAGTGGAGATATGAAGATATTCTCTCTTTTAAACAAAGGTCAAGATCCAAAAACACTGGATCCTACGTTTCCCATAATGCGTCTTTCACTAGACCCTCGTTGCCTGTCCTCAGCGCCATCTTCTTTAACTCTCCGTACCTCCAGTGTGTAATGCCAGTTTTCCGTTAGAAACAGTAAATCTCAGTGTATTACCTCACTGACATCACAATGACATCATCAGGGTTACTCAGACTTAACAATGGTCCCTCCAGAGCCACAGAAGAGATTATTCAACAGTCTTAACAGCCGGACTACTCCTCCAAACATGTCAAACATGAACACATTTAAACTTCTCAGCTGTGAGGACTTTCTGCTTTTCTTTGCCTGAGGCAATAGTAAACTGAAAATCTTTAGATTTTAGACCGTTTTTGAGCACGATGTAGGGGTACTTTACTTGAGAATTTCTTGTTCACGTTACTTTATACTTCTACCCACATATCACAGGTAAATATTCTACTGTGTACCCGACTACATTCATCTGACAGCTACTAGTTATTCTTTGTGTTTTAGCTAAAACAAAAATCATATGATAAATTTCTAATGTATTTTGAGAGATGGAACCAATGGTTCTCCATCCTTCTGGATGGCCAAAAAAGCACTGTCAAGTTGGCGACCCTTGTCTCGCTTCAGATGTTTATGAGTTGTTAGCAGATCCACCATCTCAACTTATCAGATGCATTTCACAAAGATTTGAGAAAAAATGCTAATTTCTGTAGTAGAACTTCTTTCCTCCCATTATCATATTCTTGTGACTGGACTAAACTACCATTGTGTAAAATTAGCTCCACCTTAACCAGCTACAACAGTAAAATGGTACAAGTGCATCAGTATTTACAATATAACAATGTAATATCTAATAATATATAAGTCACAGGTGTTTCTGAATAAAAATAATTTAACTGTTAAGTACATTTTTCTGATAATACTTTGTAGGACTGATAGGACTTTTACTTGTGATGGAGTTTTTTGTTTTACAGTGTTGTACTAATAGGCTACTCTTAAATAAAAGATATGAATACTTCATCCACCCCTGAATGTCGCTGTCACACTGTTCTGACCACTGAAACATACATCTGTAAAGAGCTTGTGTATGCGCAGCTCTTTTCAAACCACTTCTGAATATTTATACGGAACAAAGAATGATGTTCACAACGTTATCTCTCAGATATCTACAAACAATTTCCTTGTTTCATTTGTCTATAACCCCGTCATGTCTGGCATAGTGTCACTCATCTTGTTGTGTTAACACCGGTATGAAAAGTTGGTTCGTCAGCTCCTCAGCTTGGTGTCACAATACTGGTTACCTGCTGTTGTTGTCGTTGAAGCGGCCGCAGTTTCCTACACACATTCATTTAATTACTTTTGGTTTACGTCAAACTGGTCTCTCTGATAGTTTTGGTATTTCTTTCAGTGATGATTCAAGCAGCCAGTTTAAACATGAAAATGACCACAAATGATGACTCAGTTTTGGCTCGGGGTGGCTCCTTGTTATAATGGATACAAAAGAAGTTGTCCATGCAAATATATGTGACACTGATCAGGAAGAAAGACTGTTATCATTTGATCTATCAAATATCTGACTATTTCCTTGTTACACTATTTGAAACTTTGTCATGCCTGGTTTTGTCATCTTATTAGGTTGACTTTGTGTCGCAGTATTGTTTTTGTAGATTTGTTTTTTCAGTTTGATGTCACAATATTCACTATTTCATACATGACCTTGGGGTATTCATAACCAAAGCCAGGATGAGTTAAACCTCCAAAGAAACCACCTTTAATTGTTCAGCTGTCTGGCTGCAGTAAAAAGGGCTGAATCTTTCCATTATGTCTACAGAGGTAGACTGATTCTCTCTGAGCAAAACTGCCGTCCACTTCTTTCTCACAGACACATTCGTTTCATTCTCTGGAAGTCTCACGCGTACACAGAGGCAAAACAATTCAACGGAAGCTCTCTGTGAAAACACATCCTGCTCTTCACACATGGCCTGCCTGTTCACGCACCAGAAGTTACTGAGTAATTCTCTCTCATGCAATTAAGTTGCATCAGCAGACTGACCTGAAGGAATTTCCCAGTTTCATTTTATGAGAAGAAGAAAGCCGCAAAGTTCCTCACGTGTTCTGCTTAAGTCACACCTTTTACTGTATTAGCTGATTCCAGCTGAGGTTCTGCACGTCACCTGGTTATGTTGTGTTTTACTTTAATTTTAGTTAGAGTCAGGGGATTTGATTTCGAAACAGTTGCATCAGTCTCTGAATATTACCTCAACATCATAACATTTAATAGGCTTAAGCAGTGTTGAATGTTTCATAAATCATGTAAAATGTTTTTGAAGGACTAAAAGAGGCATGACTAACAGATGATCTCTGGTGTTTATCTGTGTGCAGGTCAGTGTAGCAGTTCAGAGTTTCTGAACCCAGATTTGGATGTCTGCGTGCCATGTTCATTGTGCAAGCAGTACCCAAAGACCCCATCATGCAACACATGTAAGGAGTGCATCTGAAAATGTAAATCACTTTCTGCCATGACTTTCTTTCAGTGCCACAGCTGAAGTTCTTTTTAAACAATCAATAGGTAAATCTGTGGACCAGACATCTGATGTATGGAAACTGGCAGCCATCACCAGTTTCTCAGTGCTGGCTGTCGTGCTGGTCGGCGCTGCGTTGATTATCGGGGTCATGGTGCATCGACACAAGTCACACAAACGGCCTCTACGCGGTGAGATTCTTTTTAAATCTGAGATCATATGGATTAAATGACATTTACAAGTGCAGCAGATATAGTCTTTTATGTAAAAATACACAATGTTTCAGGCTGAATCACAAACAAATGGCTGCATGTTCCCTTACTGAGACTGTAATCCACCTCTGTTCTGCAAAATAAAACTGCAGTGTCAAGTCTTGTTTCTTCTCCACCAGCAGGAGGTGACAAATTTGAACTTAAAGGAATCTGTCATGCAAAAAACAAAACAAAACATTTTTGTATTAGTTTCTCACACTGCATACGCTGGAATCGCGGAAAAGAAAGGGTTTCCTCAATAGTTCATCAGTGTTTTGAATAGCCTTTGACCTTTGTGTCAGAGGTTGCAAGAACATTTGTAAACTACAGTACGCACTCTGTGAAGTCACGGAAGTAATCCCGGTGCAAAGCGATTCTTGGTAAACAAGAGCACACTGTGTACAGTTCACTTTTTTGTTATGACGTCTTTGCAACTGTGTCACAAACCATCAAACCTGTTCACTTTCAGCGAGAGGCAACAGGCTTTTTTTCACACGAGCCATTTTCACATGTTATGGTACAAAAAAGCACAGGTGCAAACAATTATATTAATGATGACTGAGTTTGGTTTCACTGTCACTGCTTATTGAGACACTTGAATACAGCAGAGCCATCATTAATGTTATTAGTAACACATGTGCCTTTCCTACTATGATAAGTCAAAATGTCTGCTTTGAAAAATGCCTATTACAGACAATTTAGATTTGCAATCACTTTACTGGGATGGGAAAAATGTAAATTTATTCTTGATTAATTACAGAACCCATTGAAGAAACTGCGGGGCCACTTTATCAAGCTTAAACGAATCAGTAAGTATAATTTTCACATAGCAAGTGTTGGGCCAATACATGAATTGAGTGATCTGGTCAGTCAGTGCTGCATATTACTGAGAGAGCAGTGGATTTAATTTAACTCAACCAGTTTGTGGTTGATAGTAAGAAGTGTTCAAATGTTTTAGAGACCTTTTGGCTTTACATAAAAATAAATTTGTGATGTAAAAACTGAATCCTTGCAGTTTTTCAAAATGTATTTGAATAGATTTGGCATATAGCAGTTACTACGAAGGTCTTGAACACCAGTAGGTCTTTAAGACAGGTGCGTTGGATCAAAAACAATGTTATAAATGAAATGAGTAAACATGATTCATTTTGGTTCTTTCACAAGTGATTTAGCACAAGTTCAGATTTTAGTGTAAACCCCTAAATATCTGCACCTGATATCAGCAGCTTTGGTTCAGAAATAATGTCACTTTAAGTCCTGAAAAGTCCATTTGATCAGACCCTAATCATAGCATGCTGTTTGTTGTGAATTGTACTTAACTCGACATAATGTGACCTTAAAGACAACTGAATCGTTGTCATGGCCTCCACAGCCTCATCTTCCTCTGGAAACGGATGTGACAGAACCAAGAAGCGACTGGTTCGGAGCCCGATGGAGGAACCTCTGGACCATGAACTGTGTACTCTGACTGCAGGGTATCTCTCGACCAGAAATGGACCATTTTAATTTATTAGACCGTTGAGCGAAGATAAGTGCTAGGTTCTCAATGCTCAGTGCAGGTCCAACAGTGACCACAGGACTTTCAAAGAGCAACTCTCACACCTCCTGTAGGAATAGTAACATTACATTGGTGGTATCATTTTCTGATTGTGTGTGCCTTACTTAAAATATCCCATTTAAATTAGATTTAGATCTGGGAGACCTTTGTGGATTTGCAGATGTTTCATGTCAGAAGTAAGATAAAACTACAGTCCTTTCTTCAGAGAGATGGATGCTTTCCAAACCCTGTATTGCATTGTGCTGTTTTCCAGCAGGACTCCGATGAATGTAACACAGCTACTGCTGCCTGCTGGGCTGCAGTTTTATCTCCTGCTATTCAGCAGGGTTAGACGGGGTCTATCTGCTGGTCTTTTACCACAACAGCCTCTTAAAGATAAATCACATGTGAGTAAGACATACTGTTAGGCACATTAAGGCCATTTGAATGTAGCTACTTTCGCAGTAGATGAAATGTATTCTGTCCTTTGGCCTTGCCAGTATCTCTGTGTACCTGTTCTTTTAGTAGCCTCATGCAGTGATAAAAGCTGTTGATTAAGGGAGCAAACTGTACTCATCCACTGTTACTGGGTCTTCTGAGACCGACACAGACCCTGTATTGCAGGTCATTACAATATTGTTTTGTCTGTTTTAATGTTTACTAGGTTTTAGGAGATTTTAGCTAGATTCTTCCTGTTTGAATCCCAGAATTCATACATTACTGTCCCAGGGCTTGTAGGGCAGGATGTTTGAAACACTAGACATGCAATCCCAAACTGCTAACACGTGGGAATGTTGCGAGGAATGTACTGTAGTGAGGAAAATTACACCTGCAGTGTTTTAGGTGGAGCTACACAATCACTATGCTTGGTAACTTTTGGACTTTCAGGTCAGGTTTCACATCTGCAACAAGGCAAAAAGATTTCTGTCTAGATGTGTAATTTTGTAGCCACTGAAACCAGCGAGAACCACAGTGGGCATGGTTGTTGTTTTCTACTTGTTTTATAGCTCAAGATGTTTTTTTATCTTCAAAACATCATGCAGAATGTGGTTACTGAAATATTTAATGTGACGGACAATGTTTCAAGTCATATTTTGATTCTGTCTGCTTGTAGGTAAACTGCTTGCCCTCTGGCAGCAAAATCACTTAAAATACAGATACTTCGGCTTTTCTTTTAGATTTTTATATTATTTATTTGAAAGTATCTTGCAGTGTTTTGCATCAGCTGGAGTGACAAGCGCATTTTTAAAGTGTGTTAAACTTCCACCAGGCCAGCCAACGATGTTACTGAGCAATAACTAACATTTTCTGCTTATTTCTCTTGCTTTCTATTTCTTGTTGTATATACTGCACATGCACTGGCTTCTTTTACTTATTTCAATCTTGTAAACTGCTTTGTGTACCAAATGTATTTTCACAATAAAACTGACAACAGTAATGCATAAACTGCTCCATTTTCTACTAACATGTATCTTAAGCATCTTAACATGTCAACAATCACTATCATTTGGAAGAATATGGACACAAAACACATTGTATTTTCCAAGTCTTTTATTTAATTTCAACTAGTTTAATTTCAATAATTTGCTTAGATTCTAAACTAAGTTCTAACAAAGAAGTAAAAATCTACGTTTCAGAGTGACAAAATAGTTATATAAATATGAATTAAATAGTGAGCAGACATTTTTGAGCACTGAAAATCCAATAAATCAGAGCGTGTGGTATATGCTTTTTTTATTACACAATAGCTGATCAAGCAGTTTTCTCCTGCTGAAGAAACTCTCGCTGTGAACGTACAGATATCCAACCGATATTTTCATTCTAGTATTTACAGAGAGAGCTCTGAGATTAACGCACGCCACTCATACCAGACTGTGATCAATGACGGAGAAATGAACGCGAAGTGCCACAGGAGATCAGATGGAGAACATTGTAAAAAAATAAGTCCGTTTCTAACTCAAATGTGTGTGTGTCGTTTTACCATGGCATATACGAAAAATATGTTACAGTGAGATCATCTAAATGAGTACAATTAATACGCACAAGATTTTAAATAATGTCACAAAACAGCAGACGGTTTGTGGTGGTTTTTCCAAGGCTAGTGTCAGTATACTGAACCTGACGCCACGGTACTCAATGCAATTGTAAGACAAAACAAATGAGATGTTCATGCACTGAAACAATACTTTCAGCATATTGCTTAAATATTACAACCCGCAAACAAGCTGAGGTGAACTATCGACACCCCAACAAATGACAACAGGTTGGCTGCATTATTATATACTTCCTGTTTTCCTTAGGCTACAAGTGTCTCACCTACAAATGTGCAAATATAACTCTGAAAACAACAAACTGCAGAGAAACTACCATGTTATGGAGAAAACAGCATCCGCAAACTACAAAGTAAAACCTTAAAATTGATGCTTCATCCATTCTATAAATCCTACAATTGATAACTACGGTTTTTACGGTTACAGTGTATTCTCTACAATTAAGCTGCATGAGGCATTAAGTAGCAGTTGCTAGGTAGGCAGGGCTTTCCATGAGGTATTTCATACTCTGACCAGTGCCAAACATACTCATACATGAAATGTAATGTGTAAGGCATAAAGAAAATCTAATTTTAGATTGTTAAAAAAATAAACAAAGGCCCTGCGTTCACTTTTGCTGGATTTCTCACTTGTGAAAAGAATCCACTTCAGGAACAATAGACAAATTGGCAAAAAAAAGGTAACCCAGAGAATTATTTTTCACAGAACGAGAGAAAGTGGTTCATGAACTCGACAGTGAAGATGAAACTGGTTCGTCCTTGTAAATCCATAAAGCTCTGGTATGTTTACAGTAATACTTGTGCTTGGCAAAAATGAGGCATTATGGCCACGTTTGTTTAAAAAATACATGGTCATTCATTCTTTATGTTTGATTCACATAAAGCATTTGTGAGGGAAGAAAATTCATGGAGAGGCAAAAAGGAACCACTTTCACCTCACGGTTACAATACTTATTGACTGCTTTAAGACATTTTAACAGTTTGTAGCTGAGGAGATTCACAAACCAAACCAAAATAAAAATCTAATTAGTATAACATACAATATAAAACTCAACAATATGGTTTACAGTATAACAAGTACAGTGAGAGGAGGTTTGTTCACATTAAACTGCTACAGCTGACTTACATTTTAGGCACTGGCACTTCAACATAACTGGTGCTTCTCAAAGGTTCATAATTCAACAGCATGCACTGTGTGTGGAGCCGCAACTAAATGCTGGAGTGATTTTGACAACCGTCACATGAGCTAAATTATAAGATTGAAATGGCACATGTGAAAAAAAATAAAAGGTTATGCTCAGTTCAGAAACTGATTATGTACAATGTCTCACACATCAGGTATGTTCCTTTTGAAGGTTTACCCTGAGTGCTGCCAATAATGCTTGGCTCATTCATTCCTGCCTGTTATAACTGAGAACTAATAAGTAGATACAAATCGACTGATGAAGTTCCTTAAAGGCTACATGAGTTTTAGAAGACTTTACAACATTAATAAAAAGCTTTTTTCCCCTAATAAAATATGCACATAAAATAACAGGAATAAATTAATAAATACATCCATTTTTAGCATACAATGTCACTCAACGTGAATATTATTAGCAGTACGACTATTTACTTGATAATATGATTTCAGTAAATCACTTTGCCACTGACCTTTAGACACACCCAGAGGTATTTGACTTAATAATAACAGGCTTGCCCTATGTGAAATCCCGACAAAGTGAGCAGTCCTTCAACGCTCACGGCAAAGCTAACAAAAGGATTCAGAGATAAATATAGTATGTATATTTTGTTTCCTAAGGAACTTACAGAGGCACTGAACACAATTATACACAGCAAGAGAGGAGAGATCACCGATAGAACAGTACTGTCTTAGAAAAAAATCAGTATCAGTGTTGGACCTGGGCTCCACTTTTATTTTCACTTTGGTTGGTTGGTTTGTCAATGAGGAGTGAGCGGCGAGTGATATTTTCATCACCTGCCCTGTATTCTGGGATCCTGTGTATTTGTGGAAAACATTCGGGCCTTATTAAAAGCTGACTGATAATCCCTCTGGAGACTTCTCAGTGATGTCACCATCTGTTGTGGAGGTAAGACTGGAAGTCTGTAATGAAATGTGCATGTCTTCAAAAAGGAGCGTCTGTCAGGACCAAGGAGCACTTTCTGAAAAATAAAATACTGTTTTACAATTATTGATAGAGGGTTAAATAACACATACATAAGAGGAGCACCTCCCCTCTTCTCTTGTACACTCTGCAATCCTTCAAAGGAAAGATCCCATGTCCAAGTCCATAAACGTGTTAGCGTCCATGCTAAAAGAGGAGTCGTAGCTCTGGGTGTTCTGGTGCATTTTCTGATGGTGCCGCAGGTTGGACTTGCTGGAAAAGCTCTTGTCGCACAGCATGCAGGCGAAGGGCTTCTCTTTGGTGTGGATTCGTCGGTGACATATGAGCTGAGTGGACACACGGAATGCCTTTCCGCACTCCAGACACTGGTAGCGCTTGGGCTCCGTATGAATGCGCCGGTGGTTCTTGAGGGCCATCAGGTTGGTGAACTCTTTCTGGCAGACGGAGCAGAAGAAGGAGCCCGTCTTGTGGCTGTTTTTGTGGTTGAGGAGGGAGCCAGCGTGGCGGTAAGTGCGGCCACAGTGCTCACAGACGTGGCTCTTCTCTTCTGTGCCGGCAGAGTCGTTACTCTTCTGTGAATTAGTGATACTTTCTGGAATATGAGACAAAGGTGGTGGAACTGGCTTGTGTATCTCATTCATCCCCAATGTCTGATTTATTCCTGAGTCCCAGCAGAGGTTGTTATCTACAGGTTCGTCCTCGTCTTGTTGATAGTGGTCCTGAGCCCTGTGGTGCATGTCCTGATGCTGCTGGTAGCTGGCTGGGTTGGGAAAGCTCAGCTGGCAGAGGCTGCAGACCACAGGTCGGTCCTTTGAGTGCACCTCCATGTGGCTCTGCAGATGTGCGACCAGACAGAAGGTCTTGCCGCACTCGGGGCAGCAGTGACGCCTCATCTGGGAGTGTATCTGTAGAGTGAGAGGATCAGGAAATGTCTGGAGACACAAGGTACAGTGGTGGAGGTTTTCGGAGTGTGTCTTTTTATGGTTGAGGAGAGAGCCAGCGTGGCGGTAGGAACGCCCACACAGGTCACACCTGCAGCAGGGATATATTCATATTCAATAACTAATATCACACTTCAGATCAAATAATTTTACCCAACAGTGAAGTATTCATCAACTTTCAAATTACTGAAAGCCTTACCAATACTGGATATTTACCAAAACTAACAGTTCAATAATGGTTAGTTGATATTTGTTTGTTAGGGTTAGGGGGGTTAGGGGTTATTCTTTTTTAGTATCATATGTACAAAGCAGGGCATTTTACAGTTGAAAAATAAACTTGCGTTGATCTAACAAGCGTGCTCTAACTTTTATTGACCAACATATGCACAGATACAGATATATCTGCACAAGCTCATATTGGCCAACATATATCTGTTGGGTCAGGACACACTTTGTTAAACAAAAATAATATATAAAAATAATCCCAATGATGACTAATAGACAAAACAAGACTTACATACTCAGCTCACAATAAGACGGTGACTCACATGAAGCACTTGTCTCCCCTCTCTGACTGCTGGACTCCAGCTCTCACGGAGTTCTCCTGACCTCTGCGGCAGCGGTGCCTCTTCAGGCCAGACCTGCCCTGGAAGCTCTTTCCACATGCAGGACAGCTGAAGTGACTCGCCACCCGGTTGTGGACCCTCTGGTGGTTGTGCAGGATACTGGCGAGGCGGAAGGCCTTACCGCATGTGAGACACACATACTTTTTCTTCTGCGTGTGGATGCGTGTGTGATTGCGTAAAGCCATGGGGTTAGTGAAGGGCTTAGAGCAGAAGGTGCAACTGAAGTGTCCAGTCTTGTGGGTGTTTTTGTGGTTGAGGAGTGAGCCTGCATGGCGGTAGCTGCGATTACATATGTTGCAACTGAAAGGCCGCTCCTCTTTATTTGAGCTCATATTTGTTTGCGCATCACTGCTGCCTGAAGGTCCATCACAGGTGTGGGCTGTCAGTTGGTCAACAGAGAGAAAGGCTTGCTTACATTCCTTACACTTAAAGGATCGAGACTTTAAGCCCCTCCTGCCTCCGGCCCCATCTTTTCTGAGGTCTGCACAAATGTGGGCTAATAGCTGCTTCTTTCCCCTAAAGCCTTTCCCACAGTTTTGGCAGGAGTGCTTTTTAAATGCAAAGTGGGTTCGCATGTGGTTCTTCATTGCCAGTTGATTGGAGTAAGTGTTGTTACAAACAGAACAGTAATATTCACCTGTTTTATGGGAGTTTCTGTGGTTGACCAGACTTCCTGCGTGGCGATATGTACGCCCACACTGGTCACAGGCGAAAGGCCGTCTATCGCCTGTGTCTTCTGATTTGACTGAGGTCTCAGACTTTGTTTGTCCCGTCTTCCCATCAGGCAGCTGCTTGCAGCGTCGAGCAGAGGTAAAAGCCTGATTGGCATTTGAAGTTAAGGACTGCATTCCTCCATCTGACCTGGTCCCATTCATCTGCATGAGGGCCTGGATCTGGTTGTTGAGTTCCTGGATTTTGGCTTGGTTCTCTTTGTGCCTTCTCAGGTGATTCAATAGCTGCTTCTGAATTTTGAAGGCTTTCCCACACTCATGGCAAGTGTGCCTAGGGGGGAGGAGAGGCATATGGTTAACTCTATGTTTGCAAAACAGGAAACAGTCTACACAAGAAATATACCCATGATGACAAAACACATCTGCTACACTAAAAACAAACTCTTTGTTTATAATTTCCAACAAGCATTACCCGTTTGCAACATGAGTGAAAAATAAAGAATTTTCCATGTATTAATGATATAATAATGATGCATTCTTGTTGGAACTAACCTCTTTATATCAAAGTGGGACCTCTGGTGGTTTTTAAGGGCCAACAGGTTGTAGAAGCGTTTCTGGCAGACGAGGCATCTGAATACACCCGTTTTGTGGGACTTTTTGTGGTTAAGGAGGGATCCGGCGTGTCTGTATGACCGCCCACACTGTTCACACTTATAGTGACGATCTTCTGTGTCAACAGTTTCTTTGACGTGAGCCGTGTCTTCATGCTGGGCAACATCATCTACTTTCACATCTTCTTTACCTTGTGTCGACTCATCTTTCCTGCCAGCTGTGCAGCCGTGGGTCTCAAGATGATGGTAGCTGTTGCAGAAGATGCCACAGCTGCCACAGATGATACTCTGCGCTTCCTCCTTGCCTCCAGACATATCACTTTGGTTCACATGTATATTAACGTTATCCTGGTCCTTGTTGTGTAGAAGCTGATGAGTTATCAAGTCCTGCCTATTGGCAAAACTTTCCCCACATGTGCTACAGATCATCATCTCTCCAGGCTCATCATCTTTCACTTCTTCATGGGAGGACATGGAAGAAGGCCCTGAGCTCGCAGGAGTACTATTGGTCTGTGTGTGCCCTCGGAGATGGCTCCTGAGAGCCCTCATGCTGGTGTAGCTGTTTCCACATAGAGAGCATTGATAAAGGTCTCCATCATCATCCTCCTCCTCCTCCTCGTCAGCGTCATCACCTTCTCCACCGTCATTCAGCTGATCACTGCTCATATTGTCATGGAAATTCTGTTCAAAGTAACTTTGGTCACGGCTACCATTCAGACCTCGGAACTCTAAATGACTCCCTGGATTTCCAATGGCACAGTGATCATTGCTGTCCTGGAAAGTTACATTACTGTCATAGTCGCTGCTAGTAGTGTCAAGTTGCGGCTGTAACAGTGGGCAACTGTGCGACTTAATCCCTGCGATATCTGCAAATGTCCCACCACAGTCCGCACACATGTGCCTCTGCATCAGGTGTTCATTGTGAGGTAGATGCACAGTCATATCCTCGGGAAAATCCTGATTGAACTGCTCATGGAACAAAGCTCCATTGCTGTGGTCAGCTCCATTCTCCTGATCCATACCAAGCACAGGGTGAGTGCCGCAGTCCTCCTCCTCGTCTTGAGGGGAGAAGCAGCCCTGTTGGCTATCCAGAGTCAGAGGCTCCGAGGAAAGCCAGTCTCCCTCAGCGACGAGGTTAAAAGATGACGGCTGAGCTTTGTGGAGGCGAAGATGACTCTTGAGGGCGGCCAGGTGAGGATAACTCTTTCTGCAGATGGAACACTGGTAAATCCCGACCTGATGTGACCGCTTGTGGTTGATGAGGCTCCCAGAGTGCCGGTAGCTTTTACCGCAGATTTGACACTTGAAGGGACGCTCATCAGAATCTACAGTTGAAGTCTCTTCCATTTCAGTTGCACTGTCAGCGTTTTGTGAGCGCATCAGGGCAGGATTAATGATGCTTGTGTCCATGATAGGGGGTTCTCCCTGAGTGCTATTGGAAGATGGTGTTTGATTATTTGAGCAGTCCGAGTACACATGACCGTTACTTCTAATCTGCTCCAGAGGCTGATCAAAGCCTCCATGATTATCTATTGATGATACTGAAGGGACATTATTTATCGGAGAAGCATAAAAATTTGACTCAGGCGAAGCAATACTGTTGTCATATGAAATATTGTGGTTCTCTGACAAGGTATCTTGAACTCCAAATGACAGAGATGAAGAGTTATGCATTTGGATATGTTCTTGGAACTCTTCATCATTGGGGAATAGTACCTGACACAAATGGCAGAAATTTACTTGAGCATCCTGGCTCTGAGGTGAAAACTGGTCCAGTGGTGTGCCTGTGTATGACCCACCCATTGAGCCGGGGTCTGTTCCGCTTCTTGCCTTGTGAGTTCTCTGGTGGCTGTAGAGGGCAGCCATGTTATTAAACAGTTTGAAACACACTGTACATTCAAACATTCCCACTTGGTGAGTCTTTTTATGATTGGTCAGGCTTCGATGGTGTATGTATGATTTGTCACACAAATCACACCGGAAAGGTCTATTTGCTGCATCATCAGAGGTCTCAGATTGTGCATTATAAACAACCTCCATCTTGTCCACAGGTGGGCAGTTTTCTGTAGCAATCCCAACACTGGCCGACTGCTCACTAACATGATGTAGGCGATCATTTTCAATGTCTTGTGCGGGATATTCCATGTCTACCTTCCTATATGATTGCTCCTTTACTCGCCTGGCAAGATGAACCCTCTCATGTGTAGCCAGCTGCGTTGCCAGACGAAATGCTTTCCCACATTCTGCACAGGAGTACTTTTTCTGTGAAGTGTGGCTCCGGAGGTGACTCTTCAGTGCCAAAGCATTGGAGTTTTCTTTACCACATATGTTACATCGAAAAGAACCCACTTCATGAGTCTTTTTGTGGTTAGCCAGACTACCAGCGTGCCTATAACCACGTCCACATTCATCACATTTAAATTTGCGTTCTTCCTCTTGTAGAAGGTGAGCATCCATGTGCTCGAGCAGACTGGGCATATTGGGACATACCATGCCACATTGTTTGCACGGAAAACCTGTTGTCCTTCCAGGATCTTGCACTGCCATTACACAATACTGCTTGAATTAAGTGCACCAGACACAAAGTGTATGAATATGCAGGATGGTAATGCATTACATGCATTCATTATCCATATAAAAAATGAAGATAGTTCTTTACGATAAGATCCAAGGAGTGTCCGGAGGGAACGTGGCAGAGGATGTTGAGAACAAGTTCCACACAATTAGGTGAATGGCTTGAGTTTAGGAGAAGCAGGCAAATTGAGCTGTTGAGGACAGAAGAGATGCCAGTTAAAGCCGTAGGGAATACACTGAATATATTGACAATGTAAGTAACAGTATTCAGTTTTATGCAGTTAGCATGTACACAGTATAAGTAGCTACAAACCTGTCACACAGTTTTCATAAAAATATTAGTTTTTGTCTTCAATAATTATACAAAACAAACTGGCACCTTAACATGTGCAAGATACAAGTGTCATCTCATAATTGATTAATGCATGCTTCACAGGTATTAATCCCTGATTTCTCTTGTCTGTCAAAGTCAATAAATCGTTGAAAACCATGTAACACTAGTACGTTAGCTTAAATGCGTCTCCGGCAGCAAGTAACCAGCATCATGGACAGACTTATTAAATTGAATGCAGTTGACATGTTTTACTACATCTGCAACAGCAGGCTAACTAAATTAGCTATGTCAATAAACCGGGAGTGCAAAGCCTCCTTCTACAGATTTATTGCCACTACAAATACCCATATTCACCGACAATATAAACAAAAACCGAATTAACACACGCTTCCTCGTCAGGTTATAGGAAGATCGGATAGTATAATTGCGGTGAAACGTGTCTAACAGCACAGTGAGCTCACGTTAGCACGGTGGTACCACCTAGCATCATCATGGCTAGCTAAACAAACATTGCACCAAAAAGCCAAGAAGTCGTTCTCAACGCGGAATCACAGCGGCAGAAAACGCGTCAAATTAAATACCTGTAGCATTACTGATTCAACGCAAGCCTCCGAGGATATACTTTCATTCATTATTTTTAAAATGCAGTTTTTATCTAAAGGGCAGCCCCCTTTCTCCCCAATTGTCTTTTTTTCTTCCATCCCTTTTCCACATTGCTCTTGTTGCTAGGGAACAGGAAATGTGCAGCAGAGAAATACTTCCCTCTCAAAAACAAAAGTAACTGTGTGGTCTTAAACTTAATACAAACCGAGGCGAGCTCAGCGTGAAGTGAGCACAGAGCAAACATAAAAAAAACCCAAAGACCTAAATGTCTTTTGCTGCTAGCTTTCGTAAAACTCGTTAAGCAGATTTATGTTACCTGCTTCTGACAGGTAGGCTAGGCTAGGTTAGCTTAACGTTACTGTAAAATATCTTCACTCCAGTTTTACACGCGGGTGTTACCATTGTGACAGATAGCCTGCTGACTTTATTAAGGCTACCATGTTTTACAAGGGGTGTTCCAATACACTAATGTGTCTTATTTAGATTTTTTATACCATTAAACGCATTAATATGTTGCACACTTGGCTTGCCGAGAGCTTTCGTCATCATGGTCCTAGAGCCGTCCCCCATCCTGCAGCCAGTCAACAGCAATCGCAGTGTCTCACAGTAAATGCAGTCGTGTACCTAGACGTTTTTTCCTGGCATTATCGACCAACTTTTAATGTCCTGATTCAGGTAAGAAATTCCTTTGTTTCTCTAATGCATAACAAGACAGCAATGTTAGCTAAACCCACCCGTAAAGTCACGGTCATAATGAGGATGACACTGTCGATTGAATTGGTGCAGCCGGTCCTAAAGCCAGCCATTTTGAGTTAGTAAAACGTTTAGCAGGAAAGCTAACGAAAATGAATACGCTCAAATCGTATCCGACTGTTAACGCCATCACACTTACTCGTGATCTCTGATGCTCATCTCTGGCCGGGAACATGTCAGTCATTCATACACAGTGATCCCTGTCATTGCATTGCCAACTTCCTCTGGCATCAAAGCGGTTAGCTTATTGTCCCTGAGGTCCTAATGCCAGCCATTTTGTGACATACTGCATACCCAGATATTTCTGTTATTATGTTAATATGCATATTGTGTTTCTCGTCCATCATCAGCCACTGTCACTGACGATTTGCTCTCCTAAATAGCACTTTAGTCGGATGTCTGTGGAACAAGCTTCCAGTCTCATATCCTTATGCTGCTAAAGATACGTTTATTTAAGTCTACATAGTTATTACAAAGCTGTAATCTCTTTGCAGATATAAAGATGACCTCTCCTAAGTCTGGCAGCCCACCTCTTGCAGAGCAATACACCCCTCCTGCACATGGGGAAGAGAGCCAACTGGAGGAAGAGCTGCTGAGGGATCAGCCTGCAAAAAAACGTGGCAGAGGCAGGCCTCCAAAATCCAAACCTTCCTTCAAATGCTCTGCGTGCACAGAGGCTTTCAGGAGTCTGTCAGCTCTGCGGAGCCACAAGCTTTCAGCTCATGTAAAAGACCGTCAGCAGCAACACCCGTGCTCTCAGTGTACTAAAACGTTCTCAAGCAAGGCTCAACTCTCAAAGCATGAGCGCACTCACTCAGCCCAGCGCCCCTTTCAGTGTCCTGACTGTCACAAGGCTTACAAGACACCCACAGAGCTACGCAACCATAGCCGCTCTCACACTGGGGAGAAACCTTTCATATGCACAGAGTGTGGTAAGGCCTTTATGCAAGCTATATGCCTGAGGATCCATATGACACAGCACAGTGGAGAGCGTCCTTACTCTTGCCGTCAGTGCTCAAAGAGTTACCCCACCCTGTCTAAACTGAAGGTGCACATGCGCTCTCACACAGGAGAGAAGCCATACTTCTGTGCTGAGTGTGGTAAGAGTTTTGCCGACCCCTCTGTGTTCCGAAAACATAGAAGGAACCACCAGGGCCATCGGCCGTATGCTTGTGAAGAATGTGGAAAAACATACACAGAGCTCAAGGACCTCAAAAACCACGAGCGCTCCCACACTGGAGAAAAGCCTTACCTGTGCTCCGACTGTGGCAAAGCCTTCTCCCGCTCCTCCTCCCTGGCCTGCCATCAGCGCATTCACTCCCAGAATAAACCCTATCAGTGTGAGCAGTGTGGCAAGGGCTTCACCCAGCTGTCCTCCTACCAGTCTCACCTCCGCACTCACTCTGGTGAGAAGCCATTCCTCTGCCCACAGTGTGGCAAAATGTTTTCTGATCCTTCCAGTTTCCGTCGCCACCAGCGAGCCCACTTGGGTTTCAAGCCCTACCCCTGCGATAAGTGTTCTAAGAGGTTCCGGCAGCCAGCTGATCTGGCCGTGCATGAACGTGTCCACTCTGGAGAGCGGCCTTACAAATGCCAAAGCTGTGACAAGGCCTTTGTAGCGTCATGGGATCTGCGGCGCCACATGCTTGTCCACACAGGTCTCAGGCCCTTTTCTTGCACTGAGTGTGACAAGTCATTTGCTGAGCGCTCCAGCCTCAACAAGCACCGCCGGGTGCACTCTGGAGAGAGGCCTTTCAAATGTGAGGAGTGTTTGAAGTCATTCGTGGTGTCCTCAAGCCTGCGAAAACATGAGAGAACTCACCTAGCTGAGCACTCTGAGCAGCAGCAGCAGCAACAACAACACCACCACCACCAACAACAACAACAACAACAACAACAACAACAACAACATCAGCAGCAGGAGACAGAGGCCGGGCCAGCCTCAGGCTTTACTGCCCACACAACTCTACCTCAGTTCTCCTGTACTCGCTGTGATGCTACATTTGGAAGCTGGGATGAAGTTAAGGCACATGAAAATCTTCACTCCATTGACTCCACTCCTCCCACTGTTACCAAAATTGTGCCGCTGGGCTCACACGTTCATGAAACCTGTCAGGCAGAATTTGTACAGCTGGCAGACTTGCAGGAGCATGAGAAGCAGCATCCCAAGCCGAGGCCTCATGTTTGCAGCAGCTGCGGTAAAGGCTTCCTCAACAAATCTGGACTGCGTAAACACCAGAAGATCCACTCTACCAGCAAACCCCACAGCTGCCCCCACTGTGGCAAAGCCTTTCTGTTTGCTGCTTACCTTCGCAAGCACTTACGGACTCATGCAGACATTGCCACTCCTGCCACACAACTCAGTGACTTAAACATTATTCATACTGACCCGCTTCCCTCTCCTTCACCCCCCAGTGAGGTTTCCACCTCCACTGTTGAACCCAGCACCATATCCCTGACTGTTCCAGTGACGGTACCCGTGTCTGCTTTCCAGACTCTGCCAGAGTACTTAGTCAAAGAAGAGGGACTTTAAGCTTTTTTAACTGTTTTCGGAATTTTGATTCCACAAATATTTAGCCAGTGGCCTTAAATCTTTTTAGATGACAGGTCAGATTTTGACATAAGTGTTATTTTTCAAAAAAAAGTTACCTTCATGTAAATTGTCTGCGCTGTCACTGTTTCGTATCACCATGGTGTTTGAAAGATGTTACTTATGTTTATGTTTTAAAATATATATTGTACTCTAAATATCCTACTATGAAACTGTTGTATCTGTTTTAATCTCTTCATAAAAATGTGGTGTTGCAAACATCTCTGCTGATCACTTTAAAAAAACACTTAAGATGTGATTTCATGTAAACATGTTTTTATAATGCGTTATAATGCGTGTAATTACAGCTTGTCTTAAATTCTTTGAATTTACATTTTTGTTGGAACAATTTGTAACGGTTTTACTGTGTAATATTATGAAAATTGACGAGTAAAAAAAAAGTGAGCGGCGTTACAAAATATGTAGAGGAATTACATTTTTATATCAATAAAAATGTGAACCAATTAACTTGTGTTCATATTATTTCAGTGTGAACGAGCATCTTAAAAGCTGATGAGATGCTTATTGCATTAAGTCAAATCAGCACATCATGTGGTGACAAACAGTAACACTTATATTGATGACAACGACATTTATTGCACACATAAGACTGAATGCAAAGCCAGCGAGATATTATTTCGTCAGTGGGCTGCAGCTGTTAAAGGTAAGCTCTCTTACAGCTACTCATGTTAGACTCATTAATGACAGTTTTACCTTTTAAGTACATTGAGAACCACTTAAATCCATATGCACAAACAGAGCTGCATATATTTGCTGTGACATTTTCTGATTGTTTAAATTCAGTTTTCATGCTTAATGCTTTCATGCGTTCTTATCCTGTCCCATTTAAAGATGGGAAAATATTTTATTGTACAAGGCAGAGAAAAAGACAAACTTTTGAGCCAAAATCTTCATTAGATTTTGTTCAATTGCTGCTTAAGGTTCCCAACAAAAGCCAGAGACAATGGCAGCCATAGTAACCGGCCTCATCCCCATCCTGCGGACGGCGGTGGATGCCACCACCACCTACAAGTGCCGCTCCCTGTGGTTTGGCTTCCTGTGCATGCGCCTGGTGATCCTCTTCCTGGCCGAGCTGCCCTTCACCAAACTGGATGCCGACTTCACCTGCAACGGCACAAGGGAAAGCATCTGCTCCAAAGCCTGTTTTAATAGACACTTCCACAAACCTATGATGGTGGCCTGGAACTTCATCTACGTGCTGGTTGTCCTCTCTGTCCTGCTCATGGAGCTGTTTGCCTCCCACCTGCGCTCTCTGGCCCAGAAGAGAAGCTCCCAGGTGAAGACTGATGTGGAGCAGGAGGCTCAGGGTGTGTCCACAGACCCAAAGGGCAAGATGGTCATAGATCTCCACAGAGACAGAGGCACTGTGAGCTTCTACCTGCTCAGCATCAGTCTGCGTATTCTGGTTGAAGCCTGGTTTGTGTATATTCTGCTTTCTTGGAACCTGCCAGCGCTGAATGATGGTCCATACGAATGCTCAACAGACATCTGCTCAGAGCTACATGTTTGTGTTGTGAGGGCCGCCCCAGAGAAACGCATGTCCATTTATGCTTTGGCTTCCATCTCGGGGATGATTATTGTTTGTTCAGTCTTATTCTGCATATACTCCATTGCTCACTACCTTTGCAAATCCTAAATACTGACACCTTTTTTCTTTACAATATTCAGATTTAGAATAGCTTAATTAAATTCAGTGCATAAAAGTATTTAAAATAATGCTTAGCTGCTCTTATATGAGCTGTTGTATTAAGTTTATATTAATTGTTGTGCTGGAGGTTTACATATGTTGTGTCAGCAAAACAAGAGGATTTTGGTGTTAGCTGCATGAGGGTGTTTCTGAGTCAGGTGTTTCCTGTGTTTTGGTCAGCGCAAAAACACAAACTGCCACAGGGACAGTGTCCTATACACACCCATGTACATTGTATACTGCCTCAGCAGTTTTGCTATGTTACGCTGAAAAGAATAATTTAAAGTCTACTCTTAAGAATTGAGTTTCTTTATGAGACCATGTTTAATGTTGCTATACTGTAATACATTATTTACATTGTGAAATATTTGAAGGATATTTATTCAGCCACACAATCAAAGTCAAACTGCAGTATTTATGCTTGTCATTCATGACTTCAAACAAGGTAAAAGGTGGAGGCTCCTAAACATTTATTCTTCTGTGAGATGGACTTTCTGTTGCTGTGCTTCATGTTGTAGAGCAGCACTGCACCAGCGTCTGTTAGAGACTGGTTGGAGGAAGAAGAAAAAGTTGAGTAAAATGGGCAAAGTATTGTAGTACTAAGCAGTATGACTTCTAAGAACATGACATGAATTACCTGTGAGTCTGAAATGACAGTTTTTCTCTGAAAAAAACAACAACAACAGAAGAGTTATTCTAGGTGATTCTAACCAGTGTGAGGCACTGAACCTGATAAAATACTGTTAAAATCTCACCCTTGTGAAGTTATTTATGTTGTTGTATATCGGCTCCATGGTTTTAACCCAGTCTTGGTATATCTCTTCGTCCTCTGCACTGCGATTATGCTCTCTGCAAACAGAGACACACTCACTTACGTACAGTACAGTGTCTGCCCAGCCTAAGCGAAACTGTGCTTCCGCCAGAATAACAGCAGGCGCCCAGACACATGCTGTCAGTTTACTGATCATCTCAAATTGCTCGTAAGGAATAAATTAGTTATGAGCCTTCGTTTACTGGCTCACAGTATGTTTTTTGACTGATATTAAGATTTTATTGTTTTACAAATCATAAAATGGACAAGCTCTCTCTGACCTTTTAGAACCACATGTCCCAGCCTTTGCAGTTGTAGCCTCCAAACTCTGGAATGAGTTGCCTCTGCATGTGAGGCTGGCCCCTACGCTGCCTGTTTTTAAATCCCACCTTAAAACTTTATTCCTCGGCTTTTAACTCCATATGAGGGTAGCCTTGATTTTTCTTATAGTCTTACAGCTTTTATTTTGTTATTGTCATTTTGTCTTTTAAACTGGTCTTTGTCTTTTTATTGTGTTGTTTTATGGCTTTTGCTATTTATGATTGTACAGCACTTTGGGTCAACTGTTTTTAAATGTGCTTTATAAATAAATTTGGATTGGCTTTGAACTTTTGAATTAGAAAGAAATGTTACCAGTTTGAGAAAATAATGGTCAGTCAGAGTTTCCTCCACCCCTCCTGTAACTCACATTGCTCTCTCGATCAACTTCCTCTGCTGCTCTCCTTCCGTCCTTGCGTCGACAAAGCGGCCTCTGACAGCCAGAGCGGCGCAGGCCTGTGACGAGTTGAGCTGAATGATGGCCAGAGATAGTGAGGACAGGACCGCCGAGCTGAGAAGAAGGGTCACATTTTTATCATAAGAGAGCTTCTCAACATTTACAGCTTCAGCCTTGCCATTGTATTACTGTTCAAACACACGCAGGCGCCACTTTGTAGCCACTCAGATGATGAATTGCACAAACATCCTTCAGTATATGAAGCGGGCAGGCTGCGTTGAGAGGTTCATTTACTGTGTGACTAAATGTTAGAATGGATGAGAAGTGCGATTTACATGCTGCAATCATTTCTGCATGATGTGAAGACTGTGGTATCTCACCAACAGCCAATCTCCTTGGATTTTCAAAACCGCTTTGCGTAAAGGTTCACTGAGATTAGTTTGAAATAATACATCTAATCAATTGATTTGTTGATTAAAGATGTCATAACATAATGACTTGTTGAAGCTCACAAAGAAGCCACAAGCACGCAATCAGCTCAGTACAAGAGTGGTCTGTGTGGGTGAAGCAATCACAGAAGTGAGATTATGGAATAATCATTATCACCTGTCATCGGTAACATCTCGATCAGCAGTGATCACTCTGAGCATCGTCTGTCCATCCATCTGTCTGTACCTTATCTGCAGCTGGATGGACACACAGCTACCAGAGGCTAGCGCTGACACTGAAAAGAAGCACAGAAAGAACACAAATATGGATCAAGAAAGTTTCAGGATTCAACAATCTAGTGGGTGTTTTTAGAGCACATGCTGCTTTTTGACCACACTAAATCTGGTTTATAAATTTAGATTTCGAAAATATAACTGATGTAGTGGTCGAATGAGTCAAACAGCGCCCTGGCCTGTATGAGGAGTCAGTGGTCAGACTGGCACCCATGATCCACATCTGACCCCTCTGATGCCCTTCTCTCAGAATGCAGGCTGTGTTCAGTGATCCCAAGTTCAGGTTGAACTGCAGCTGACCTAAGTTGTCTCTATGAAGTCCAGATGCCCAGCATAATAAAAAGCTGTGTCTGTATGTATTGAATCATGAATAAGAATCAGCAGCCATGCAAACCACTCTGTGAGGCTGCACATAGGCACAGTGGTGCTTTTAGCTAAATGCTAATATGCTCACAACAACAATGCTGATGTTTAGAGGGCAACATTTACCAGAATCATTTGAACTGGGCAACGTCTTTGTTTAGCCTCTTAAAATGCTAACATTTGCTAATTAGCAATAAAAACAAAGTATAGATTAGGCTGTGGAGTATGAGTTTAGCAGGTATTGATTAAGAAACCAGAGTATTGGCATATAAAAATTCTGACCTGATGATACCGCTACAGGAACAGTCAGCAACTAGAGGATCACTAACATTATAAGAGTGTTTCTTCTAGCAAATATCACCACAATCCATCCAATAGTTGTCAAGATATTTCACTGAAAACCAGAAATGTCAAACTTATTTATGGTGGTGCTAGAGAAAGTCAGGAAATCACCAAAGTCATTAGGATTCATCCTCTGGGCACCATGAATATATGTACAAAATGTTGTGGCAATCCATCCAAAACTGTTGAGAGATATTTTAGCCTGGACCAAAGTGGTAGACATACTGATATTGCCATCCTTGGAGCTACATTGCTAGAACAACTGTTGTTAAATCTTAATTCAATTCTAGTTTAATGAAAGCAATTTCTTACTGACAGGCCAGTGATATTTCTTTGTTTGCCTTGACAGTTTCCGCAGTAGATGAAGCCTTTTCTCTGAAAAATTACAGGTAGAGAGAAGTAAAATTCTAAATATCGTCTTTGCCCAGCTTACTTCTCCTAGACATAACCGAGCTCAGTTTACATTAACATGAGATTTTGACCATATTCCCATGCTTTTTAAAATCATCTCCTCAGAAATCGGCTTCCCTCTTGTCTCAGCCCAGTCACAATTTAAGATTTTAATTGCTCCTTTCTTTATTTCATTGCACTGATCCTGATTTCTTTGAAATAATCAGCTTTTAAGTACTAAGATCCAAAGTAAGATCCTAAAGAAAACTTGATTGGCTTCTAAATAACTTAAACTGTGCATCCTTTATCACTAGTCTGTAAATAACTAAATTATCTTCTTAGTTGAAGATTACTGATTTCAAAAGCACACTTCGGGAATTGTGCTTTTGAAATCAGTAATCTTCAACTAAGAAGATAATTTATTTCCGAAGAGAAAAAGAAAAGGCTAATGTGAGCAGCAAAATGTCCTCTTGTGACATGTGCACAAGATTGATATTCCTGTCTCTTGGTAAGCCCTGGACTTTTTTTTACTGGGCTTATTTGCATTTTTCCTCAACCCAGCTTGAGAGTACAGGTTTTCTATGTTGGCAAAAAAAAATCCCCATCTTGCTCAGCTACAGCAAGACCTGACAGCAAATATAACAGAACCACACATTCCTAAGAAAGGCTGCATAATTGTACCTGAAACTGGCAATGTAAACAAAAACCCAATCATAAATATTATTAATTTTGGAAAGAGAATGTTTATTTCTTGCAAGGTCCATAATAAGGAGGTGATTGTGAAGTACAAGAGAAAAGGCTAGTTATGAGTGTTCAAGAGTGTTAAAGTTCAAGCTGAGAACTGAATATTTGCCAGTTCTTCTTTCACCACACACTACACACTGTCAGTCTGCCAATAGTGGCTCACCATTTCTTCTCTCGCCTTCTTTGTCCTTTACATTGACTCCAAACTGGAAGGTGATCTCTTTATCTGGGTCCACGTTCCCCACCTCTCTGGTTCCTTTGTGTCCTGCCTCCCTCTCTCCTCTCATAGTCCTGGACCAGAGGAGAACATCATGAAATAATAATGTAATTTACAATGCATGAATTTATCAATTAAACCGGTTGATAAAGAATTTTGAAATGTTAGTAAGGAATAGTGCTAATCTTACAGTGATTGGGGCAGAAGTAATGTGACAGAACAATGCGTAGCTATGGTCCCATTCTCGATGATCTGTTCGAACTCTGCGTGCAACCTTACAGGACATGCTATCACCACCTAAGGGCAGGACACTCACAAACAACAAGATCTGATAAGTCATATACATGATAAAAATACCAGTCCGTTGGTTTAAAGATCTGGCAATTATTGAAACTCATCAGAAGACAATTTCACATTGTCTCTTACTTTCCCTCCAGTGCGATCAGCGAGTCTTCCCAGCTCATCCAGCCTGCAGTCTGTTCCCTCTATGGACAGCACATACACTGTCACACTAATAAAAGAAGGAGATTTCAGTATGATCTTTATTCCAGCCCAGCACACAATAGACAAACCCCACCTTTCTGAGTACGAATATCAGAACTACTAGTGGTCTTGCAGTTACGTTGATGAAGCAACAGTGCTTCAAGTGTGTAAATGTCTGTTAATTGTCTGTTCAGCAGTGTACACTTATATTGTTCCATTCTTGACATTAATGAGGAGATGTGTACCAACCCCTGACTGGCAGCATATTCGCCCAGCTCCTGGTAGAAGATGGTGGATGAGAGGAGGGTACGAGCATCAATATCCTCTTCTTCCAGATTCCCCAACTTTGTGTTGGCCTTCCCATCTGTACAGATAATCACCTTCAAGATCAGCAGGGATAAGCAGATCAGGATTGTACTGTTTTCAGAAAATGGAAAAATTCAAAATTGACATATGACATACTAAAGTGTGACCATTTATTTAAAGTCATATAAGCATTACAGCATCGCTCATCCGGCTAAAAGTGCAGACTAAGTTCAGCCTATACTGAACTGAGGATCAGCACACTTTGGAGTTCATGAGCTTTGCTGAATCTATGCAGTGCTTTGTAATGATCATTTAATACAGGTCACATGTATAATGCAGTACATGTAAACTGTAGATGGGCTAAAAGCATAGACTGTATATCAACTAAACATACCTTAGACCCTGGCTGTCTGGAGGCCATTGCAATCGTCAGGAGAGCAGCTGGACCGAGAGCTGTGGTCCCACTTTCACACAATCTTTCAACAAGAGGTGAATCAGAAAATACATTATGTTATGTAATAAAAAATAAAAAACACCAATTGTTCACCAATCACTGATTTTTCTCTGACCCCATAACTTGTCTCTTTAAGTGGTCCTTGGTCTGTGAGAGTGGGGGTGGGATGGGGAAACTGGCAGCAGCCCTTTTCAGATAGTCACTGTCAGTCAACACATCACCGCTCAGGAACTGTGTCTTGAAATTCTCATATCCATGCATTGTTACCTGGCAACAGAAACATTAAGAAATTGTAATAACTTTATATGACAAAATAATAAACTGAAAAACAAATATGAGTCAGACACAAACTTAAAAGACAGAAATAGATAACTAAAAGAAAATTGAGGAGAGTCAGGGAGAAAATGTAAAACACAATACAATATCATTTTTTTGTTATCAGGAGAGTCATTTCTGTACCTGTTGGTTGAAGGTGATGAGTCCCACTCGTTTGTCAGGTTGTTGTTCACTTAGTCTCTGAACACACTGCAACACGGCCTCCTGGACAAGCTGGTTTGTACACAATGATTTTTATCACTAAAGGCATCTTGATAACATCTTTGGACCCATGTTAGTGTTGCGATACTCCATGTTGTGCATGTACACAAACAAATTTTCCATTTTGTAAGTGTTAATTTTGTAGTCGTATGATGTTGCGTGAAAGAGTTTGTCCCTATTCAAGTGAACTGTAACTGGACCTACAGTAGGTTAAGGCTTACATAGTGTTTATTTTCAGCCTTACTAAGTTAAAAGTAGATTAAACTCACTTGAAGGCGGGATCTGTGGATAGCATGCTCTCCCTCTGACACCTTAAAAACAACAGAGGTTGATAATTTGAAACACTGCAGGTTGCATTTGTGAATGCCAGCTGTCATGATCCCAACAGCAAACAGTGTGGTTTTACCTGGGAAGTGATGCTCATGGAGCCTGAGATGTCGATGCAGAAGAGCAGCAGAGCATCAGCTGCACAAAGGGGCTGCTCATCAGGATTGAGCAAAAAGAGGCTATCCTGATAACCACTTGGAAAACACTGTGGCATACTGGTAGAGCTGGCTGACTCACAGTGCTGACAGAAGTAACACACTTTAACCTGCAGTTCAGCATAGGGAGAGAACATTTACAACTCTTACCACAGTCCCCTCAGTGAGTGCAACCAGAGACACATTTCACAAACTCGCCTGCTGTCTCTATCAATCAAACCAATCCCAATTACCCATTGTTTCATTATTTTATGATAAATAATACTTATGCTCCACTGCCTCTCAGACTTTGTCATGCTCTGTTATTTACAAGGAGACTGACACTTATTCACATTTGAAATCAGTGACTCTTAATCGTTTTACTACACATCAGTTTCAGAACAAAAGTGAAATGAAATACAGTATCAGATTACCATATTGCAGTAGGAAGAGTCCAGCACAGCGCCACACTGGGAGCAGGAGACGGGCTGTCCATCTATGGCCTGCACTGCAAATATGAAAACATGATCGTCATCATAGGCCGATAAGACTGACAATAAAACCAGATGGCAGATAATGAAGGTTGTGGTGATGATTAATGTTTACTGACCTCTTTCCTGAGAGAGTAATTTTCCTAAACTGATGAGGACCACATTAGGATTCCCTGGCAGAAGCCCCTTATCTGCTGATGCTGAGTTGGGAACAACAAGAGCATTACAAATAGGCATTTTGTGTTGCGTTACTTGCGGAAAACATTCATGAGTGTTGACTCTTTTGGCAGCATGACAGAGACTGTTACATTTACCTTTACTAGTAGGTGATGGGACATGTGGCAAGTCTGAAAGTGATTTCTGAGATGATGACGGAGATGAATGTGTTGATGGTAACAGCACCAGGTAATCTGGAATTAACTTCATGAATGAAGGTCTGGGAGGAAGGGCAGGGGCTGAGGTTTGAGAGCAGAACAGAATAAACTGGAATGATCTGACCTTGAAACTATTTGCACAAAGCTGCTTTAAACAGCTGCTTATTTACCTGATGTCTGTGCAGACATGCTGCTAGCTTCACCTGGCAGCTCCACCTGGACCCCCGTGCCTTCTGGTATGGTGTATGAGTAGTCTTGGTCCCAGGGATGTCCATTTAAATTTGGCTCGCTTTTAGGGAGGTCATAGGTAAATGTCTGACTGTTGGGATTGGGGGAATTGAGTGGCTGGCTGTAAGGAAGGGACTGGCTGTTTGCTGCAGGTCTCATGTGTGGTGGAAGAAGAGCTGGGGAAAAGCAGGTAGGAGCAGTGTGTTAAAGGAATAATTCATCCAAACACTAAAAACTCATCTAGTAGGGTCCAGATTTATGAGATACCTACATAAGAGCAGCCACACAGGGATTTACCAACTGCAGCTAAACCAACCATTATTATGAGAAAACATATTCTCTCTCTCTTGGGATGCACTAATCCAGTTAGTATCAGTGTTGGCAGTGACATTACGCGGATCAGGTATCAGCAACGATGTGACTGAACCACATTAAATACATTTTTTTTGCCAATGTCACTATAAAATTCAGTTTTTTGATTCAGTCACACAGTGATCCATGGCCTCTTGTTCCCTTACTTGATTTCAAAGTTTTCAGAGAGCACTGGTATCAGATCAAGTTCTAGGTAAGTATCAGAAGAGAAAAGGTTGAAACTGTGAATCCTTTACCACTAGTGGTATCTAACTAATGCAAATACTTTGGTTTAATGTTCAGATATTGAGATAAGCTATTTACCTCTGTAATTTGTGCCTCCAGGCCCTATGAAATGCATCATTTATGACATCTCAATCTTAGGACAAATAACACCAGAACTGTGTGTTAGATTAGATACCACTAGAGGTGATGAGAATTTTTTTGTTGTTGTTGTTCTCTTCCCCCCACCCTTCGGTGTTTTTCTTTTAGGTTGTAGCATCTGACAATCTACTGAGAAATAAGGTGAAGTCCTTTGACCAACTGGACATACACTATATTGCCAAACATTTTGGGTTGCCTGCCTTTACATGCACATGAAAGTTAATAATATCCCATTCTTAATCTGTAGGGTTTAATATGGAGTTCCAGGAGGGCTGTCCAAAAGGTTTAAGTGTGTGTTCATGGGAATTTTTGACCATTCTTCTAGAAGCGCATTTGTGAGGTCAGGCACAGATGTTGGACGAGAAGGCCTGGCTCGCAGTCTCCACTCTAATTCATCACAAAAGGTGTTCAGGTTGAGGTCAGGACTCTGTGCAGGCCAGTCAAGTTCTCCACACCAAACTCGCTCATCCATGTCCTTATGGACCTTGCTTTGTGCACTGGTGCACAGTTATGTTGGAACAGGAAGGGGCCATCCCCAAACTGTTTCCACAAAGCTAGGAGCATGAAATCATCCAAAATGTCTTGGCATGCTTCAGCATTAACCAAGCCCCACCCCTGAAAAACAACCCCACACCATAATCCCCCTCCACCAAACTTTACACTTGGCACAATGCAGTCAGGCAAGTACTGTTCTCCTAAAACACAGCAAACCCAGATTGGTACATCTGATTGCCAGACAGAAAAGCATGATTCGTCACTCCAGAGAACATGTCTCCGCTGATCTAGTGTTCAGTGGCGTCGTGCTTTACACCACTGCACCCAATGCTTTGCATTGCACTTGGTGATGTAGGGCTTGGATGCAGCTGTTCAGCCATGGAAACACATTTCATGAAGCTCTCTATGCGCTGTTCTTGAGCTAATCCGAAGGCCACACAACGTTTAGAGGTCTGTAGCTATTGACTCTGCGGAAAGTTGGCGACTTCTGCGCATTGTGTGCCTCAGCATGCACTGACCCCGCTCTGTGATTTTATGTGGCCTACCACTTTGTGGCTGTTTCTGTTGTTCCCAATGTTTAGTAGTGAGGAAATTTCAGAACTGGACTTATTGCACAGTTGGCAACCTATCACGGTACCACGCTTGAATTCACTGAGCTCCTGAGAGCAACCCATTCTTTCACAAATTTTTGTAGAAGCAGTCTACATGCCTAGGTGCTTGATTTTATAGACCAGTGGCCACGGAAGTGATTGGAACACCTGAATTCAATGATTCAGATGGGTGTCCTAATACTTTTGGCAATGTAGTGTATCTGGGTGTGGAACGAGAAAGAGCAGGACATGCCCTTTCTTTATTATCACTGATGAGATGCCTTGAGTAAGGCGCTGAACAATCTCCAGCGGAGCTGCTCAGTGGCCATCAGATAAGAGTGGATGCACTGGGCAGCTTCCAGGTATCGATATGTAAAAATATGCTTTTTAAAATCGCTTCAACTTTAATAACAGCAGCAAACATTCTCTCTCTTTCTTTCTAACTGCATTTCTGGGTGAATAACTCTTTTAATATATCAATTTCATATTAAGGTATTTGAGATGATCCTAACCAAACTTGTTCAGCCATACAGTTCCACTAATTGCCACACTTAGTACCTGTTTTTCGAGGTGGTGCTGTCTGCTGAGGGGTTATCCAGGTGGAAGACACTGCATCTGGTCTACTGTGAAATTCTGCATTTTCATAGAAGGAAATGACCTTTGCAGCCTTCTTCACCTCCTTGCTCTTTTCCAACTGCTCAATAATCTTTGGAGAGGGTGGTTTGACTTCTGCAGAAGTTGTTGGAGGAGGGGGGGGGGCAGTGCGAGGACGGATCCGGTTAATAGGAGGGAGAAGCGCTACAAAACATAAAAAAACCCATCTCATATATATATATATATATATATATATATATATATATATATATATATACACACACACACACACACACACACACACACACACACACATACACACACACACACACACACGTGTGTATGTATGTATGTATGTATGTATGTATGTATGTGTGTGTGTGTGTGTTCAGTGGCTGTTAATTTGAGAACAGTTTCTTGCAAGAGAAATGTGAGCACAGACAAAAACAACTGGTGCAGTGGTGACCTTTGTGCTGTGAAAAAAATGTGACTCAGGTGGCAGATGGCTTTTACTGAGCAAAGCAAAGTATCTGAAAGGAATATCTCCTCTAAGATAGACAGGAGAGGAATGCGAGTGTCACCGATTGCATAATACGTAAATAGCATTTAACCATCCAGTCATCCAGAAAGCTCTGATGAAAGGAAAAATCCGCCTGCAGATACTTTTACACAGTTATCTAGTCTATAATCAATCTTTCTTATTCAAAGTCATTTTGTGATTAGGCACTGGACTTTAAAATTTCTCTCATTTTAAACTTCAGTTAATGACTTCTTACACTTCTCAAAATGCTTTTTAACATCCTCCAGACAGTGGACCACACAGCAGGTGAGGTATCAGTGACATATGTAGTGACAGTAAGAGTGAAAGCTTTGTGTCTCTTTGTTGGATGTCTTGAAACTAATGAGTCTACAAAGAAGCAATTTGAATCTGTTTCCTGTGGATGTCTCAGAAAGCTGAAATTCTCTCAGGTGTTGGTCTCCACTCTGTGTCTGGCTAGTGATCTGTGGAAGCTTGAAAAACTACAACTAGACAGCAACATGGAGCCAGAAACGTGACATCTTTTTAACCAGTGCTACATTTTTTGATTGCTTTAAATCTGAAGAAACGTGCCTGGAAGTGTTTGAAAGAAATCCCACCTGAGCGTTTAACGTTAGATCGCTGTTCGTCCTTCTGAGTCACTGATGGCGGCACATATACAAACCCACAAGCAAATTCCATTGTAAGTCAACCTGTCTGTGAGAGAAAGGAAATTATTCAACTGTACGTGGCACCTAAAAAAGAGGCCACATTAACTTATTTAACTCGTAACATGCAATTACTATTCAATCCACAGAAATCAAAGTAATTAGACTAGTCTAATTTTCTTTGAGGAGCATATGTGACGTTCGCGTTTTTAAGATTTTGACACACCTTCAAGAGGCACTCCAATAAAAGAAACTTAATCCAGACAATGCAGCCACCATGTAGGCTATCTATCGTATCTGCAATTTAAAATGAACAAATCCTCTAAAATAAAATGAGCATATCTAAGACGTACTTACACATCTGATTGCTGAACGTACGGCGCAACCATAAACATGAAACCCTCCCCAGGTCTCAGCAATGTGTCATCTGCTGCGTGACATCTTGTCGGTCTCTACCTGTGTCTCGTATATCTTGTCCAACAGGTTTCTTTGCTCCTGAGTCGTCTATGATACTGTGGTGTGTGCACAAAGCTGCGAGGTTGGGTGGTAGGCTATAGTCTTAAGATTTATCGCATATTGCCTAACTCTAGTTAAACAATTCCCCGAATGTAAAATGGGTGGAACAATGGAAGCCGTAAACTGTTGGAGGTCAAGATGATTAATAATAAATTAAAGCTTGATATCTGAAGGGTGTATGTGTGTATGCATGGGAGAAAATAAGTAGGCTAAGTCACTTACAGACAAAAGAATCTGTAATGTATTGACGTAATATTATTTGTTTTATGAATGCCAGCAGTCTAAAGTACACCTTAGGACAAAATGTTTTCATGGTGTTTTCGTAAATTGTCTGTCAGTATTTTGCTTGGCCTATATTTGATTCGAGTAATTAAATGTAGGCCTATCTGATGAATAAAATATTTATTTGAAGGTTATGACAGAAATCCACACTAGCATTTATGTTCTTTGGTCTTTTGTATTGGATGTGTTAAAAAAAAAAAAACAACAGTTAACAAGACTAAGTCTAGCGCCTCTGTGAGGCTGCACTTTGGCACAGCTGTATATTGGCTACAGCTGAGGCTGATGTAGTGTCATTAGCTCGATCATAAACCAGTAGACATATACATTTGACCTGCTGATGGTGCTAGATGAAAAGTGATCAACGAAGTGATTACAATTAATCTTATTGGGAACATATATATGTACCGTGTGTCACAGCAATACATTCAATACTTAGGAGACATTTCATTCAAAACCACAAAGGTTTACCTCATGGTGGTGCTAGAGGAAAAGTCAGTTCATCCTCAGGGCACCACGGATATCTTTACCAAAAATATGTGGCAGTCTATCCAATAGTTGTAGAGACATTTCACCAATAAAAAGCAAAAATGTCAAGCTCAAAGTGGTAATAGAAGAGAAGTCTTGGGATCAGCAAAGCCATCAGGATGGGGTTTGTGAATGTCTGTTTAGATATTTCAGTCTGGATCAAAGTACCAACTGACCAACACTACCATCCATACACCCACACTGCGAGAATGGCAAAAAAAAGAGGCAGTAGATAAAAATGAGACAGATTAAAGGCAAAACAATTACACTTTTATTTTGAAAACCCACTCCCTCAGTCAAAGTAACTTCAATATAATACTTATTAAGTAAACATTAACCTTGTGTGTACACATCATAGTAAACCTGTGTCTGGGTAAACCCCACGTTTCATTATCAGCTATCTTTTGTTACAGTGACTTAATGACTCAGACATGATGGCAGTAAGTAAATATCCTCTCTCATTAGCTTCTGTTTCATCATGCACACTTGCATGCAAACACATACACACTCACACGTACACATTGAGCTCCTGCACAAACAGTACACTCTAGTCTTCGATAAGTTCATTCTTATTGCAGAGGTACTCAAAGTAGGTTAGAATATTAAGGCATTAACAAATTTTACATTATATCTGACATTAACTCAAAATTGGTGTGACAACATATATCATAATAACTGTTATTATATTAGACACTGTGACATCACTCGACAAGTTCAACATAATTTGCTGGGTAGAAGCCCTCCTTTCCTCCACTCAGGACTCCTCGACACCAACCCTGGTCGTCCTCCTCCTCGACCTTCAGGAATACTTCACCTGGGATTAAAAGAAATGAGATGTGTCATAATCACAGAAAATACAAGTCTGTTAAAATACAACATCTTGCTTCTGTGATTCAACATATTAAAAACCCTGTTTTAATAAAGAATATGTTATATGTCTCATGACAGTTGCCCAGAAGTGCGTCATCTGGCTACAAAACTAGTAAGTAGTACTTTTATGTTTTAATTTCATGTTCAAGTACCTGTTTAGATTTCAACACTTTATCATACAGAACGAAAGGGATAAATGCTCTTTCAAAATATCTCTCCTCAAGCTAATTTTGAGTATAGCTTTTTGTCTTTGCAGGATGTGAAAGAGATTATAGCAACAAAACTAAACGGAAAGTTGAGGTCTGTTGAATTGTGCTGTCTGTTCGCCACTGTATACGCAAAACAACTCGACACTGGATAAAACTACAACACTACCGTATGGCATGATAAAACATTAATAATTGCGAAAGATAAAGGGGTTGTCATGATGAACTCCGATTCTAGAGCCAATATAGATGATGAGGTGAATGGATGGCCAAAGCTACACTATTACTTGATAAAGAGGTAGCAATAAAACATATATTTGAACTTCAATACCCAGAAATCCTGTAATGCATGTCTTCTGTCATTGTAGAGGGATGGGATGCAATGGTGTCTTCCCACTGATTCAGTGGTTGTAATTTTGCCTATAGCTTTAATATTGAGAATAACACTACTGTCTAAATACGTGTTGTCACATCACACTTTCTGTGTCACCTGCTTTAAAGCACAGCTCGTCACCCTCCTCTCCCACGTAGTCGTACAGAGCTCGTACCTTCACACCCCCAATCATCACACTAACGGGAGAAGACAGGGATGTTTAAACAGTCAAAAAACACAACTTGGAATAAAATGTATATTGTAAATGTTTTGGTTATTAAAAAAACATTGTTGCCATATATTGAAAGCAGTAGTCTGGATAACTTACGGCTTGCCCTCTTTCCTTTTCTGGTCTCTCTTCTTTCTATTTAGCTTTTTTACTGGTGGGACCCATTCCTGGTGGATGAGACACCAGTTTGGATTTCAAATGTATCAACACTTTGATCAAGTGAATCAGCTACAATAAATACATTGCAGGGTCCTGCAAACAACACTGTATAAATGTTACTATGTGGTGAAAACAACAGATATCTTGTTGTGTGAGACTATGTATTTCTTTGTCTAGGGTAAGAACAAGAAAAAAAAAATCACACATGTACAACACAATTAATTTCAGAGGATATTGCCACCTTTAGTTCACTAATGTCTCTCATTTAAGAAACACCCACTCCAAAAAAGACAAATTATGTATTGACGTATCATTCTATTGTTGTAATTTGAGAGTCTTGCAAGTGCATGTAAACTATGATGACGTCTATTGTGTCCAATTTTTTATCTGATCATTTTTATTTAAATTTCACCTGTAGGCCTCAGTGATTTTTTGTTACTTTATTGTTGATATTTTGTGTTGCTGCTATTCTTGACCAGGTCTCCCTTGTAAAAGAGATCTATGATCTCTGTGGGACAAACCTAGTTGAATAAAGGTTAAATAAAATATTAAATGTATTTTTCCCCCTCTATTTATTTAACATACCTCAATCTTTGGCCAGTCAGTGGGCATGCCAGGACCGTGGTTGTTCTTCCACCATTTGACGTCATCTTGCTCACTGATGGACATCAGAGTGTGGTGGAGCTCACTGTACACAGCCTTCACACTGACACGAGGACACAGAGCTGGTTTGTTGTGACACAATAAATACACACTTGCTCTGCATCAACCCAAGTGTCACACACACTATTCTCACACCCAGTCATCTGATGGCTGTTCACCTCTCATTATTAGTGATGTCAAGATGTCTGTGGATGGAGAGGAAGGCCTGCTTCAGAAAGCTGATCCTCTTCCTCTCCTCCTCCTGCGACTGTTCAAAAATGGCTTCCATCTCCTCCATGTAGCGAGGCGTGTAGGACGTCACATCCTCCAGCACTTTCTCGTAGCTCTCTCTACTCTGCAGGCAGCTCACAGGAAAAATTTTATGATGAAGTTGCCACACATTTCCTCAGGAAGAACATCTATTGTGTTTCTTTAAAGGAGGAGGATCTACAATTTATAAATCATCTGGTGCTCTTTTACTGTTCTCATTCTGGGCTCCATAAACACTGAGCAGTCTCATAATAACACATCTCCATACAAGGGAAGTGTTTGGAACAAAAATTTAAGGCTGGGGCTCTTGTTTCTCAACTGGATAAATATCACCGCATGCTGCAGGCCAACAAATCTTTTGTGGAATGCAACATGTTTAACTCTGTGGCATGTCGTGAAACAGGAATTGTGAATTTAAATGTGCAGTGAATGAAGCCCTTATTCAGCATGCATGACTTCACTTGGAGTAAAGTGGTGCAGTGTGTTAACATCTGTTCTCACCTTCTCTTTCTCCTCTGTGGCCTTCTCTCTGGCATCTGTGATTTTCTGCTTTTTCTCTGGACTCATCTCAGAGTTCTCGTTTGCCTGTTTCTCTTTGTCAAGGGCTGTTTGCTCCCTCTGACAGGACTTGTGATACGCAACCCGGGCCTTCTCCAGCTGTTGAATACACACACACACACACACACACACACACACACACACACACACATATTTACTTAAAGGAAAATATTGACATTTAAAAAAAAAATTCTCATTAGCTTTCTTGCTGAGAGTTAGATGAGAAGATCAATCCCACTCTCTTATTCATATATATATATGAAGCTATGGCCAGGAGATGGGCTTAGCTTAGCACAAAGACTGGAGATAGGGGGAAACAGCTAGCCTGGCTCTGCCCAAAGGTAAAAAAGCGGCCTACCAGCACCTCTAAAGCTCAATAATTAACATATTGAGGTTTATTTAGCTATGAGCTATCATTATGTTGAAATCGTACAAAAAATGTTGTGATCTCTTCTTGTATGTAGAGTCTTGTATTGTAGAAAAATGTACACATAACTAAAGACTAGTTTGACAGTTTGAGCTTTCAATGGGATCTCACAGTATTTATCAGTAGATTGGAAACTACATTTCCTAATGAAGACCATGCCTTGCTGCTGAAAGCTGCGGAACAAAGCTAGCAAGTAGACCTTCAGTAAAGATTTTGTGTCAAACTACCATTGCTACATATGACCACCATTACAAGCATGTATAGACACACTCAGAGGTGAATGTACTGGACCTTGATCAGCTTTTTCGACCAGGGTTTCTGCGCACGTGAAAAACTTTTGTTGTTGTCGTAGCTCTCCCTGAACCCACAGAAGATTTTCTTTGGAAAGGTCTCTTTCTGCCAGGTCTTCACCCGGTCCCCTTCCTCTGCCATGAGTGACTGGGAGATGGAGGAGTGGAGGGCGGACAAGCGCTCAGTGGAGGTGAAGAAACATTGCCATGCCCTCATGAGGGAGCCATAAAGCGGCCCTGGAGAAGGAGCAAAAAGGCAAAGGAATGACAGAGAGCATAGAGGTGAGTAATGGAACCAATACAGAATTAATAACGTCCATTTGTCCTCTGTCAAGTTTCAAACAAACACAGAAGCAGCCATTTAATAAGAATCAAACAGTAATCATAACTTGATGAGAGCTGACGTAATCAGAAAGGCCTGGGAATGCGTGCTCTCTGTTATTAGGCTCCCCTTCATGCGGCTGTTCATACTTACGAGAATCCACTATGGACTTCCACTTGCTGCTCCACTGGCTGAGCTGCTGGGCGTACTGTTTTTCTACCTTTGCTCTCTCCATGAAGCAGGCCACAATGTCGTTGCAGGCCTGGAAGGACTGTTCAGTTCGGTGCACTGTACGCACATAATTCCCCGGCTGAGGGGAGGAAAGATGGTGTAAGAATAACAGGCCTGCAGAACTCAACCACACACAAGTATGAGTTTTACATTCATAAACACACATGAGCACTGTTTTGGATTAACTAGCTATTCCTTGTGAGGTATGTAGTTTTCTTCAATTCAATGATAAATATAATGCTCACCACCCAGAAGCTGTGTTTCTTGGCATCCTCGGGCGGCTCTTTGGGAAGGCTTGCCATTATTGGGGACGTGTCTGTCTCAGAAAACAGGAGATAGCCATTTGTGTTACATGAAAGAGTTGCTTGACTGGTTACAACGCATAACAAGAGAGTGCTTTTATTGGCAGACTATTGACACTGATTATCATGCAACACAGTTGGAAGTCTATGTGGTGTTTATGTGCAGATACAGCAGGCTGCCTCCCTCATAAGAAGAGCCGTTCCCACTGTATGGTTGCTGAGCTTATTGCCATAGCAACTTAGACGATACTGATGAAGTGTTATTTACATTGTACAGTGCTTGGATACATCCAAACCCCCTGCGTGAGTAAGGGGAGTGTCGTTACAGTGGCAGACTGGAATTCACAGGGGTGGGATCTGCCAGCAGGAATAGAACAGCTGCTCCGGCATTCTTCCTGTTGCCTTCCCAAAATAAACAGCAGGGAAAGGTCATCTTTCCCTTTGCTCTGACTAATACAAGGACCATTACAACCAACTGTCTCCCACTCTGACTACTCTTGCCATTCGATTCAGAGATCATGACCACAAGAGCGCAACAGGGGCTGGTTTCTGATTTGGCAAAAAGGAATGCAGGATTTAAAAGGAACAAACTGTAACTAGCAGACATTTTTGCACGGCATGTAAAGCAAAGCACAAGTGGCGGATATTTTAGGAGGTAGATGGCAGAACAAAAGACCGGAGATGCGTGCACAAACATGCAGTTACATTCGGGTCTATATCTATCTGGGTAACATGTTGACACACTGCTGGCTGAGTAATATGAAAGTGACTAACCACACCTCATCACAAGACTGAGCATGACAGAGAGTCAGGCTTGTCTAGGATTTCTTTACCTCTGGTAGCTGGTGTTCATACTTTATATAATTATTATATATTATCATGTTATTAAATCTCTTCCTTCACTTGATTTAATTTTTTGACATTGTCTGATTCTGTTTTTGTACATGCAGAGGAGGGGAGGAGCTCAAAAACGAGACCCAACAGCTCATCCTCTCATTTTACCACACAGAGGCATTCATATCAAAGTATTTTAATGCTAAAATAAAAACTCCACCCACAAGCCAGTAAGGAGCAAAAAGTGGCAACAGAGCAGTCATGCCTGGGAGAAACCATCACTTACATTTCTTTCTGAATCACCAGTGATTACTCAAGTGACCACTTGTTACTGTAGTTGAAGGGCCTGCTGAGGATTTCTCTCCATTTCTCTGTCCGTCTCCCCCCTCTCCCAGTGTGCCTCTCCTCCTCTACCACATGCTTCGCTCCCTCTCTCCTGTCTCTCTCTCTGACCCAATTTTCCCTCAGCACTTAAAGTTACACACACACATACACACGATTTGTTGATCTCAAAGTGGGTGTGCGACACCGAGACAATGCAAGCAAGCAGAAATAAGAAGGAAAAAATTAAACAAATCTGAGCATTTGGTGTGGTAATCACTCCGCCGCTAATTGACTTCAGGGCAAAAAAAGAGGGAGGAAGAAACTTACCTTTGCTGCTGTCCTCCCCCGTCAGCTGTGATATTCTAGTTCACAGTCATTCCAGGATGAACTCCTCTTCCCTTTTCTCTGCTGTTCCTTACTTTAACTCCATCTTTTGCCTCTTTAAATCCCTTGCTTCCTCCCTATCAGGCTGTTTAGCTCTTCTCTGACTATTGCTCTCTCACTTTCTCTCCACTCTGCTATTAGAAAAACAGCTGGAAGAGTCCCCCCCTTCTCTCTCCCTGCCTGTCCCTCCCTCTGTCTCTCTCAATATGGTGCTAATGAGATGCCGGACCTTCATTTTGACCATTCGCTGGTCACAGATTCGTGTCAGTGTGGCTCAGAGTCATGTGAGCTTATTAGTGAGTGTGTGTGACAGCAGGTGGGGGGTTCGGAGGGGAGGGGACCTGCTATTCTGTCTGTGGTCAGGCCTAGAAAGAGAGCATGTCAAAGAGAGTACAGAATATTCACCCACACACTGTTTACTCATTCTGGGCTTTACTTTACTGGATATTAACCAAATTTTAAGGAGAACACCGTTGTCGTCCTAGAGTTACAGTTCACTTACTTCTGCCTCTATCTGGTTTATATTTCTTGGTCTTTCTGTGATAAATATTCAAACATCCACTCATTTTTAACAGCTTAACCACAATCTCAAGGACCACTTTCACCTCCCACCATACAAGAGACATTGATTGCCAATTGTGGTTACAGCGGCTTAGTATAAATTTAGGTATGTGTCATGATGCCAGACATTGGAATTAGTTGATTTACATGTTTAAAGGGCCTACATGTAGTGTTTTTAATGAACTGAATCACTTTTTATTGCCTGTGTGTGAAGTGATTGTAACCTCACATAAAAGAAACGGTCCACTTGCTGGATTTTTCTGTTACCTCTGAAAGCAAGTAACTTTATGCCTAATCCTACGTGAAGACTCCGGATTGAATTTTCTGGGAAACCCATTGGCTGTGACTGCATGTGCGCTCAAGAGCTTCTCGCCTGTTGAATCTGTACTGCGCAAACAGCAACAACACTGCAGCTAATGTAATGGAGTCTGCTAAGACAATAAAACGACCGGACCCCAGCACAACACACACTCCAACACAAACTCCACGTAAGGATAAAAACCAGCAACAAAGTTTTATGTGCTGAGGCCCATCAGGTCAAATGAGAATGGGATCGACTTTGGGTGAAAACGCAGTCAACATCAGAAAGGTATGAGTCACGGAAAGACCTGCTTTGTTTTGTAATCGACAAAACCGACACTGAGTTGGCTTTCATCCTATTGGACAACATGTGAAACATATTGTGATTTAGAGCTTTAGTTGGCTCAAGTTAGATAACTTTAGCTTGCCGGCTAACGCTGAACAGATACTAGTTATCCGGTGCAAAATGCTACAGTTGCATACTACAGTTGCATGGCTTGCCACATTACTTCATAAGCTAATGTGGCACATATTACTATCCTGTGTATCCCCGGTTTTAGTGTTGTTGAGCTTACAAGAAATAATGTAATGGTACAAAGCAAATGTGGAGCGATCTGTTTATACTAGTGTATAGTCATGCAATGTCAGCTAATGTTACATTAGCATGGATCTGCCGCGGTTTCCTTCTTTCATGTTCAATTTTGATTGTTATTTTACTGATACTCAGTGAATCACAATATTGCAATACTAATAAAATACTGCAACATAACAGTGCAGGACAACAACACAGTGGAAGACCCATTCACTAGAGTAATGTTACTTACTGTGGTCTAACTGTTATAAAGTGTGGCAGCAATCTCATTTACAATATTCAGTCCCACTCACTAACAGTTCCGTTATCATCCAATACATTTAGGTGTGCTCACATTGCTGAGTCTCTGGTGAAAGATACACAAATAATGTTAGTTTAAAAAAAAGCAGCAGACGAGCTTACCACCGATGTATGATGTTGGCTAAAAGCAGTCAATGTAACATTATCATGTAATGAGCAGTATTAGCTCAACCGCAAGCTAATAAAAATATTACTGTAACGTTGCAGTGGGAGTTTGACCAAGTTTCCAGCATGTCTCTATTTCTGCTTCTCGCTCGTGAGTTCGAGCACAAGTACAAACACACACAAAGTTGCAATTTAAAAGCCAAACCACTAATGGCCGCTGAAAACTACATGTTGCCCCTTTAAGAATAAGGAAACTTAGAAGTTATCATCTTAACTTTTGAAAAACAAAATCGTGATTTTATTGACTATAATTTAGGTATTGGTTTGTTTGTACTATGATGTCACTTAGACTTTACTGTTTTAACGTCGAAGACCACAAGGGAAATACCGTAAGTAACTGTATGTCTTCCATGACAGTTTGTAGTTACATCATGAGTTATTTAATGTCTCTCTTCTAAATGACAAAACTAAAGTGAAGTGACATGTATTTGAGGGTTAAAATATTTCCCAGCAGAGATTTGTATTACAAAAATATGTATTTTCTCACTTACCACACACTAGTGGTATGTAGTCATGCAGATGGTTTCTGCTTCATGTACCCGGCTTTGAGATATCAGTCTGTGAGATTTCTGACTCAACCCAGTACAATAGAGATATTTAGAATTTAGATTGTGATACTCAGACATTTTAAAATTTCAAATGTAACATTGATTTCCACAATCAGTTTAATCCGCCACTATTGAAAATACAGATGGGTGACAAATTAAAGAGGAAACCTGAATGAATGAGTGAACAAACGTTGGCCAATGGCCTTTGCAGCCAGCACCTATGGGAAATTTTGTATTCGCTCTCCGGCACCATCAAACCTTCTTTCACACTGTGAGGAAAAAAGGCCAGATTGAGGCTTCATCCCAACAGAAAATAACAAGCCTGGACCTCTGTAATTTTGCTAACTAAGAGCAGACTCCAACCAGAGAAATACAAAGAAGGGACTCTATGGAGTGCTGGTACAAACTTTTAAAAACAACAGCATTATATTTACAATTTTCTACCATGAACCTTAAACTGGCCACCATGATAGCTAACAATCTCACATTCGACTTCTTCCAAGTTGTTTTGCATTGTTTTTCATGCCTTACAGGCATCTTTTGGTTTGCTGCATCAATGCAGCCACTGCTTGCTTTGAATTAAGCCATCTCATCTTCTCCCTCCCTGTGAGCTCTACTCTTTTGTCCTATTAACTCACTGAGCCTGATGGGAAAATAATCCTGGACCCGAAAACAACGTTGTGTTCAACCACCGCAGGGCTGAGAAGAGCTGCTGCCAAATGACTCAATTCAAACACGGCACTTTAAATTGGATCATTATGTGAAACTGTCAAAGGAGGGAATCCAAACAGAAATGAGAATCACGACAGGGCCGTAGTTTATTTATTTATTTCAACACCTTAGTTGTACCTCTATCATATTGTTTATCAGTATATATTGTATTTTATTTAAAGCAAAACTTTATATATATATATATATATATATATATATATATATCTTTATATATATACCTTTTATCTCTGCATACTTATGCTCATACTGTATGTAGTGTATTCATTATGCATTTCACTAGACCTAAAATACTCTTTTAAATCATAGTATGTAATGCTTTCTACACTACTGCTCAGTCCTTTCACTTCTCAGAATAGTCATCATGAGATAGAGATGAGATACAGAGTCATAATTTAAACTCACATAGAGAGAATACGCATTAACTAATGTGTGTCAGCTTCACTGGGGTCACCACAGGGCCAGCAGTATAGAAAGCATTTACAAAAAACCAAACCAAAATTAAACGTAAAAAAAACAAAGCAAAAGATTTGTCCACACTATTTGGAAGACGGAGATTCTTAAAAATGTTTACATACTTAATATTATTATCTCTATTATACTATTTTTTTATGTTATCATTGACAACATCATCATTACATATAGATCTATAAATGATGTGTTTTTGCCTTACAGTTAAATTCACTGCAGGGAATGGCTAAACTGGCATGTTTAAAAAATCCAGGCTGTTCATGTTCACCTATATATGTAACAGTATTTACTTTAAGTTTATCAGAATTTCTTTTCGAGGGTTGATATGTGGAACAGGGTACATTGGGATTGTCAGCTAGTGAGGAAAAAAACAATGTTTTATAACCATTATAAATATGTTTTGGAAAAGGCATTAGAAAGATTATGGTGTAAGTCAGGAAAAACATTTGGCCATCAATGCAGGCTGACTAACACTCACGCACAAATTCAGACACACAGACTCGCAGAGGCTGAAGGTTGAGGAAGTCAGGCAGACAGAGAAGCAGTAAAAAGCCCTTTTTGATCACTGCACCTGCTGTGAGAGAGAGAGCGGTCAACATTATGGCAACAAAGAGGATGGATCCATCCCTTGACCTGTGCTATGGCCATAAACACCAATAAAGAAAAGATCATTTGCAGTTGGAAATGACACGCAAACCCTTTTCAATAACCCTCCAGTATTTCCTCTCCTTTCTATAGAATAACCAGGAAAATAATAAAAGGTAATTTCACAACAATATTTTCTCAATATTTGTATGTCCTCATTATGCACAACTTGAATTCAACAATTATAAATACCCTGACCAGTTTCAAATGAATGATTGCGATCAGCACTTAGTACAAAACAAATGGTTCTACTAATAGTGACTCCAGTTTAACATGTAAGATATATTTAGTGCTCGCAAAGTACATACATACAAAGCTTATTGGGGAATCCTTTGGGGGAATATGGCAAATATATAAAAAAAAGAATACTATTGTTGTCTCCCATTTTCTTCTATCATCATTTACAAATAAAAACCCTTTCTCTATTCTGACTTTGGCTCTACTATTCACAGCCATTTGATACTCTGATCTGCTTAAAGCTACAAAAGGGATGTTAGGGTGTGACTCTTTTTGCTTTCTCCAGAGTTTCTGGCTCAGCCACAATCAGTAACATTTTATTGGGGTTTACCCTTTAAGCAGTAACTTTTCAACTTTACTTTGAACTCGGAATGAAGTTTTCTCAGTGCTGCTAAGCAGCAGATGGTGTGAGAATCCATCTGTCTATGTGTGTTTGTCTTTTACAGCACAAAATGGTGTGTTAATTAAATGCCTGTCCATCAAAAGTTTTAAAGTTATCTTCAGTTGAAGAGCGTCATTTTCATATGATATTGGTAATTTCTTTATACTCTTTCATGACCCGTCGTCATTTCACAAATTTCATAACAGTATTCTCTACATGTGTAGCAAATTTGCAAGTAAACACTTTCCCCCGCCACTCCAGCCCCCAGTTTTAGTTCAACAAAACCTGTTGATGTCCACTGTTCTCCACTTGCACATCTTCTGTTATTGTTCATCTTTTTCAATTTGTTTCTCTCTTTCTTTCTTTTTTCTTTGAATCACCCCTTCACTCTCTCAGTCTGTGTCTCGGGGAGAAGTAGTGACATGCAAAGGAGAGGAGAGCCGCCTGGGGAGAGAAGGAGGGCAAATGAAAAAATAAGAATGGGCGGAAATGAAATAAAGACGGAGCAAACTAAATACGGATGATAAAACAGGTTAATAAATAGGAAGGGATGGAAGGAAGATGCGATAACTTATCAAATTATATGCATCTAATGAACAAAAAGGGGATGGTCCAGCTAACTTGCAAGGAAGGAATGAGACACTTTGACTTTCCTTTACCATCCGGTGCTTTCTTTTTGATCTTTTGACCCCGTTGCCTCTAGGTGTTCCAGAGTCTATTAGTCCTCCCTCACCTGTCAGTGAGTTTCTTCAGCGCCCTCTCGATGTTCATTCGGTGTCCCACACGAGTCACTCCCAGGTCCAAGAAGTCATCCTTTGTGAGCGAAGGCAGATGTGATCCATCTATCTCATTGTCTATAAAACGCTCTCTGTGTTCACCTAGGTTTAGGTAAGCGAGCCAGTCAGCCACGTCATACTTGGTCCAGTAGGGCAGGGGCTTGACAGCGAAGGGTTTGGCTGGCGGAGGAGGGGTGAGGTGGGGATAGTTGAGGCAGGACGGACTGGGGGGCAAGTGCATGGGGGATGAGGCGCCAGAGATAAAATGGGTGGGGGAGAGAGAGCGGGAGACAAGTAGGGGGTTTGGACTTGGACCACCAGATGGAGAGAACAGCGGAGGAGTTGAAGCTGTATAGGCATCTCCTAGAGGGAGGCCAGGCGAAGGAGGAGTGAAGGATCCGGAGAAGTCAAAGGGGTTGTTGTAGACAGGTGTACTGGGAAGGATGGGTAGAGAGGAAGGTCTGGGAGGGGTGGGGTTTGGCTGTTCAGTGTTATAGATAAGAGGGCTGGGAGCCCGGCGCCTCGAGACTGAAGACCGCATCTCCTTAGTGGGACTGCACTGAAAATCAAAAGTCTGCCTGCGTATCTTGGACCGATGCTTCGGTGACGTTGGGTATGGACAGTAGGTTGGGGAATGTGGAGGGTGTGAATGAACTGGGGAGGAAGGTATCTGTGGAGACGGGGAGCGGGTCCAGTTGCGCTGAATCGGGACTTGAGGTGAAGGGGAGACAGAAGGGGTGGCAGACAGATTTGGTGTCAGGATCTGACGATGTTGCGGGGAGGACGTGGGTAATGGTGAGGTGGAGCGGCCAGTAGGGGGGCTGTGAAATGCATCAGTGTAATCCGCCGAATACCTGAGAGACACACAAAATGAACCTGTGAACTTTATTTCTAAGAACAAGCTTCACCTAAAATATGCAGATATGCAAATGTTCATTTAAATATAAAGAACTGGTTGATTAAAGCAAACAAACCTATGCATGGTTGGAGACTTTGGATTGTGGCTCCAGTCATCCATGCTCTTCATACTACTCATCTGTTGCAGCTTGGAGCTTAGCTCATTGATGATGCTGGCCTTCACCCCCGAAAGAGGTGAATGAAGTCTGCGGCCCTCCAAAACCATACCATCTCTCTGCACACCACCTCCACCTAGCTCATGCTCCCCAACCTCAACCCAGCCCACTGACCGCGTCTCCAGGGGCCTCTCTAAGCAGGCAGCCAGAGCGGAACTGAAGCCATCCTCCATTTTGGATCGACTCTGCTTGTGCTTCCTTTCATCTGTGAGAGCTCCATCTAACCTGGCATCTTCTGGGTTGCTTTGTTTCTGCAACTGCAAAGGAGCAGGGTTGGTGCTGTTCTGCCTACGTAGTGCTACAGACAGGCCCCTCCCTCCCCCCTCCTTGTAATGAGTCATCTTTGAAAACACAGGGTTTGCCAGTTTGGCGCTGTGCACCTCAAATGTTTGCCCACCTGAGTAGGTTGTGCAAGGATCCTGATGCTCACCTCCTCTCTCTCCCTCTCCTCCTCGCCCGTCTCCTCCGATCCCTCCCCTCTCTCCTCTCAGCCCACTCAGTCCCAGCATTTCTAAATGGTGGTCGCTACTGCTGTGACTATCCAGCTCCTCAATACCAGAATCCACCACAGCATCTTGCCAGTCTCCGCTCTTGGGTGTAATACTAGGTTGATGAGTGTGGTCAACAGCTTTACCCCCTGTGCTGGGGCCGGCCTTGGGCCCAGCCATTGTCACGCTGTAGTCAGAGGATGATGGTGAGGTTGTGGTGGTGGAGGCGGTGGCTGTGGCTGTCATGGTAGTGGTAGCATAAGTCATGGTGGCGGTGAGGACGGCTGTGCCTCTGTCCTGGGCCGGGGTGTGACCACCTACTGAGGGGTCGTCAGAGCTGCTGTAATAGTTGTGAGAATGGGACATGGGCTGTGGTCTGCGTAGTGATGCGGCAGGCAAAGCCGCAGTCGAGGTGGTGGTGGAGGAAGGGGGAAATATTTGTGGGGATGGATAAGAGGGAGAGAAAGCTGACTGTGTAAGGTTGGCCACCTCGCTGTCGTAGGAGGTAAGGCTGGAGGCAGCAGAGTCACCACCCTGTGGAGATGGTTGGGGAGCATTTGAGGGCTTGGGAGATGGAAGAGGGGGAGGTGGAGGAGGAACAACACCAGAAGCGTGTTGACTCGGGTGTTGATGCTGCCGAGAAAATTCCTGCATTCTCTCGTTCTTGCCGTTAGCAAACTGTAAAGGAGGGGGCAAGGGATCTGCAAAGACAAACTCGTCATCTGCATCTATTGAGGGAGCTGGTGGGGGGAGAACCATTAGTCCTAAACCTCCGCCCGCCCCTGCTCTTGCTTCTCCCATAGCTTCATGTATCTGTACTGGGGCTGTGGGGACAGTATACTGAGGGATGTAGCTGGTGTTGGGAGTGCTTTCCATCTGCAGAAAGGAAGGTCTGCGGGGTGCAGGTTGAGCTGGCGGTGGAGGAGGCTGTATGGCTGGAGCAGGTCTACTGTCATACATCTCCTTTTCTCTTTCTCTCTCCCTGGGGCTCTGTGGGTAATACTGTGATGAATACTGACTGGTTCTGTCCTCTGAGAAGCGAACTCTAAGACCCTCCCTGGGTCCTCCCTCCTTTTCTCTCTCCATCCTCTCCCCACCTCCTCCTCCCAAACGTAATATCCTTGGTGACTGTGGCCGGCTCAGAGATGCAGGAGAGGTGGTGGCAGTGGGGGAGCTTAGGTGGAGTGACACTGGGGAAGTGTAGGCCGATTGTGTAGGGGTTGCAAAGAGGGAAGGAGTAGGGGTCTGAACAGGGGTAGGGAACGCTCCTACTGTGGACAGCTGCCTACCAAAGTGTCTCTCCTCTCTGCGCGTCCTGCGGTCATCCTTTAGGGCCCTCTCTCTTGCAGCTAGGGCCAGGCCAAGTGGGGACGAGGGGTCCAGAACTTTCCCTGTAAGTGGGTGTATGAAGGTAGTAGTGGGCTGGGTGCCATACATTGAGGGTGCTGACTTGGGCTGGCCATCCTGACCGAGGACAGGGGAAGAATATTCAGGCAGGCCAAACGCTGGGGGCATGCTGCTGGAATAATTGACATAGCTGTCCCCAGAAAACATGCCCTCATCTATAGACTTGGAAGGCCGTAGACGAGGGGTGGGCACTTCCATTTGTGAGCCCTGTAAAGGCTGAATTCTTGCCCCCTCTCCTACTCCTCCTCCTGCCTCTCCTTGGATGTCTTCCTCAGACGAGAGGAAGAAAGAAGCACTCTTTCTTCTCATATCTCGGAAACGTTCCCTTTCCCTGCGTGCCCCTCCTCCTCCGCAGGCCGAACCAAATGTTGAAGTGTAATCCAAGTTTTCCACGTTTTGCTGAGAGGAAACGGATGGGACAACAGTTGATGAAGGCAAGGAAGTTGACGTAGCGGGCTGAGGTGGCGAGGGGGTTAGTGGTGAAGGTAGACTAGTGCTGGGGCTGTCTGTAGTTGTATCTGCTGAGGTGTGGTCTTCTGCATCCTGGGAGGGCTCAGCTTCCATACTGCTACCCTGGCTGCTTCGGCCGCTGCTGCTGGTGGAGGGTGCTTTGACAATGATGGTGGGGATGGGGATGGAGCTCTTCTCTTTGGCTACACCTCCTTTACCTCTGTGCTGTCTCAAACCATCTTCCACTTTTGACTGCTTCATCAGAGCTCCTCGACCGCCCCTCCTGGCCGCCCCCCTGCCAACCCCTCCACCCTGTTCGCGGTTGGCCACATGCGGGTGATGTTGCGGCGCTTGTTGGGCTTTAGGCTTAGCACTTGTCGGTGGTGTAGCGCTGCTGTAGCCTCTCCTTATCCCTCCCATCTTGCCACCACCTCTCCTGGGCACCTCCGGCTCTCTGACACAGACTCCTTCCGATTGCCTGCGGAGGGTGGGGACCATGACCTGCTGATTCATTACACCAGGTCCTGCCCTCTCCCAGCCTGCTTGAACAGGATGCCCTGGCTGGGAGTGGAGCTGGTAGTGGGCTTGAGATACAGGGGGTATGGGCATAGCAGGCCCTCTCACAGGATGAGGGCCTGCGGATAAAGGCGGCTCTGGGGCAGATGTGTTAGGGGGTGGGGGGATTTCTTCTGGTCCTGGCACTGACAGGCTGCGAGCCAGCTTCATCGCAGGTGGGTGAAGGTACTGCCTTTCCTCTTCTGTTACACCTGAGAACAAGGATACAGGCAAACAGACACTTAAAAGGAATCTCATATATTAAGTATGCAGAAATTCTTCCATGACAATTGCCGTTACCAATAGATTTTTGACGCATCATGACTGCATGCTGACCGTGGCCCGGTTGAAAATGAGCTTGGTTGTAGCCAAAACCTGGTCCGGGCTGCACCATACTCACTGATGACTGCTGCTCATAGGGTTGCTGCAGGTGTCGAAACACATTTTGAAAAGGGAGAAGAAAATAATTTAAAGGAAAGAGAGAAAGACAGAAGAGGAAACAATTATTCAGATATAATCAAATCAAACTGATGCTGGCTGTTTAGCTGATATTGATTTGATATACAGTATAATGCAATACAGGAGAACCAGTCAGTCCGAGTATATCAGGCAACAGAGCATGGATGAATGGACACAACCTGACTCATACTTAAACAAATGTTTTGGTGTGGGTGGTTCATTGTCAATCATTTTCTCTAAAGTGCAGTGAGGGCAGGAGAACACACTCAGCTTTAAAACGGCTAACGACCAAACTGCTTTATAGATAGGAATATTTTTTTGCAGGCATTAGTCACTTCCATGACTAAATGTGCTACATCCTCAAGCAGTCGAGAACCTCTGTTGTATATGTGAATCTGGTATGACAGGGGCTGGGAGAGAGATCCATAATGGCTCAGTATTTGTTAATATTTTGTAGATAATGAGTCTAAAACAACCAAAACTAGAACCATTTCCTTCCAATTCCCAACAGTACCTCATTGGAGATGTTGGGAACAATACTCTTGCTCCGGTCCCTCTTGCCTCCGTGACCCCTCTGACCCTGGTTGTCTGATGTAATAGTGTGCTGGGCAGCAGCCAAGATTTCATCCAGTTTATCTTAAACAAAGACAGAACAGGGGCAAGTCAGTAAAGAAATGTAGAGAGAGAGCGCATAAAATAAAGGCAGAAACATGAAAAAGAGGATTTCAGTGAGCCTATCCCCTTAAGGTTTAAAAACACCCTTTTACAGTATGACAAGAGTGGTGAGAGTGATTTCTTACTTAATGCCATCTGATAGACTGTCCTCTTCTTATCAGGACCCTGAGAGGACTCGTATTCTGAAAAAGGAGGGGGAAAAAAGAGCATCAAACAGGCTGACTTTTAATTAAAGCTCAGGGGCTGATAGGGGTAATGATAAAGGCTAATATTCACCTGCTTTCTTTTTCCATGGAGAGGCAGCTGTAGCACACATAATTCGGAAAACAGAAATTAGGTATGACTAGAACTGCTGTGTAGTCATGCGTATTAAGCAGATGAAAGGATGAAATACATACTCAGAAACATGTGATGGTGTGAATACTGATGTGATGAGAGGGATGGTGATGGAAATGATAATGAGAGCACACAAATCCATGACTTTCCCACCTTTATCCACTGTACAGTATGCAGCACATTTGGTTCAGAAGAAAAAAAAACAAAAAGCAGTTTGTGACTGATAGCATCAGACATGTATCATTTCACAACATGCAATTGCTTTTATATCTCTTAACTGTAATTATTACCTTTCTTTCTTTACAAGTGCAAATGAATTAAAAAGCTCCTTCTCCATCGTATTGCTAACAAAAAAATTATATTGCACCTATACTGGATAATTCTCTTGGCTCTCTGCATCAACCTGGTTAATATTTAATGCTGTGTTTCCCTAATAGTGCCCTGATACTGTACTATCATCCTGCAGAAAAGCTGCAAGCCCACCTACTTCAAGTGTCCCTTCAGAAAACCCCCCGAATTCAACTAATTCATGCTGTACTTCCAGACCCCCCCCTCCTCTTTATTCTTTGCATTCAGTCCTTCATTTATACCCTCTATCATCTTACCCATGTCTTCCAGCTCTGATGTCATTGACTTGGAGCGCAGGGCAATGGCAGGAGGAGTCAGTCTTTTAGTCTGCTGCGGGGCTGCCAAGGGAAGCCAGCCAAACACAGACTTAATGTTTAGTATTCTCATATATAAACATGCAGTCACTAATGACAACCACATTGCAACAGGCTTTACGGTAAACACGTAATCAGCTTTATCGTCACATCATAAACAGGATGGAAATGACACACGAGGAAAATTTTACTCTTACCTCTCTTTCGAGCAGTGTCCTCCAGTTCAGGATTTCGAGCAACCATCACAACTTTTACCATGAGACTGTTGCCACCCTGTCGGATCATGTTAACCACCTGTCGGTGGCCAACCTTCACTACATTCTGGCCATTCACCTGACAGACACAAAGACACAGAAGGACTGAATACAGAATGAGCTGATGTATTGCATTAATATCCATCTAAATGAAAAAAAACCCAATTCATGTTATAGGGAGTTATTGAGGTTCTATTATGACCACTGGTTCACTTATGTTACGCTGTTTTCCATGTTTCCATGTTTCATATGTTGTTGCAGTTTTCGAAAATTTAGCTTTAAACAAACTAATTTGGTTGTTTTGGCCACGTACACCAGCAATTCAGGCAGCGAATACAGTAAATCACAGTTAAAAAGGCTCAGGCAGCTACATATATGACTCATATTAGGTTGAATACTAATTAGTAGTATGTGTCAGCTTTAATAGAGGTTTGACAATCACCATTTTTAGAACTCGGTTTTCAGAGCAACATATGAGAACTTTTACAAAATGGCCAGAACACTGCTGCCTGAACTGCTGGTGCTTTGTCGATGAGTAAGAGCAGTCACAAGTATAGCAACTCTTCATCAACTCTCTTATAAATACACTACACACAGTAAAAAAAAATTAATACTAGAAAAATTACCACAGAAATGAATCAATCTTTAAAAAACACTATAGGCCAGATTCACTAAGGCACAGTCTGCCCCAAGTGCCACTAGGAAGATTGTCACAGGAAAATATATTTATTTGCAATAAATAGACTTGTATATAACTAAATTAAAAACAAAAACTAAGCAATAGGCTATTTAACACAATCTCTGATTACTGTAACACAAACTAATAGTGCATTGATGTTGTGGCTTGTTTTCATCAAACTTGAATTTAAACTTGACCGTCAATGAACTGTAAAATCACTATAGACTGCAACTGAAGTTTTCTTTGTGTTGTAAAGACATTTAAGTGAGAGTTTGGCTGCATTTACCTCAGCATTAACGCCTATATCAACACCATCTCCACCTCCACCACCACCTCCACCTCCGTCTCGTTCTCTCTTTCGTTCTTTCGCTCTCTCTTTCCATCCACTGGTTGCAGTGCCTTGTGTACCTTGTGTATATTTTGTGTGTCTTTAATTTGCCTTATACATTGTTTCTCATGAATGTGTGTCTTGCCTCCTAATGTATTAATGATTAGATACATGCTAAAGATTATAATCTCATATATAGAAACAGTTTTTGTGTAGGTGGAGTTGGCCAGAGTAAATATTTTGTCATTAAGTTTATTACGTGATCATTTTAGTTCTGAGCTTAGTGATCACATAGAAATCCCACCTCTGAACTGCACTTAGGAGCTCTCCATCACTTGCAGAGTGCTTCTGGAGGTTCAGAAGCAGGTGCAATCCAGAAGCTGAATGCATAATGAAAACCGCAGCATCATTTTCTCAGTAAATGTGGCTCTATGTGTTTTATCAATTTGGTATTTACGGCAAGGCTATTGTTTTGTAAGGTGTTTCTGCCCACCCTGCAAGTGTAGTTCTTTTTTTTGGTGTACCCACTTCTCGTCAGCCTGCCTTGTCTATGTCTTCATTTGCTACATTTCCCAAAATGAGTTGTGACACTCTCAGAGGAACATGTCTGCACTTGTCACAATCATTAGTGGAAAAGGCACTAGTGATATTGAAATGTTTAATCCCTCACTCAAAACGTAATATTGTGCTTCCTGTGGGAGAATTTGTACCTTAGTGTCTTTTTTATCATGGAGTTCTTCCTATATTGTTTGCGATTTCACCTAACTCTAAAGGGAAACAGTTCTTTGACTATTTGGAAATGAGAAATATACACCACCAAAAAACAATGTGAACCCAGAAATGTTAGATTTTTTAATGTTTCACCTGAATGTGGCTTATGGGTGATGTTAAAGAAAAAAAACCTCAGGACCTCAGATTAAATAGTTAATTAGTCCAAAATGCATCTCGTCCTTACCTCAATGAGGAAATCCCCCATCCTCAGGCCCGCCCTCCAGGCCACACCGCCCTCATCGACAGACTCCAGGTACTGCAGCGCAGGAAACGCTGGCGTTGGAGTGAACTCCTCTATAGGAGTCTGAGCTGCAGAGTACATGACAAAAATGATGAGCATGAGTGGACAAATATAACAGGAAGATGGGTTTGAAAATGAGGGAGGGATAGAGAGATTAGAAAGAGAGATAAAGAGCATATGAGACTGAGAAATCTGTAGACAGAAAAATAGGATGTGAATTTTGCAGAAGGTGCTCACCTTTGGCTCCCCTAAGCACAAAGCCAAAGCCCTCATTGTCTTTCTTCTGTAGGAGCACTGTCTTCTCCTTAATGATGTAGTCACTTAGAGAGAGTAAAGAGGCAGCAAAGGGGAAGGGGAAAGGAGGAGAGACAGAGAGAAAAAGAGAGAGAGAATTGGAGAGGAAGAGAGCTATATGACTTCTATAACAACATGAACGTCTTATTGTCATGCAAATAATGCATTTTCTGAATGTGGAAAACAGCCACACTGCATCACATTATGAAATCACACTGCAGCAAAAGATAGGCTGGCTTGAGAATGTCATACAAAAAGCGCTGGCGCACAAAAAGGTTGATGGCAGGGATACAGTTAGTGTCACAATGGGAGGAAGTGTATATGAGATGACATTCCACACTATGGACTAATCCAGCTAGAGCTGACAAGTACTGGGCTGGGGGGGAACGGCACATTAGAAAATGTGCACATACACTTCACTGATAATGGAAACTTCCAAATGCACCTAAATCGCAGCATTAGCTTTCACCGCCTCCAGCAGCTTTTGTTAGGATACTGCTTTACCGACTCCAGCACACCGCTACCGGTCATACATGACGCTTGACATTATGTACAAGAAGAAGTCAGACAGACATCTAATCTTCCTCCACAGACAGCTCCTCTTGCTCAAAGACTACAGCCTGGAAGGGCAGAAACAGCAGTCACAGACATTGGTGATGCAATCTTATTATGAGATTGTTGGAGTAGTGTAACAGCTGGCCCAGCAAGCTCCTTCATTATTGTATTACCATGTCTGGGACTTTTGGCCAAGCTGCTTTACAACCCTTTCTCTATACAGGACTGGTTAAATGGACTCCACTCTGCCACACAGCCACATCTCGTGACTCATTTCTGGACTTGACTTTCTAACAATGTCAATTCACCCTGGTTTTGTTAGAGAGCCCGGGAGCCTTAACCAGAGCTGTGTGATTTATCCCATATATTTATTTCCTAGGCAGCTCATTTCTGTGTTAGTTTGTGCTCCTCAACTTAACTCAAAATGACACTTGACAAATCAAAGTATCTGATTTCCTATAATGGCTGAGCTGTGTATGAACAGGACGAGTAGCCTGGTGGAAGAATGATAGCGCGACTGCCAAAACAATGCAGTAAAAAGGTTCTGGCTATACTCAAGGACATCATTTCCACTGGGAGTTTTTGTCTCAGTGTTAAGGGAGTACAGTTTTTGTCCCTCCCCTTTCAAATGGGAAGTTTGGGTGAATTTGTGTCTGCGTTCACATCGGGACTTTCATGAGAAGTAGCGAATACCCCAAGTTTAATATTTCAGGCACTAATTAGTCTAAGGCTGCATACAAATTCTGCCTCCTTTGCTTGAGTCACCGCACCCAAAATCCCAGAGTGTGGCACTAAATCTAACCTTAACTATCTGTAACCTAAAACCTGAACACAACCATTTCATTGGCCATGTAGCAATACGGTCTGCAGCCAGGCTTTATCAGGGTAATTTGGCCATGTACCACATAGAAAATATAAATGTATCCTTTAAAAACTCCATCAGTCTGACTTCATTCTGCCTCCACTACTTCTGAAACACCCATGTGTATTCTGGTACTAAAATAATAACAGTATAATATTATATTCCACACCATCTCTGACAGTACAGAGCCAGCAAGGTTTTGTGTATTTAATCCGGCAGAGTAATAAAGTTTGGCTGTGGAATCACAGAGGTCCAGCAGAGTCATAAGCGTTGGCCTACAGGCCTGAAGATCCAGACTTCGACACCAAGCCATAACTTTAGCACTGAACAGACGATCGCCAGTTTCCCCTACTGAGGTCCATCCCTTGTGTGTTCTCCATCAATGTTACTGTTTCGCCAACGCACAGCCGCCTTCCAGCCATCTGCTCCTCACACCTCATTCCTTTTTCTCTCACCCTGTCCTCCATCATGCTTTCCCTCTCTGAGGATCAAAGTAACATGGAGTGGGTGGACGGATCTATTGGGCTCTTCATCCGTCCACTTCTACAAGTGGGAAACATGGCCTGCATTAGTCCTCCAGGTGGTTATAAGTTGTTTTGCTGACTTGCAGTAACACACCTGATTTCCTTTACATATCTAAAGCTATTCAATCGGTCTGTCACCACATTGACCACACTTGCTTGGCCAATTAGGGCCATAAAAGCGCAAACGTCCCTGGTGTTGGCTAGTAGGATACATTCCCTCTGAACTGGCTGCAATGAAGCTGGAAGCCTACTAGAGACCAGAGTTATTATGTACCCTCCTGAGTCATCCTCTCCTCTATCCACAATTACTGAGAAAAAAGGCAGCTTTTTAACCATTCATACGCTGAATGTACATGCAGATAGACTGGCTATGTGGGGACAATACCTACACACCACAAGAGGAACACTTGATGGATGTTAGTGGCACACACTGTGGATGGAGACTTGGTGAATAGATGAGTACATATACATAAATATATGTATACTAGAGATAATCCCACAGCAAACAGGCACTCTGACGTATACGCTTATATGTGAAAACCACATATTTTATTCAGTGTGTATAGTCGCATGCACACACTCATAAACACAAATACATGCACACACAGACATGCACAGAAATGACCAGTATCTCAGATTAGAGCTCGAGAGGAACTGATGAACCGCACTCTTGCCACTTATTGACTTATTCACTTTCATCCTCCTGTACGGTCAAAATAGCATTTTTAAAGGAACAGGAATATAATGTCCTGGTGAATGAAAAATATCTGCTTAAAGAAATCATGACTCAAAGAGAATGAAATACACCCACACTGTCTGACTGAAATGCATCAATATGTGCTCCCTTTCATGCACTAACACACACGCACACAGCGTTCAGAGGGAGGAAGACACAGAAATAAACATGCTGCAGAGTCTCCATTCAACAGCCACTTTCGGCCCACAGATATTCACATGCATAGGAAAAATACTAATTTAAGACACGCACACATATACACACACACACACACACTCAGAGACACACACGCACGCACAGAATACATAGCTTATTAGTCTGTCTTTGAAAAGGCACGGCCTTTCAATAGCATCATCTACCTCTCCCCTCTCTCCATTGTCCTCTCCTCACATCCATAGCCAGCCAATGAATGAGGAAACAGCCGCTACCTGTAAATGAACCACACGCTCCTGTTTCTGGGGCCCAGTGACGGCCACGAAGAAGAGAGGGAGAGAGAGAAATCTCTCTCTCCGCATCCCCCCATTGCCATGTCCCCCCCTCCTCTCTCTCTTGCGCGCTCTCCACCACCTCCTCCCTCCTCCCGCCTCCCTCCTCCTCCTCCCGTGCTCACAGCGAGAGCTCAGCAAGAGAGAGCCGCGAGAGTGGAGGAGAGAGAGCGAGAGAGGTAGGGAATGAGAGGGAGAGAGACAGCTGATCTGCACACTGCATACTTCAGACAAGAGAAAGACTATGTCAAAGCAAGACAGAGAGAGAGAGAGAGAGAGAGAGAGAGAGAGAGACAATGCCAGCGATTATCATAACAGGGAGAGTGCGTGTGTCTCTGTGTGTGCTGGTACATGACAGGAAGAGAGTATAGTTGCAAAAAAAAAGGGAAATGGAGAGCTGGATTTGCGGGGTGGGGGTGCGGGGGATGGGTATAAGGTATAAACATAAGGCGACACAGGGAGAGACAGAGCTCGCATTTACACATCCACTGACTTGTGTATCACAGATATATGAACAGCTGATTCCCACCCTGGATTCTCACACACACACACACACACACACACACACACACACACACGCGCACACACACACACACACAAGCAAACTTTCCTCCTGCTCCCTCTTCTCCTCTAAAGCAGAGCTTTCATCACCACACAGGCTGATAAACACTTTTCATCTCTCTGTCTCTCTCTGAAATAGTAATTGACATTCTCCCTGCAGCGAGGGAACATGCTCCGGATCACCTTGCTCTTAATTGAGCACCACTTCACCACGGTGCTGCAATTACGCTTAACCAACTTAGCACAGGTAATATAACCCCAGTGGCTGCTATTTCCATTTAGAACACAAGCGCAGCTGCATGCAAGTGAATGTCTTTTTTGAATGACAGTGAGAGCTGCTCAGCACAAGGGTAATGCCAGCTCCGATGTGTAAGAGGCTGTAAAACCCCGGGGTGGCGACTGGTAAGTGCTTCTCACTAGCCCAGGGACCTAACCAAAGCTTGGTGTTTCAGCTTCCTCATGACTCATCAGCAGGATGATGTATGTACACACAAAGACACAGACAGGAATACTGTCACACGTACACTAACTCCCAACCAAACATGCATAGCTTTATAAAACACACTTGCAGCTGCCCGGGACTGAGCTGCAGCTTCAGACAGATGCACCCCCCCCCCCGCAAATCTTTCATCATGGCATTATTGTATTCAGTGTAAACAAGCAACCAGAGAGGAGAGAGATGCATGTGCATGGGGGTATCAAAGAGACAAATGCATTTGTCTGGCGGAGCCAAAAGGGGCAGAGCTGAAAATCACATGGCTGCTCTTTGTGCTTTCAGCGCTGACGTGTTCACACAACAAAACAATCGAGAACAAGTGCTGTTCAGGATCAGCAGAAAACAGACACATGCAGCACGCAGGAAGACGTGAAAGAACAATAGGTGAAACAAGCGAGCATGTACACACCCACATACACACACACAAGAAGCTATTTCAATCACCTTGACTGGAATCACAGTCTTGCCTTACAGTAATAAACCAGAGAGCAGACAGTTCAGTTGCTGCCCACACTCATGTGACAATCCACAGCTAGAACTACATCAGAGGCGGCAGCCAATCAGGTTTATTTTAGTTTTATTAGTCCATCTATTTTCTAAACTGGAACCCTGTTTAGGGATGCGAGGCGCTGGAGCCTATGCCAGCATGCATTGGGAGAGAAGTCGGGGACAGTTCCACAAAAACACAATTGCCCTTTTCCAGCAATTTAGACTTTTAAGTTTTCCTTAAAGGCAGCAGACTCGTTTACTGTGGGACTGATTGTTGTTTCTGCCCCAAATTACTTACAGACCAGTGACAGGTTGTAAGGGTCATAGCAACTTTTCTTACCTTGGGCCGTCAGTACCGTCGTAGGCTCCGACAGTGACATTACGGAAAAGCTTCCTCTTGGCTTTCTCACTGCGCGTCTCTGCAAGGCACATGCAGGCAAAACATATGCTCAATTTAAACTTTCAGCTTCTGTCATGACACCTTCACTGTCTTTCTGTAGAAGTGTTGTGTCTGTAGTGCAACACAAATAAATCAAATATATTTACATCCTGTTTTTGTGCAGCATATGGTTTGCTTGCTGCGCGAACAGTGCAGCTGTGAAAATAGGACAAAAGTGAATGTTCTGTACATGAGCCGCTGCTGCAAAAGGGCCTGCTGGTAAACATGAGTGTGACATGTGCTGGGTGTTACAGTGACTTAAAGGATAATTCCAGCCTGAGGGAGTATGTAACCCATATTTCAGAATGCCCTTTCTCCAATCCATGTGCTATTTCGTATGATGTCTTCCTAACGCACCTCTTGACATTGTTAAATTTAAGAGGGTAGTCTCAAAACTATGAATAACACTTTTTTTCATTTTATACATGATGACACAGGACTTTTTTTAAATATAACTTGACTGTGGGTGAGCAACAAAATCTCTCAGTAGATTACCACAAAGCCCCAAGGACTCTTAAATAGGCTGAAAATGAACAATGGACAGAATAATATTTCAAAATACAATAATGATGGTGAAGCTCCCACTTGTTTTGTCTTACCTGGTCGATTGGTGAGACCCGCCACCTCTTCCACACAGTCCGAAGGAAACCAGCCAGTGCGACCTTTCACTGTTCCCTCCCAGTATCCCCCCTCTCCTACACTTAACACTGAGACAGACAGACAGATAGATAAACAGAGAGACATGGATAGAGGGATAGAATTTAATTTGGGTAATAAATACACTGTCACAAACACTGTTATATATCTTTCCTTCAACCTTCCTTGTTTACCTTTAGCTACCTATTTTATAATAACAGTGTACAATCCACTGAGAACGCCTAGAGAACATGTATTTCTTTGCGATGACTGGATGTGTCTGCTGGTGCTTCTCATTTCTCTTGTTTACAATTCCCTCTTCCCTCATGTACATTTATTCCTTGGTGTTGCTGTTTTAAATACAGCAGATTGTTCTTTTTTTTCTGCATCAAACTGTATTGCAACTGCACTTGAAGTATCTCAACTGTAACATTAATAAACCAATTGATCTGCAGTTGAGAATGTTTAGCTTATTATCTGTTAAATCCAATCCAATCTGTTGAATCCAATGCCAATAGCTGTTTTTTTTGATTACTGTGTTTAAACCCGCAGAACTCACTCATATTCTACCATTTGTAAATGCATGCTCTTGCTCACCTTTAACTTTGTCCCCTTTGCTAAGTGAGAGCTCTCTGTCTCCACTTGCAGAGTGGGCACGAGAGGCCACATAAACCCGCCCTGGCACTGCACTGTACATACGCTTCATCTGACCTCCGCCACTGCCCCCTGAGGTTGCACTACAGAGGGAGAAAGACAGAGATAAGACTGTGTTGAAAAACATGTGATACAAAGTGAGATGACATACAGCTTGTCAGGCTACACCAGAGACAGTCAGTCGTTGAGTCATACTAATCAGTCATACCAACAGTGAGAACGCGTGCTGCCATCTTGTATTTACTGAAAGTAAACACATTCAATATCCCTCAATTCTATGCTATAATAATACTCTTAAGTACACATTATTTATTTTGGCGGTTAGTATACTAGAAATTAATTTAGGATGAATGAATGTAATTTAGTATAGGCCTACAAGGAATTAGAATTAGGAATTCACTAAATTCAAAATTGAAAACGTTACATCAAGTATCATACCTTTTGTGTTACCATATTTTTTTTGTTTATTTTTAGCCACACTAGCAGGCATGGCTCTAGAGATGGGAATGCCGGTCTGTTGGTCAGTCCACTAATTTGGTTAAGACTGAAATATGGAAACTGTGAAACTACTGTATGGGTCAGAACAAAAATCTGATACAGAAATTCATATTTCCTAGATGATGGATTCTAATGACATTTGGGGATCTACCATCTAGCGTCATCATCATGTTACAACGTTTTCATTTGTCCAATACTTTGGTTTGTGACTAAATACCCGCAAAACTAATTTTATTCCCATCATCCTCAGCTTCATCGGGGGCCTTTAGTGCTAATTAGCTAACAGTGTTAGCAGCTAACATTTCTCATTATAAGCATGTTAGCATGCTGATATTAGCATTTAGCTCAACATACCATGGGACAGCCTCACAGAGCCGCTCTGACTAGCTCCTCCATGTTTGTTGTTTTGTAGGACAACAACATCTCTCCATACCACAAAATATGTGGCAGTTAAAAATAGTACATAGTATGCAACTGAGACACAAATAGTAATTTTCTAGCAAACAGCTGATGGTAAGTGGGCCTTAAAGGACCTGGTCAGAATAAGAACCCAACACCCTCCGTCTCTTTGTGAACACAGTGTATCTCTCCACAGGCTTCTTACCCCTGTCTGCCCCTTGGCTGCCGGTGCCTCTCCTCTGTGTCACTTTGGCCTCCTCTCCCTCTGGATGGGGAGCGAGTACGAGTTCTGGGGCTGCTTGAGCTTCTCACGCCTATGGAGGCCCTGCGCTGGCCCTGCAGAAACACACCAAGTCCCACAAAGACAGAGCATCAAAGCTGACCCTGGAACTTACTATAAGTAAAAGACTGAGAAAGCAATGCAACATCATCAAAAAGATCAGCAGATGAGCATGCACCTAATGGTCCTCAGTACCTGTCCTGGGTTGGGATTGGTTGCAGCCTTGTTGGGCAGAGGGTCAGACTGGGTCATGGTGTTATCGCTGTTAGCGCGCAGTAGGGGGTGGGAATGAAGTGAGGGGAGAGGCAGAGTGTGGGCACTCTCTTTTCGCTTGGGAACATACTTTGGCGATTCCAAAAAGGGCACTGAAGATGGGTGTGTGTGGTTTATCCGTGAGGGTTCAGAAGTGATGGAGTAAGAAGTAAGAAGGAGTAGGAAGTGAGGAAGGGCAGGGTTTGATGTGACAGGGTGAAATGGAGGGGGAGGTAGATTGTTAGGGGGGAAAAAAGGGAGATTATAAGGGCAAATATATGATAGATTCAGGAAAATACAAAGAAAAGCAGATGTTGGGAACTGATTGTAACACTTGGTAGCCTCTTCAGAAGAGACAGTTTGGCACAAAAGCTTACCTATGTCAGAATCCTTGTGGTTTTTGAGGATTTCCCCAAGTTCAAAGTGACCAGACATTATAGCTATCTGCAAACACAAAAAATTTGAGGTAAGTGTTCTAGAATTTTTATATTGTAATTTCTTTTATTACGACGTCTCCATCTTCCCCAAAATGACTGTTTTTTCTGTTTTTCAAATCTACTCTACAAATGCAATTTCACTTTGAAACCATAATAACAAAGTGTACAGTATTAACTGACAGTTAAACCATTTACCTGAAAAGGGGTCTGGCCATGCTTGTTCTTTGCCTCCTTATTTGCTCCCCTGTACAGAAGAACACGGACACAGCTTTCCTGATCATTCAGAGAGGGAAAGTGATCGGTTAACACCTTCAGAAAAACCATCAATAATACTCAGGATAATGATAGTTTCATTTAAGTGATCTCTTTCCATACTTGCCTTGTTGTACAGGGCAGCAATGTGAAGTGCAGTGTTCCCTGAGGCATTTTGAGAAGAGGTGTCTGCCCCATAAAACAGCAGATGCTCCAAGTGCTGGGCAAAGCCATTCTGGCACGCCTTTCAATGTGTAGTTGTCAGTATTATAAAGTATAGAAAGAGACAAGTTAAAGTGAAGAGGGAGATTTCATATAGGACTGCTTCAGTACAATAGAATTAGGCAGAAAAGCGAAGAAGATGTAAGATAATGCAAAAGATGTATAAAGAGAAAGAAAAGGAAATAATCTTGCATCCACATTTAGATCCATAATTACTCTTACAGAAAAACAGGTCAGAGCCAATTACATTGCACCATGGTAAAAAAGAAAGGAAACAAACATTAAAACAGAAATGTGCCTTCAGCACCCTGAGAGGTTTCCTCATATTTTTCTGCAAGGACTAAAATATCACAAGATATGGACAAAGTAAAGAAAGAAAACACAGAGCACGGCAAAACCAAAATAAAATACCATGACAACCAGCTCGCAGCACAAACGCAAATTTACCAGAATGTCACAGAGACATAATGTAGGCAATGCACCCATATCTACAGTAAGAAAGAGATAATATCCAATGCTCTTTCTGAGCTGGACTCAGCTTGAGATGATGGTCACTTCACTTCAGGTTATCTACATTTTCTATTAAAATAATGATTGTCAGTGCCTTTGCCTCTGAAAGGCTGGTGGTGACGATGAGATGTTAGGATGAAGGGTACCTTATGTATTTCTTCCATTCCAAACTCCTCTTCATCCCTGTGCTATGGAGAAGAGGGAAGGGGAGAGGAAGGAGAGAGAATGGAGAGACGAGTGAGGAAGGCACAGAGGAGAGGGATGTGAGAAAATGAGAGGGACTGAAGGCAATGGACATCAACCACAGATATAAGACAGGGCAATGTTGGTGCATTGCAAGTTTACATGGCGAGAGACAAAGACCAAGGATGCTGAACGTGAAAATATGAAAGGAAACTATATTGGAATCAATAGATAGATAGATATACAGACAGACAAACAGGCAGACTGTATAGTAGATAGTTTTAAACTGTCCATTGGTACCTGATGGGACTCATCCCAACCATTCTCGTCCCTTGTCCCCAGCCTCGCCCTGTAGTACAGCAAAGTCTCACAGCAGGAAGTTTCACCCCCTATCAGTACTGTGTGGTACAGCGGGGTCAGGCCACAGCGGTCTCTGTAGTTTGGAGACGCACCAAGGGCCAAGAGAGCCTGGCAAGGAGAGACAACAGAAAATAATAACTTTTGTAATGTGTGTGGGTATGTATATTCTGTTATGTATATATAGACAAGCTGAGAAAGAAGGAGAAAGAAATAAAAAAAGAAAGAAAGAATTGGGAATATATCTGAGCCTTATTTACAAGTGATGCTGCTGCTAACCAATACAATTATATATATATATATATATATATATATATATAATACAATATAGATTTGAAAATAGATATGGAGAAGGGTAGTATAATTCTATACAGTATACAACCATGTAGTTTGATTATAAAACATCTGATCTACTAAAGAGTGTTATGCTGCATGTTGATGCTGCGGCGGGGATAGACAAAATAATACATACATTGGCAAAGAAACACAGTTCATTCTAAGCAGTTGTCACCTGTAAAAGTGGCATCGATATGTGGTCTTTGAAAGCAGCTCCAAGAGCTCCAAAAAGGCTAAATCTGTTCCCAGTTGCAAGTACATTATTCATAGCAACTACAGTATGTAAGGCACTGTCAGATGCTTCTAATCATATTTTAATCTAATGACCACCCACATTTGATTCAACATTTGCGATGGTCATTTATTCACTTCAAGACTTTTTATATGAGATGTGTATGTGTCTATGTGTGTTCTTATAATAATCATTAAATGCATGATGTCCACATCACTTGTCCTACTTTAGTGAGTCTGCAATCTGCATGCGACTTTAATTCAAAGTACTTACCAGCAGCCCAGGATGATTGTGAGCCCTAACGGCTTTATGCACTGCTGTCATGCCGTCTCTGGTTCTAAAGTCCAAATGAGCGCCGCCCTGAACCAGCAACCTGATGCCCTCCACCAGCAGGCCTGACTGCACAGCCACAGAGAGTGGGGTCTCTGACCCACAGAAGAAGGGCAGGAGTAAGGAAGGACGGCAGGTAGAAAGATGAAAGTGAAAGTCCACCCTTAGATACACTTGAAGTATTTCATATTCATTACCAATATCGCTTGTAAAATCATTCATTTGAAAGCAAAGAATTAATCTGTATACCTCTTTAATTTCCACAGTGAGAGTACACACAGGGTTGTGGCAAACTCACCTCCACTGTCAGGGTCATGAAAGTTTGGATCAAGACCTTTATCGAGGACTTTTGCCATTTTCTCAATTGCTCCAGTCTGAATGTAATCCAGGAACTTCTTCAGACTGGCCTGGATGGTGGAAGAAGACGGAAAAGGATGTCAGTGAGTGGAAATGAAGACTGTGGCGGTGCTCAGTAGACAAGAGAAAAAATACCTTTGTGCTGAGTTTGGAGAGAGCCTTTTCATCCAGATTTGTCTGTTTATAAACTCTGGTTTTGTACCTAAACTGAGGACCAGAAAAAGATATGTGTGAAAACTGTGATTCATCATACTGCAGCACATTTCAGTTTATCAGTGACAGCGTACATGGAGGAAATATCAAAAATATTTTGTGCTGTAAATCTGTACTTCAGATGGTGTTTGACAATCTGAACATTAAAAAGCAACAAAGAAAAGCTGGGAATTGAAATTGAATTTAGAAAAGATTTTATTGGATTCATAAAATGCTGGCTTGTGCTGTTTTGAACAAAAAGGAAGCTTGATCATATGTAAGGCTGAATTGGTTAAACCTGCCACTAAAATATAAATAGATTCAGTGCTTAAACTGGAAAAAAATAAGGTGCTACAGCAGTACTCTAAACCAGCAGCATGCAGGAGTATTTTGTCTTTTGTCTGGTTTGATTAATCAATGGCTAACTAGATTATCTGTGTTTACACTTGCTGATCATTTGTAGACATTAGTTAACATATAGCTTTTATTTACAGTTAAGTCAATAGTCAATACCTTTAGATTTCTTTTTTAAAAATTGTGTACACGGAAGCACAGCAAATAAGAGTTAATGGTGATTATTTATTCTAATGGTCATTAAATCTCTTTTACTGACCAGATATGACATCTTGGGAAGATTTCTTTCATCCAAAGCAATAACTGTTCTTAAAAGGCCAGATACATCACAGGATCTGATACGCTGTACAGTCCTACATTTACAATTATTATGTAATCACTGATAATATATCCTTACAGGCTATTTTAACATATATGCCATGGTTTATTCCACTGTGTTTGTTTAAATATTTTTTTTTATTTTCTGTAATTGTTAATTATGTACAGGCAGCAGTAGATTGTTCTTATGCGGTGGTTTAAATGTTTCAGAGCCTTCTCTATCCTGCCAGGAAAAAGAACGAGGTGGTAAAACGTTGGCCTAAAATATTGGCCTAGAGAATCAGTCTTCAAAAACCCAATTAAGTCATAAACATAACATCCTTCCGAAGATGAGTAAACTGAGTTCAGGTGGCTTCCACTTCCTCCAAATGGGAGATTGCGTCAATGAAAATCACCTGACTGATGTCTCCACATTAGTACTGTACTGTGAAGGCAAAACATTTACAGGCTGAGGAGCATGGAGGTGAGAGGCAATGTCTAAGCTTCTATCTAGCAGCTGACAACTGAACTGATCCACATACTGTACCTCAGACACCCAGAAAGCAGCTGCATATTTCAAGCATCAGACATGTGTTTGGCCTTGATAAAGGAGCAACCTGGCCGAATATACTTACAAAAAAATAACTACATTGTGCTTACTAATAACTGGTGGTACACAGTAAGCATCCAGCATCCAGAAACTACTGAAGGCTATACCAACGATTACTGGTCCAATTCAAGCATTTGGTGATTCAAAATGGCATTCCTCATGTTATAAATAGATGCGCTCATGGAGCTGTGAGATACATTCTGCTGTGTAGCAGAATTTAGTTACAAGGCTTCATCAGTACAGCCATGTCCTCATCTGGAACCTTGTCAAGAACGTAAACACTCTGCTTTGAAGCCGAATCCTGAGGGCAGGATACTGTTTCAGCCCCACCCAGCTCCTCAGCATTTACAGCAGGACGGCCACCAGAGGGCACTGTGAGATAACTGTCATTGCACAGCCCACACTTCTAAAAAGTGGAGAAATGTAATATAATTTGTAGGTTACATAATGTACAGAATGTAATTAAATCCAAGATGTGGATATTATTTTTGCCAAGATTTGTTTACAATTCGTTTACTCTGCTGAACATGGGAATTCTAATAAAAAAACCTTTGAGTAATTTATCTGTAATTATTGTACATTCCCTATGGTTTTTACGTAGTTACGAGCAATAACGTTTCCAAAGTATTGATGCAGTGCAAAAGTTAATGTCATCAAACTCCAAAATCTGCAAAAGATGAAAGATGTAGCCTATATAAGCTGTAGATAAGAACTTTTTTAAATTTCTGTATGCATTCGAGGATGACAACAAGGCTGTATTTTCTTTAAGAGCAAAATACTCAATATCTACTAAAACAAACAAAAAATGTCTACATGAAACATCTATGTACAGTAATAAAGAGTACACTTTTGGATACTTTAAAGGCTGATTTCAGTACATTTTAGACTCAGTATATTTAAATTTGACAACTTCAAGGCCAACAAATAAATAAATCAAGTAGCCTATTTCCCCACTAGGTTGTTATTCCTGGCAGTTTATAGAAGACAATGAGACGTCAAATTCCTAGACATAACTGTAAAAATAAAATCTCAATATTGACCAAATACTAAATATAGACTTCAGCATCTCGTTGAAATTGTCTCGGGGGGTATTAGTGCTAAAGTGATAATTGGACTCATGACCGCAGTAAATTTAAAGCCACCATTTCTACCTCCATACCTCCAGGTAAGGCACCCCTTTCTCAAAGGACTGTGAGTAATCTCGCAGGACCCTCTCCTCCTCCAGGAACTTGGCGTCCCGTCCATCTCCAGCTGGCTGGAAGAGGCCGTAGTTGTAGACGTCCCACAAAGACTCACTGAGGGAGCAGATGATCTGCTGCTTGGCGCTCCACACTGTGCAGTCCGGATCAAACTGGAGACACCTCTGGCAGACACACAAAGAGAAAACAGGGCAGCCTGGAGGTCAGAGGCCTCAGAGGTGGACATGAGCTAACGTTCCTCTCATCTACACCTACTCTGGAGGCAGAAATAATGATGAATAATAATAACATTTGTAATAATAGTTGGTTAGACTGCAAGGTGTCACCTCTCAAAGCTAAAGGGCCGGTTCAAGCAAAAACAAAAATGGTTGGTTGGCACAGGGCACTGCAAGGTTTGTTGGTTATCCAGAGCAAAGAGGACAATGTTTCCACAAAGAAATGTTGCTGTTGAACTTTTTATGAGGATTTTCAACACTCTGAGGGCCATAAACATAATTCAACTCACCTCCATATTCGTGTTTCCAGAGGAAATGGAAGAGATGGACACATTACATTGTTACATTGTTAGATATCATCACAGGTAGGCCTATGTTAAATAACACAGGGTTTGGGGTACATCCAAGCTAATACTTTTAGTCAAAATACTTTAAGTCAAAATAGCAACAATTTCTTTTCTTACCATGCTAACGGACAATCAAGAGGAGCAGCAAGCTAACCAAGTAGTTTATTGGCTGACAAAACTCGTCAGCTAGCTAGTTTACCTAATTTAGAAAGGTTTATTAGAGGCTAAATAGCATTTTAGCCCAGGGCTGCCAACTAACAATTCATTTGGAGTGGGAATTGGTATCGGTGAAGTCAGTGCATGTATGAGTATGCCCTCTGTAATCCTCAATATAATATATTTTGCAGCCAAATTCACAATTTTACACAATCAAGGTCAATTGTGAATAAGTATGGTTTCTCAGCATACTTGCCAACCTCCAGACATCAACACCTGAAGTGGGAGAAAGCAAACCTAACCAGGATATCTGGTAAAATTTCTTAATTTTTTCATGCTTTCTAATGAATTTGTGAAGTCCTTTTGTTGCTGAAATATGGTTGGACATAATTTTAAGATGGTCTACATCCATTAATAAATGACAGACAGCGATCAATTCATCAAACTTGCTGTTGCTGCTGGTGACGCTTCATTTTTTAATTTTTACCAGACAGTCCTATGCCTCTGAGGAACGTTTCTACTCACAAACTGTCACAGGGCAAGAGTGTTATCAGTTATAAATATAAAGTGTTTTCACTGCCTGAGAAAATGGACGTGTAGCGTGAGAGTGTGTGAAAAGTGCACAAGTCTCACCATTAATATTTTAGAGTTGGCAGCCCAGAAACATCTACTGCATGTCAGACATAAATGTTGTACTTTTTACTTTACTAACAGCCAAATGGTTAGCTACATGTAAAACCTTAGTAGTAAGCACTTACGCTCCCACACCAACCAACACTAGTAACAAGCTGCTGTTGACATGTTCATTCATCGGTAATATTATGTAATATTTGTCATATATGACAAAATGTAACTCACTCTGACTGAGGCCATTTTGCACAATGACTTGATGGATGACTTTAGATACTTTAAGTACATTGTGCTGATAATACTTTTGTATTTCATCTGAATTGAAACTTGCTTTTAATAAAGTATTTTTATATTGTGGTATTGCTACTTTTATCTAAGTCTGAATAATTTAAATGTGTTAATAATAATAATATTAATAAAAGTGCTAGGCTTCATAACAGAAGTTTTTATCCTTGCTTTTATCTACGTTTCTCTGATCTTAGTCTACTTTCTGCCTCTAACAGTTCTGTCTCTGAAATTCATTAAAACTGCCACTAATTTAATGGTAACACTTCTAGTTGTGCAGTGTTTTGTGTAAACCTGTGCATGCACGCAGTTATATTATTAATTTCAGTTACATTTCGTCCGTTTGGTGAAATATCTGGCCAATGGCATTTTATTATTATGGATTCATAATGTAATGTAATGTAATAAGATGGCAAATGATGAATGCATGAGAATGTAGTGCGTGCAGAATATGAATGCATTACTTTTAAATAATTAATTATCAGCCACATTCATGGAAGTAATTTGACTTATGCTGTCCTTACAGTCTGTGCTACCAGTTTTTTTTGAGTCCAGCACACATTTATTTTCACACCACTTATTCTCGCTACCCATAATGAAACAGTAAAGATTCCATACTGGGATAAATATTTCCCTTTCATTGTTTTCTTTGATCTCTGCATGCATAATGTCAGATTTGCGCCACAATCCAGAAGAGAAAGCTCATTTGCCTCTTACTGCATGTCTGTGTGTGATACGCCAAAGGCTCACTGGCCACAGTGAAAAAAATACCTCAGATGTATTATGTGTATGTGGTATGCCTAACTAGATTTCATGGTGATTTGTGCACTGCCCATTTCCTCATATTATTCAATTTTCTTGCATTTCCACAGGACGACCATCTCTTTTGCCCTGTTCTTATTAAGCATGGTGCCCGGAGGACAAAGCTGACCCGGAGTAAGGCTTTAACAACAGGGCTGAGAGGTCTGAATGAGATGTATGCATCCATACTATTGTTCAATTTCTGAGAACTGTGAGTAAAATTGCACAGCTCAGCACACTTCCATGTCTCCTCTGCCCCCCTATAGCCCCCCCCCCCCCCAAACACACACACACACACACACATACACACACTAGGTTGCACTATTTGATAGTGTAGCCAACTCTATTGGCATGGCAACCAGTTCATTAGTGGAGGCAGGCACCCGTTGCCGTAGCAATGTCTTGGTGGTCCCTAGGAGGTAAACCACATGATGAGGGTGTGTGTGTGCGCGCACACACACACACGTATAAGTGAACTGTAAACTATATGTGTGTGTTACTGTGAGTTCTTATGTGAGTGTAACTGTGCAGAGTAGTGTATATATTTCTACAGAGTGTGTGTGTGTGTGTGTGTGTGTGTGTGTGTGAGAAAGAGAGAGTGATCGAGTGGCTAATCCCTGGGAGAGAGGTCTAATGTAATGTCTACAGTGACACTTCTCCCCATTGTTCTGTTTTATTCAATTAAAGATTTTCTGTGATCTTTCTGGCAGCACTGGAGTTATTTAGGCCTTCGCCGTGCAGTATTATGGATTTTGTACGTATATCTTCCTCTTTGCTTATTCATTCTCCACCTCTCTCTTCATAGCATTCATTTCCTCCCTCACTCTTTTTAACTAGCTCCTAATATTCACTCCCTCTCTTCATCTCTCCTTAATTCAGCTCAATAATATTTCAGCTGCGAGGTTTGGGGTGTGGAGTGTTTGTCAGTGGTGTGCAGAGACGAATATGATGCCTGTGGCGGAGACCTAAGAGCAACACAGATGCCTTCCACATATTCCTTCCATTCCAGAGTCACTCACTCCCCCAGCTCTCCCCAAACTCATTAAAAACCTATTAGATAATTAGCAATTACTGTTATATTGAGGGCAGATTAGCTGACATGTAGAACAATTGGCATGTTCAGGGAGTTGAAAATGGAGAAAGGAAGATGGGGGAGGGGTTACAGTGGGGCGCCCATTCTCACCTGGATATGGCGTGTGTGGGCTGGCCAATTCTCACCTGCTGCCACTGTATGAGCCGAGAGCTGTTGGAAGTGTGAATTGATTCTTCAGTTTTGGAAACTAATTATGATCATACCTGACCCAAGGCAGCTGCTAACATGGTGTTGTTGACTGAATATGTCTGCCCTTGCAGGTTGCTTAACACAAGTGCTCTGTATTTTTTCCTACTTCCTTTTGGGACTCATTCATAGCCTTGTGGGATGACTGGAATAAAAATGCTTTGAAACAAGAGATGTGCTCGTAGTGTACAGTTGTGCACACTATTTGGCTAATGTAAAAAAAAGTATGCATCAAGTACCCATGGGTTCATCTCCACAACTAATTTGAAACACTGCAGCAAAATTACTTTTTTAGTCTAGGCATGCAAAATGGCTTGGTATAGAAGAGAAACAATTCTGAACCCTTTCAGCTTCCATCAGAGGTAAAAGCATAGGTATAGCACTACAGAACACACAGATGAACACAGCAACGAAGTGCTGGCCAAATATGCTTGCTGAGAGGCCTTGCTTAGGAAAAGTGGGTGTTCTCTGACCAAATTTGCACAAATCTATATACCAGCATATGTATCAAAATAGCAGAAATTCTGAGTTAATGATTTAATACAGATGAAGTACAAATGATAAGCTCTGCCATTATAGAAATGATCCTAACAGGTTTAATTTTGTCATGGGTAGTTGAGCGCAGTGGCAGGAGGTAGATGTGTATACCCAGATGCAGACAACGGCAAGATGGACGGAGTTCAAAGCAAAGATTTATTTAAACAAATAAGACAAGCTTACACTGGGAGCTAGCAGCAAATGTCCAAACAAAAGATCCAACAAAACATAATCCAAAGGAAAAAAAGAACAAGGTACAAGCCAAAGGAATGATCCAAAAGCACACAGCTACAGGCCAGATCACTCAATACAGACAAGGACATCACAAACACTAAACACAGCTGAAACACATCAGGTAATCAGCAACAGGAACAAAGCTAGACAAGGACACATGAGAACAGAACACTACAAAATAAATCAGGAAGTAAAGCATTTGGAAACACACAAGGACAGAGTTACCAAAGTAAAACTTAAAACGGGAAACACCTGAATAATAGAACAAGACCACATTAGGGAACTGAGATAGGACCAAACGGGGAACAGGAATACACTAAAATGGAGACATAAGACTAAGGACTAAGACACAAACCCAAAAAACAGTACACAGACTAAAAGCAGCTAAAGCATAAGACTAAGAACTAAGGCAAAGAACTAAAATGCAGGACTAAGAACTAAGATAAAAAACAAGACAGATACTAAGAAAACTTAAACATGCGAATGTACAAAAGACTACAACACAATAAACACAAGATCAAATAGAACACAAAACCAAACCTATGAAAACAGACTAAACAGGAAAAACATGAACACAAAACCACATTCCTAACAAGTCTTGCCTTTAGTTGCACACAGATCAGAATCAATAATGGCTACATACTGCCTCAACATTGTTAAACATCCTGAGCTTTTTTCCTCTTTTATTCTGTTTGTGAGATTAAAGCTGTCTCTCTCTGAGGCAGTAATACTAGAGAGACTTGGCTTGAACTACTTCCTCATTTGGAAAGGCCTCCAGTTAGTGCCCTGTTTGCAAGGAAGACTTTTTACATAGATAACAGGAGTTTTTACAGTTCATTCTTTTAAACATTACAACTTACTTTTACATTGCACTATTTTTTTGTCTGCCTCAGTGTATGTGAATCATTGGATTTTGCGTTTTGTAGATTTAAATCAATTTCAAATTAGGGGTCAAGAAGAACCTGGGATAGTTAAATGTGTAGGTTTTACAAAGTGTTTGGCCACAGTGTTTTTGATGGGAACGTGCACCTACTGTTTGTTTGATGTCGGGAATTCCAACGCGAAACACCATCATAGTCAGGTAAGTGTCCTCCAGCGGAGCCACTGTGGTCATGCTGCGCTCCATGAGAGCTCGCCTCTTCTGCAGCGCATTCAGGCCTGGGTGATGAGGCTGCTGATTGGCTGAGATGAGATGATGCTGTTGCTTATTGGCTGGTTGATGATGTAGCAGGGCTTGATTGGACATGTATGTGATACCACGGCTGCCCAAGTTGCCCGGCCTCAGTGGCCGGTCTGCTCTCTGTCTACCGACCACAATAGCTGCTGGTTTCACCACCTCGCCACCTTTCCCTTCCCAGGATTGTCGTCCTCCCGTCATTTCCTTCTCCTCCAGATCCTCTAACCGTCCATTCTCGGTGTCACGTCCACCTTCCCCTTTTTCTCTTCCTTGCTCCTCTTCCTCCTCCTCATCCTCCCCATCTTTGTCATCCTGACCGGGATAAAAGTGCTCGTTATTTCCCAGCATCCTTTGCTGTGCAGGGGTCACTGCAGAGAGGGCTGAGTGACATAGCTGTCATGGATAGAAAACATGGCTATCCATGAGACTGGCTTCATCCTTAGAAACATGCTGTGGGAAACAGGCAGAGAAGGGAGTAAACATTGGTCATTTAACTCTTTTCATTTCATTGATAGAGTGAACTTGAAATTAGAATGTGTGTAATTCAGGTATGTAACAAAGTAACGTGAAAGACACGTGCAACAATAGAAGAACTAGCCACCGGCAATGCTAATAAGTCCACATGTGTGAATGAGCACAGAGCTGGTCCACATTTTACATTTAGCCACTGGGAATGCATCGGGGAATGGCAGGCTGATGAAAGACAGGCTAAATATAAACTCTGTGAATTTGCATCACAGGTTCTTTGCAGAAGAGAGTGAGTTGGATATGCAATTTAGCTTCACATGAGGTCAAGATCATTGCTTCTATGTGGTAATGAAGCAGACCCACGTCTGAAGCGCTACCCAGGGCTAACAGCTAAATGTGAGCTCCTTAAAGGAAAATTCCACCCTCAGATGTTTGTACAGTTGTAAGTCATCGGTCTTTGACGTTCAGATGTTAATTTTTAAATTAGGTGATGTGGTTGACCTCGTGGTGTACTCACTGTCCCTCCACCTGCCTTGACAATGTTGACATGGTTCAGTGGTGTGATTATTTTCCCACAATACCTTGTGACAACCTCCAGAAACATGCCTGAAGTTGTTGCACCAAGTTCTGTGCAGTTGTAACAGCCATAGTAAAAACAGTATACATATAATGTATATAATATTGGTTTATTTGCACAAGCTAGTGGATTTGCAGCAAAAAAACGTAGTTCTTGTACTTATAAAGCATATAGCCAGGTGTATGTGTCAATATTACCCTCCAACACACCCTCACCTGCAACTGGTGAGAACTGTTTGATTACATACAGAATCATTAAATGATTTGGGGCACTATGTGCTTTTACTTCTGTTACTTCTAGTACAAAGGTTTACTCATTGCTTTGAGGAACCTGTCTGTCTGTTACATCGATCCATGCTCTGCTCCTTGCATAACTTGTAAGCTTTTCCAACATGTGTGGATACCTTTACAGTAAATGAACAGACCACAGGGGGATTGTTCCAAGAAGCAGGCTATCTGGATAACTCATCATTAGGCCATGGTCCACATTTAAGTGGCTTTTGAGTTTTACTCTGCAAAGGTGTCTAGATAACTCAGTGAACCTGCTTCTAGGAAGTCACATCTAAGGCCCTGTCTACACGAACACGGATATTTTCATAACCCTGACTTTTTCTACACGGTTTGGCCGTTTGTACACACAGAAACTTCAGGTCACTGAAACTGAACATTTTTGAAAACCCCTGCCAGGGTGAGGATTTTAAGAAACGCTGGTTGCAGTGTTGTCGTGTAGACAGTTAAACCCGGATTCTTGCTTTACTTCGTCAGAGTGTGCACCGTTATCTGCTGTGTTTGTCAGATTATGCGCCACTGCATGCTTTGTTTACAGTTTTTTTAGGTTCTGATTGGCCAACGTGGCTTTACGGTTAGGGCCATATCACCGCCAGGTGTTTTGGCATGCTCTTGACAGTGCTTGATAACGCGTGTTTGCGTTTTCATGTGGACGGAGATTTTTTTTAAATGCAGGAGGAAAAACCCCGGTTATAAAAATACTCGTCTCTGTGTGGACTAGGCCTAAGAATACTGGTATTTGCTCAGTGTGCAGTTGTTGACATAGTTTGAGATTATGCCAAATTAAATTAAATTTGCCGTATGCTGCAAAAGTGCAGGAGTTTTTCCAGCAGAAAAAAAGTCATGGCCCTGAATTAAAACCCAACAAGTGTTGTGGCTACATAGTATACTGGTCAATTGACCCTTCGCTAAGCCCCGCACCCCTTAATTACTGTTGCTAAGTCTGACAAACTGTTGGCGCTACCACTGTCTATTACTGCACTCCCTGGAGAAAATTTGTTGGAAAAAATCTCAGAAAGAAGCAGACAGTTTTGCGGTTGCATTATACATTTGAAGGTTGTATTCAGGCTGTCAAACTGACTCAAACTGACTCAAACGGACGTGAAAAAAAAAGAAAGATAAAAGCTAAAGCCTAACGTTACCAATCAAGTGAACCACCGCATCCCCCGACGATTGAGACAAAACACAACAATATGAACGATCAAAACTGTTCTTGTAAAGCTGGGTAGGCTTTAACAAGCAGAACAGTAGGGCTTTATTACGTTACATTTCTGTAGGAAGCTAGCTAGCATCCACAGCCTAAATCGCATATCAAAAAAAGCTAGAAAACGACTCTTTTTGCATTAGAGTCAATGGAGCACATCCATGAAAGTGTTGGACCTCAGTTGGAGCAAGTCCTATACTGTGCTGTGATTGGCAAGCTGTGTATTCAGGGTGTGGGCTTAGCAAAGGGTCAATTGAGGCCTCTGAGTGGACATTTGCTTTATGTTCAATTGATTTTAGTTTACAAGGGAACATTGCTCTTTGATCTTGAGGGACTGACATCAAAACATGATCATTACTGTTGATAATTTAGATATTGGAAACGTGCCGCTACAAATGCCTGAAAACCATCGACATTGTTTCAGGCATTTGGCCAGTAGTCTGCAGGGGGAAGAAAGTCCAATCAAACTATATAATGGACCCACAAACACAACTTGCATCACCAGCAGCTAGTTTAAAACAGTCTAAGTGTTTGAGGGTGGATTTTTGCTTTAAGATTGTTTCATTGCTTCACTGTGTTTCAGATTTGGCATACTGGCACCTCCATATGTTCTGCACTGGATTTTCTGTGGTGAAGTCTAGCTACAGGGGCTTTGCCATCATGCAGATCTGGACCATTGCCAACAGCAGCCTTAATGATAGTGAATGACGCAGGGAATCTCCCACTGCCTCATTGGCAGTTTGGTGCTCTGAATATCAAATGACAGTCAATAGATGGGTATCAGAACGCTCAGATGGAACTCAATAAATCATCACATAAAAGTATGGAGACTCAAATCAGGACACAAATTCATTCATTCACAGATTACCAACATGCAGATATTTAAAGAGTCAGTCAGTTATTAATAAAATATGTAGAAAACATGGTGTTGATGAAGGTTAAAGGGGCATTAAGTGAGCTATGACTTTTGTGACTTATCAACCTCTATCGGTGACCAAGGACATCGACAGGTGTCTGGCACAGCTTACAGTGGCCTGTAATCGACATAAATAATAATGTAGAGATGAAGAAGCTAGCCAGATATCCAATAGAAACATTTAATGACTATTTTCAAATACTGTAACAAGAAGTCTCCTTTGTTCTTTCTTTGTGTGTGTGTGTGTGTGTGTGCGTGTTTGCATGCCTTTGTACTTTTTTATGTGGCCCAAACGTCCTTTATTTTATTCTGCTTTCCTGTACTGTTGTTCATCTTGCGACCCAGAATTAGGGAAATGGGTATCAATTTTCAGACCTAGTAAAAATATGAAGAGATAAAAACAGACTGACCTAGAAATTTGATCTTAGAAATTGTACCAGTAAAACCGCAAAACCTGGCGAAGTCCCGCTGGTGTGCACTATTATGGTTGTTTTATGGAATAAAACAATAGAAATGACTGAAAACGTTTCTGCAACTTTCAACACAACCATATTTTAAATGCCACAATTATAAAGTCAATAGTGTTTGAGTGATTGGCCGGATATATGCAAACCATTCCAAGCCTGGTCTGTTTATGTGTCACTGGGAAATCTGCTAGTTGAGCATTTCTGAAATAAATATTGATACCACAGGGGGAAGACGTCTGACCACAGTCGATTCCCCAAGATGCTCTGAGAGTGACAGGGTCGGCCACTTCAACACAAACACAATGTCCATCAGAGCAAGTGAAGTGGGCAAGATAGATAACTGAAGGATGGTTTAAGAAATATTGTAACAGCTTGAGAAGAAAAGGATCTAACCATCCATTTTCTGCTAATCCAGAGGAAAGTGATCTGATAAATGAATAAACAAGTGTTTTGGAGAAGGTGTGTGGCTGGACAACATACAAAACTATTTTTCAATTAAGGTTTTCTACCCCTGGCAGTAAATTTAAGGGTTTCAGTGCCTGTCAATGTCCATAAGAGAGCTCAGCTGTTTACCAGTACCCTGACATCAATGTTCAGCATACATTTAACCAGTATCTCTAGGGAATAGCACACTATAGGACCCACTAGTGGCTATTGTTGTAGGTATGATTAGCATGTTCAAAATGTATCACAATTAGGCTGAAAAACCTCCTGAATCAAAAGCTGGTGTGTTTGCCGCGTGCTGTGTAGATTAAAACTATCACTCAAGTACACCAGGGAATAGAGGAGGTTGATTTATGAACAAAGTCTCATCAAATATTGAACAACACTGAGTCTGCACTAGGCAAGATAAGGAGCTAGAAGGACATGCTGATAGTAGACAGGAGCCTAATAATTGGGATGTAAAAGCAAAAGGGGAATACACAAGAGAGAAAGATGGAGAGAGTTGTAGTTTGCATAAAGCAGAGTAATCAGATTGAGAGGATAAAGGGGGGTGGGGTGACAACCGTGGCCGGAAAAGGGATGAGAGCGAGTGGAGAACTAAGCCAAAATCAACATTAACATAAGAATAAAAATAGGATGAAAGGAGGTTTAGAGTATTGTGTTACAGGAAATACTATATGATTTCATATTCTAACTATGGTAACTCCAATCACACCTCCTGAAACGCTCTGCTCCGCCCTCATGGATGTCGCAACTCATTTTCTCTCAACTCCTACGCTCTGCCACAATAATAGTCAGTCTTCTTTCGCCAGCTGTTTAGCTTTCCTGTCCCTGTGCTGGCCATCATCCCTCCAACTAGTCTTGACTTTTCTGTCTCTTGGGAAAAGGGCAGTGGAAGAAAGGATTGAATTTCAATCTCCTGACAGAACAGTCTGTATCATCTGTCAAAGGCAGAAAACTCATTTTTCACTGTTTTACACCAAATCTTTCCTTTTCTTTAGCCGCTCACTTGCACTATTCTTCAATATGACTTATTGGCTTATTTGATTAATGTCCTGTATTTTTCTGCTATATTCTAGGAATATGGTCAGGGCACCTTGACTGGAACTTTGACACATCTTCAAAGTCCTGTAGTTTAAGCTTTCGTGTGACAAAAATCTTTGACTATGGCAGCCATAGATGAGTACATGAGTGATGAAGTTTACAGTAGTTAAAAAGTAAAAGGTAACTTTGTATTTTCCAACCTAGACCATATTTTCTGTTTTTGTGTTTATGTGACTTATTGGGACAATATTTTTTAAAAACTGGTCAAGTATTGAGGGGCAGCAGCAAAACAGGTCTATCCTTGTGGGCATTTGCGCCCCATCAAAGCCCATTTTTGCCATTGACAGGCTCAGATTGTTATTACAAGTGTCTGACAACATTGTAGAAAGGGTCCCTACAGATATAGACCTTCTTTATGAGGAAGATCCTTTTTGTTTAACCAGAAATAGTCACTATATAGCTCTCTTTAAAGCCACCAGACTCCACTGATAAAAACAACAAATCATTTTGTTGGAATGCAAATGCCAGCAAGGATTAAGTTGCAGTCCTGTCTCGCACTTGCTCAATACTGGACCAATTTCAAAAAATGGTTAATTAGTGACATAGACACAAAAACGTGGGAAAATATGGTTCAGGTTGAAAAATACAGAAGTTATCCTTCAAGGATTTTAAGAGTTTTGTAATGTGTTCTTAAAGTATTCCTAGTTGATGAAAGCATCATCTATATGCTTTTAGTATCACTGGACAGTGTTTTCTGAAGAGACACTGGAAGATACTCACTTGACTTTGGCAGCTGAAGCCTCTTTTGGCGTCAGATAAGCTTTGAAGTGCATTTGTTTTTACACAGAATGAAGACTGTGTATTTCCTTGTGCCTTTCTACATGGGCACCTGATTACTGTTTTAAGACAGACTTTTAAAAATGTAACCTATAACATCTAAATATACAGTATAGTATGTCATTTTGTTGATGTTTACTTTTAGTACAAAAGCTGGCTCTCTATAAAAATATATAGAGTATAGACAACACAATTCAATGATGTCATACAATTACTTTTCCCCTGATCTTAAGAGCTCCGAACTCAAAACTTGGATATGAATTTAAACAGTCATGAAATGTAAGAGAAGAAAAGAGGGACATCATAAGATTTCAGAAATTGGCGAGTGGGCGTCCCCATGGGAAGCTAATCCAGCAGCTTGACTTCTGATGATCAGAAGCCATGTGGAGACACAAACAGAGGATTTCGATAGATCTGAGCCGACGTGGGTCCACAGACAGCGGGGAAATGGAGTGAAAGTAAGATGAAGAATCACAAACTTATTAATCATTATAACGAGGACAGAGATGGATCTCCTCCTTGACACCTGGAAAGCCAAGATGGATGGATGGAGATATTTGCAGAGAGAGGTCACTGTTATCTCTCGTCTCTATTCATCTCTGCCTTTTCTGAGATCTTTTCTCCTCATATTGCTTTTCGCAATGTGTTGCAAAGTAGGAAGGATGACTTTAGGGCTCATTTGGTTGCTTTAGTCCTTGGGGTTCTTAATAAACAAAGCATTATGCATGTTTTGGCTAATAAGTCAAACTCAAGTTTGCTGCAAAGCAATTTATGCATAAGGCAAAATAACGTGGTGGGATCCCTATTTCACTGTGATTTAAATTATAAATTATTGTATTAATTATTGTTGTTAAAATATTTCAGTGTCACTACACACATGTATATGTATATGTGCTCTATAGAGTTTACATGTGTGCTGTAGGGGTTTCTCATCTTCATCTGGCCAGTCCCAGATAAATATTCATAAGCGACAGTCCCGGCACAGTGGACTGCAAAGACCTTATGGCCAGTCAGTTCAACTCGAATTCTTCTTTTTGTCAATCCCTTTCACTCACTCACTCACTCACTCTCTCCCTATGTAGGACAGAGCATGTGTATGGATATATTTTCAGTGTATCCGTCCCCAGAAAGTAGAATTGGAGATCATCCAAGGAACAGATTGTCCCACTTTTATGTCCTGCAAAAGTGGAGCGGCCAAGTTCTGTCCTCTATATCCCTCTCTTTCACTGGGTCTCCACCCTTCAGCCTCTTTCACACCGCGAGTGACGAGGAACCGTCAAGACCACTCTAGGCCCACTCCAACACAGGATGGATAGGATGAGTCACCAAAGTGGGGGGGAGAGGGCACTTCGTTTTATGTGAATGGTGCATCATTAGCCATCAGGTCTGGGGGTGGTGCTCTGATTTAAGGGGGAAGTGCTAAGCTGCAGTATCACAAGTGGGTACCCTACTGCATATATCATCAGATCTTTTAAGTTTTAATGTCCATGTAAAAGCTAAAAATAAGCATTAAAAATGTATTGAGGGTTTTTATTGATTTGTATGCTTTCCATTAGAGCGTCTAAGGGCAGAGATGTGTATGCTGGACAGATTGGGAACCCCTTTTGGAAAATTGTGAATTGTGATATTGGGCTATATAAATAATATTGACTTGACTTGACTGCTGCGGTGACGAAGCTTGGCATTTTCAAGTGGTAATTAAATCAGTGCTTGATAAAATCAGATGAAATGCAAGTGCTTAATTGACAATCCTGGCATGCTTGGTAAATTATTCAGGCAGATAACAACACCAGCGATAGATCCATCCTCTATGCACCCAAGGATTCCGGCTTTTCCCTCAGTGGGGGGAGAAATTCTCGCCTTTTAAGTCAATTGCATATCTGATGCCAATCAAACAAAAAATTATAACCCTGCTAATCAGTAATTAAGTGGATGATTAAAATAATTACTCCCAGCTCTCCATTTCACAATAAACATACTTCTCCTTTGAAGTGCATTCCAGCTCGATCCTCCCCATCACCTCTTCACCAGGGATGATCTTTTTTTAGGAAAAAGGGGCCACAGCTTACTTCACAGGTTACACACCGCTCGCCTGATGTTCCAAACACGTGTGCATGCGCATACACGCATGCAATGTGAATGCACACACGTTCCACAGTTTGCCTCTTTAAGCAGCCCTCAAACACATCTGTCCTGGAAAAATGTCCAGTAGAAAGCAGCATTAAGTGTCAGACCAGTCAGCCTGCGGTTGGTGGGCGGTCTCGTATAGATCAAAGTGGGCTATCTTTCCCCTCAGACTGGATGTAATTGGGTCAGGTGGAGCATGCGCTGAAGGTCTCGCTTGGGCTATACTTGGCTAGATGGGCTGGGAGACCTCAATGCAGCACAGATTTAGGAGTAAACATCCCCTGCACTATTTTTGAGACTTCCCCCTTCCTGTAAACATTATTTGATACAGTAAGCTAAAGCTTCATTGTCAGACTACACAGCAGAAATCCGTAATCCAGGGTTTGCTAACTTTACTTTTACTTTTTCTGGCCCACGACCACATTTTCAAGTCCCAAAATTTAATTTTATATAAGTTATGTGAATCTGCTTAGAGCATCGTTTTGTATAATATTTTTAAGCTCTAAATGGATGATATTGAAAATAAATATATGCCAAGTTGACATTATTATTTACTATTAAAATACATCATTAAAATATTTCCCCTTGTGAGATACTGACTCCAAGATTAAGGACCTCTGCACAAAATAATATATCAAACCTCGCAAACACGATTTCATTTGCACTGCACCTTCAGCCTTAAAATAATGTTAATGAAGCATACTTAGATGTCTTAGAACAACTTAATATTTCAAATGTGCTATTGGAGGTTATTATTGCAGGTTAATGAGCTAATCCATGTGGGCCAATTAATGAGTCACAATGTTCATGTTATTCTTTGTGTGGTAATAAAGTTTTCCATTTTAATTAAATGACCCTAGATCTAAGGTCGATGTGCACACGTCTGTAGCACCACTGAAAACAAACCTGAGAGTATAACACAAGTTTGCGTGGGTGCACAACACCCAGTTTCTGTCGTCTGAAATGCATTAAAAAAATAATACGTTGGTGCAAGACTGATGTGTACAAAAGTAAAATACTTGATTTATAGTTAATGTTATAATATACCAAACTTCCCTTTCACTCACTACACATGATATGACAGGAAGTGCATTAAAATGTCATGAAAACAGAGACTTCAAAGGCAACTGTGCAGCAGGTTGCCTTCTGCTTCACAACAATGAAAGAAGGAACGAAGAGCAGATGCCAAAACATTTTTTAATAAAATGGACCGGATCTATAAAATTCCTGGTAACTTTCTCATGTACATCTTTGTCTCCTGACTTAAGACCTTAGGCCGCAAACACAATGAAAGCAGGCCACAGACAAAACTATAGACACACGGAGATGAGCTTTAGGGTGGATTTTATGCCAGATAAACAGCCACAAATAGACTGTCCACGAGTGACAGTTTCACTTACCTTGCACGTCCATTGAAATAAAGGTAACACTGAGAGACAAAAGTCAAGATACTAATAAATGCTGTTTAACACGCCTGACAATGTGAGGACCATGCCGATGCCTGTCAGGCCCCATTATAGTTTGTCCACCTACCATGTAATGGGGTGGACAGGAAGACAGTAAGGTACTTCTTTACTTTCACTTAATACTTATGACCATTACACTGCTAATACTGCTGCATATTCAAAGTATAGGCTTTTCTAATAAACCCTTATCCTAAACTAGTATCATTTATAAGCTTTAACCAAGAGAGCAAGAGAAAGTGTGAAGAAACCCTGAAAAACAGTTAGTATTTAGTATAAAATGAGACCATCACTTGTTTTGGGGAAGCACCTGTATAGAAACTGAGGTTGGATATTAGATGGAGAAAAATAATAAAGGTATTAAATGTTTACTTTCTATCCAAGACATTTTGGAATGTTGAAAGCGTTTTCCTTACACCTGCTCTTGACTCTAATCAGATCAACTCGTTACGATCATAAACTGAGTAAAAAAAAAAAAGGCAGCTAAAGGGCCATCTGACCCTGCTGGCTTGAAACAAGCTACTCAGCAAACAGTGAGTTTAATGAGGTGCGACCATTATGGTATTCCTCAAGGTATTTGACACCCCGCTTGTGCTATAGCTCTGTCATCGTGTGATAAATTATTCTTGTTTTCATGTCATGTGGTAGTTTCACATACTTTAGCCTCTAACTGGAGTCCTGCTTTAAAAGTTGCCAAGTACAGAGTTATAAAGTCCCCATAATCAGTGCATCTAAAAGCCAGTTGTTGCTTTCTGGGCCATCTGTGCAAGAAGAGTGTGACTGTATTTTTCAGTCATTAACTTGAAGTTGCATTCAGAAGTTGTAAAGCTGGAGCCATTTGAGTTCCTCATAATGGCGGGTGTGTTGCAGTTTGCTGGCTTCTGTTTTCGTGGCTTACGGCAATCCTCCAGATCTTCCCCCTGGGGGAAATCTCCCTGTATGTAATAATGAAAAGCCTGCAGAGTCAGGGGAAACAGCTCTTCTCTCGTGTACCGTCTTAATAAGCATAACAATGAGACTCTGTCAGTTGCACAAATAACAATTAGAAGTTCATTGAAAAGCGTATAAGATAATAATTTTTATTTAAACATGAAATTACATCTCAAGGTTATTTAATGATGTCACTTTAATTGTCAGACAGAAGATAGTCTGTGGCATTTCTTTGCTCAGAATCTGTAGTGTTTGTCCTTGTCCTAAAAGCCAGTGAATATATGTGTGTGTGTGCATTTGAACGGGCACGCTTGTATTTTGCTTATATATATTTTTTTGGCTCCATATAGCTGTAGCCCAGTTTAACACTCCCGTGGGACTGATTTAAGGAACGTTTTGTTGTGGGTTTTGCATTTCTGCTTCATAAATACAGTAGAGTCTTGCAGCTAATAGAGCCTAGCTGGATCCGTCCAAAGCAGTGAGCTGTCACTGGAAATTTTCTCTCAGCATGCCTGTCGTTTGTCCTACACTCCCTCCATAAAAACCCCCAGAGAATTACTGGACCATATAGCATTGTCACATCTGCTACACTGACCAGCCTGCTTATCGACTCCTGCTGTTCCTGCAACAGCATGAGGAAGGATGGAGTAGAAACAAGTAGGCAGTGGTGCTGGAAATTCTCTGAATCAGAGAGACACACATCTTCACTGACACACACAGCTTTCTGGCCAATTCAGTGCATTTCATGTTTTCATCTTCCACTCAATTGTTTCGTAATCACATTCTCTTTTGGCATTACCCACACATTACGCATAATCCCTCAGTCCCTCTCGATTGATAACGCCAAACGCTTTCTTTGTTCCTTTCTGATCAATTGTTCTGTGTTTGTAAGAAGCCATTGATCTTAGTGTGCCCACTTCACTCTAAATTGCCTAGTTTATTTTCTTCCTTTTTCAAATGAATTCCCTTAAGTGCACTTAAAAATATGCTTTTAAAGCCAGCTTTGCTTGTGCATTACACCGTGCGGGGCAGGTCTTCGGAGGCTGTGCAAAGTCAATTATGCTGTATCTATAAGATGTAAGTGCACAGACCTGGAACACACCACGCCGTTTTAGTGTGTGTGTCTGCACGTGTGTGTGAGTCATTTCTCTGGGGTCATTAGAGGGTTTCCACCTTTCTACCAGCCTACACCTTAAATACTGCGAGCAGGTAACGGTTTTGACAAAGTCGCAGCTGAAGAAGTGTGGGAAATGTGGGTGTTGATGAGCTCTCGTTTGACTCTGTAGAATGTAAAACAATGCTGTAAGTGTCTGGATGGTATTAATATAGGTGTTACATAAATGTAGGTTTTACATAAGCATTAGCACATAAGTATTAACATTTTTTCTCCAAACTCCCCAGATTTTTAGCTTACGTTACCTACGTCAGTTATTGCCCCATTTCTTCTGTGCATGCATCCCTGTAATACAAGAGGTCATAACCTACTTTGTAACTGCAGGGGAAACGGTTTCAATATACTACAATGTACAATTATGGTTCATAATGAACATGGAGTTATGTACATGAAACAGGGTCTTTACAAGTCACAAGGGATTTAATTATGGCCATAAATTTGGATTCAGTATGAAAGCCTCATTTAGAGAAATTATCTTTTCTACCATCACAGCCCATTGTGTCCAGTAGAAAATGTCAGGCAGCATAACTTTCAGTTAGAAGGTCATCTTAATGTCTCTTTCTGTAATTCAACTTCCATGATGCACATTAATTAAAGTATTAAAGCAAACAAGTCTAAATAACCTTCGTTACAGCCGCCTTATGCTGCATGCCACAGCTAGTTAAAGTTACGTGCACTACAGCGGAGCAGTTCGCTCTCACCAATCAGCCTTAAAGCTGTTCTGGAGTGATAATATAGAGTTTTCTATAGAGTTTTCTCTGAGCTTTCTTTCTCTGTCCCACTTTTCCCACCCCCCACCTACTGAAACATGGGAATCAGACATCAGAGGACATGTACCCCCCCCCTCTCTGCCACAGTGTCAGCAGCAACCATTTCTTTTTGTAAAGCGCTGTAAGTTTCACCCTCACACACAGCTTGGCGCTAAAGATCATTACTTCTTTTATTGTGTGCCCAATACTTCTTAGTGTATTATATTCAATTCATAGTCACACACACAAGGTTTCTATCATCACTGTCATTCTATAATGTTCTAGCTGTTTTTTATACTATGAACACTTCACATTACTTTGATTGTGAGATACACGCATCAGCTGTTCTTATTCAGGCTATTTCCACCCAAAACTATATAGGTTTTTGTAGCATTTAGTACAAATGAACACAAAAAAAGTAAATACCTTTTAGTCTGCAGTTCAGGCAGTCTTGATCCTCGTTTTTATCCGCAGTGACCTCCTTGATAAACCACAAAGAGAGTAAAAAAGGGACCGGGATTAGAAAATTAGAGAAAGATCCAGTTGGTAAAACACAGATTGGGAAAAATAAGAAAAAGTGATTTGTGTTTTGTCTTTCAAAATCACATTTTCATGCCTTCTAGTCTTTAAATGAGCATCAGCGTGTGCCAGCCTGAGCCACTGTGTTGTGCAGCCTCTCTTTCTCTTTTTCATTCACACACACACACACACTTTCACCTACTCTATGCCCCGTCTCTCTCCCCCTCTCTCGCTCTTACACACACATTCATGCACTCTCTCTCCAGTGTGGCGTACTCTCTCCCTCTTACTTCAGCTGCTCGATTGATCTCTCCCCTTCGTTCTCCTTCTCCTCTTTGTACTTCCTCTGTGTACTGACTCTTCACCCATCTGCCAGTTGCCCTCTCAGGTTTTTTTTCAAGTCTCACCCAAGTCTCTCTCTCACTCTCAGTCTCGCTCATTATTTCAGTCACTCTATCAATCAAGCACAGGCATACTTGTCCCATGATTTGATTCCCTCCCCTTTATTTTTCCCCGTCTCGCACGTACATAGGATGGATTCAGGTCACCTCACCATTCCGCCCTGTGACTTTCATGCTAAGAGGTCATCATCAAAATAAACAAACAATGTTTGGACTATTCCATTCATGAATTGTCTCTTTGTTGCTTGTGCAGTAGGATAAAAACATGACAGATATTCCATCTACATGTTGTGGAGAAGTTTGCACAATTTTCAGAAATCTGTCAAGAAAGTGACTGTTTTCTGTCATTTAAACAGAGAAAAAAACTACAATAATATTTTTTGTTTTGTTAGGTTTTGAGATACTTGCTGCCCAAATCCCAGTGCAGTGGAGCTGAATAGCTGTATTTTGTTTGTTATGCCCACATTGCCTGCTGAGGGTGCTATAATGTCCATCCATCTCTTATCCTGCGTACAGGGTCGTGGGGGGCTGGATCCAATCCCAGCTGACATCGGGCGAATGGCGGGGTACACCCTTGACACCCTGCCAGTCTATCGCAGGGCCACATATAGACAGACAACCACTCACACTCATCTTCACACCAATTTAGGGTCACTGATCAACCTAGTCTTTGGATGGTGGGAGGAAGACAGAGCACCCGGAGAGTACCCACGCGGACAACATGCAAACTCCACACAGAAAGGACAGGGCAACCGGGGTTTGAACCCACAAACTTCTTGCTACGAGGCGACAGTGCTAACCACTGGACCACCTCGCTGCCCACTTGAAAGTGATGGGGAAATTAAAAAGGAGACCTTGAGATGACATGTTTCAAACCTACCTAATTTCAGTTAGATTTTGACAATTGTTGAATTTGGTTGAAACTCACTGACCCACTAGTCAAATGTGGACACAAGTTTGTTAGATGATACTTTGTGGAAGTGTTAGTTAACAAATACACTGACTGGACTGATGGTACCGTTTTGGTTTGGTTTTAGGATTATTGTTTGGGCATTTTAACCTTTATTGTATTAGTCCAGCTCTGACTAATGCTGATGACGCGTGTGGTTTGTGACAGGCTCAAGGAATGACTGCATCACTGTGCCCCACTGGCTAAAGGTTTTGGATCTACATATGGTACATGTTGCTCTTACATGGTTACCGGGTTATAACACCTGCTGCAAGAAAAGTTGCTAGAAGAAACAAATAACATTAGGGGCATCCAGTAGCTAGACAGATCCATAATTATGGTAATGTCTTCAATTCGAGAGTGTGTGTTGCATGTCACCCCATATCCTTCCTCCCCATATCTCCTTTCTAACTACACTCCAATAATGGTAACAAATCTTAACCAAGAACTTACTTAGGAAATTATATATTCAGTACTCAGTAGATATGTTGGATATATGTGACAATCAGTACTGTTGGGTATGTGTGACGATCAGTACTCTAATGTTGGGTATGTGTGACGATAACAAGTAAGTTTATATAATGATTCTGTTTCGGTGAATTGCATTTTTGCAGTTGGAGTGTTTGAGTGAAAAACTGTCCTTATACTTGCTGTATGCTTGCTTTTAGAGCCCATCAAACAGAAGGATGGAGGACAGAGGAAGGCGAGTGTGGTTGAAATACATTAATGCACGCAATAGCACACTCTGTTAAGAAGGGATGTAGATGAATCCTGCCAAATCCAGCCTCTTAAGGACGACATGACACCTGCATTGTAACCCTCGATAAGAGCTCTAGTAGGTGCTCTTTTTTTAACAGTGCACCACTCCATGGTGTATATTCACCACACTTTTATCCTACCCTGGTGCTTCCACTGGCTTTATTGCCCAGTGTCCTTATTCTGAGAAACTAGCTTTCCTCCTGCTTTCTGTGTTAATGCTTCTCATGCCAAAGGCAAGGAGAGAAAAGTGGGTCACGGGCAGACAGAGCATACAGTAGTAACAATATGCTGGCTAGGTTTTTATTTAATTTTTTTCTGTGTTTTTTGTGCAGTGGGTGTAATAGAATAAGAATGAAAAACAGAAGAAGAGGCAGGAGTAGAGGTTAGAATGAAAGAGAAGTTATTGATTCATGAAATCGAAGCTGTGAAGCAAGCACATAGAAAGTACTTCTTGAAATGACGGGCTTGACATGACATAAAATAATGTCTGCACATTTATGTCTGCAAGTACTAAAAAACAAACCAAATTTAATCATACAATCACAATTTGAGATTCACTACTTGTGACTGCTGCACTCACAGACTCAAAAATCACAGCCCTCCATACAGTTACATCGGCTTGCTGTAGTGACTGTGAAACATGGGCTCAAACCTGCTGTAAGCCTCATTCATGCATTATTTTCTCAAAACTGATGCATTGCTGGACCCTGGTGGCCATTTCAAGCAACTGAAACAGAAACCATCTTAAAAATGTGAGCAGTAGTTCTTATTTCAGCTTTCGTACTGTGGTGGAAGTGTGGTTTTCTCTTCCTCTTATTAGTCTGAAAATCATTTGTAATATAATCTTTAATAAAGGGAATAAAACTAAACAAAAAACTAAAGATGAGAAACAATTTACTTCAGGCTCATCTTTGTCATTTTTATATATTTGTGTTGCTGACTGTGGTAAGTCTAAAGTTTCCCCACTGCACAAAATGAAACTGTGCCCTTGATTCTGAGAAACAAGAAACACAGAAACAGCGGCAACACATGTTGTTTTGTCATGTGTCATGTCTCACTTTGTTCCTTTTCAGCAGATCAGCTTTGAGACATGTGCACGCAGTTGAGAGTACAATTTCAATTAAATTAGATTTATATAGCACCAATTCATAACAGAAAATTTCAATATCATCAATACTTTTCATATAGAGCAGGTCTAGACCGTACTCTGTATAATATTATTTGCAGAGAGCAAACAAGATCCTTTGGTGCTCCTGGATGTTTACGGTTGCTTTCACACCGGTGGTTCACTCCATTATTTTTGTCCACACTGGCTTTTTACAAACGAACCAAGAGAAGTAAACATGAATTTATACAGACTGACAGGTAACTTGGTGACAGGTGCAGTTTTGGTGATTGCCATCCTGCATCATCAGGACACACATACAAAACTAAAAATCTATACATGTACACATATACATATGTATGCATATATATATTTATAAAGAGAGAGAGAGGAAATGTGAGAGACAGCATCTGGATTCGCATTTCATACAGCAGCCAACAATCTAGATTCTAGATCACACATCGTGTTGTACTAATTGGCCTACATGTTTCACTGTATGTGTCACTGTACAGTAAAACAAAATAACCAGTTTTGTACAGTAATGATCAGGGACATTTTAATGTGAGATCACAGTCATACCATTAAAACAAAGTGAAAATGTAGAATAGGCTTACAAGTACAACATTTTACTTTTTTTAAATTGTTTTGGTTCTATTATCGAAATTTTGTGTTAAAATTTCACAACTCTTAGAACAAAACGCCAAACTCATCATACTCATAAACACAGACAGCCTTTCATTTAAACTGCGCAACGATTGTATTAAAAACAGAAGTTTCTCGTGAAATTTCATAAGAACATGTGGTTTAACCACCAAAACACAACATAATGATATTGTTTCAGTTTAGTCGTTTGAAATATTGTTATCAATGAAGACGTCCTCTACAATCACTGATGCAAGAAACAAATTTACTGTATTTTGCTCTATTGCAACATATAAGGTTTGTCTAATCAAATGTAGCTCTGAGCCTGTCCTCTCTGACGGGGCCTTTCCCACCTCTCTGAGCCTGTCCTTTCTGACGGGGGCCTTGTCCACCTCTCTGAGCCTGTCCTTTCTGACGGGGGCCTTGTCCACCTCTCTGAGCCTGTCCTGTCTCTGATTGATTCCACTGCCTTGCTGTCTATTCTGCTGCATGCTAAAAAGAATTGCTAGTCCCTTTTACAGTATGTGGTTACCAACTGAGTTTACCACTACGTAAAATTAACAATGTAATTATGGATGGTAATCATGTAGTGTATTTTACAGAATTGTATTGTACATACTGTAATCATTGCAGTGGTATTTTGTGGCTCTGTTTGTTACATAGAGCACTAAGCTACTTGCTCTAAGTTTGTGGGTTTGAATCCCACTGAAAATCCTCCGCCTTAGGGTGGTGATTCTGAAGTTTTGAATCTGAACATATCAGTTGGGAACAATGAGCATAGTGATAGTAAAATGTATTTTATCACTAGAGAAGAAAATCTTCTCCTTTGTAATGATCTGTTGTGTCATATGAAATATTACCACGTAGTTGTGTGAATAGTACTTTAGCAATTAAAAAAAACAGCTTTTGAACTATTAATCGGGGAATAGTTACCAAATGATTTGCATAAATATATACATAGCTTAAACAGATCAATTACAAGATCACTTGCTGAACAGACTTCATGATCAGCAGATGGATGCTGGATGGATGGAGATTAGTAGTTTAACTTTTGAAATAATGCTAAAAGCACCCTTAGTCACATCGCTTGTCAGATGCAGGAGAGGATACTGTAAGTTAATTTAGTCTATTTAGAGTTCTTCTTTCTTACAACATTGCAGAAAAGAAGAAGTTGCTGACCAGGCTTCAACTTGCTGCTTCTTTTCCTCTGTCTTTATCTTCAGAAATCAGCAGCATTTAATTTAACACAAAAAAACCCACAGTGTCCTGAAATGACCTGCCCATAACGACTGATTGCAATATAACAAAAAATATAAAATCCTCTCCTCAAGATCACACTCTATTAAGCTTTTATGTTTCACATAATCCTTATTTTCGTAGTACCTGTATTATAAAGAGGTTTGCAATGTCACATCTTATTTGTGACAAATAGTAACAATGAACAATGATTGATCCAATCTAACTAATGTAAAGATATGTAAAAGTGTGTAATGATTATGGAATAGTTATAACTAGTTTCATATAGTTTCACATGTTCAGTTATGGTTTATGAACAAACTCCTTTTAGGAAACATACAGGAATGTTTTGCAAGCAGACCAATAAGTCTCTATGTTTTAACATGTATATGAGTACTAAAAATTAACTATAGATAGCCCCTGCAGGAAAAGATCTATGTATGTGATCTAAACATTTCTGAAGCATCCTTTGTAGAAAACGGCCCTATACGGGGTAAGTAGAGTAAGCCAAGATCTAGGGTAAATATAATTCTACATCATATTGGATATTTAGTCTTATTCAATGTAATGTTGTAATCTCTTCCTATGTTTTAAATGAGTAGCTTGTCTTTTTCTGTAATTCAGCCAAGAGTTTTTTGTTGGAGAAAATGGTCCTAGTTTACAGGAAACTAGGAACATTTCCAGGAACAGGAAACTACTCAAAAAAACGTTTAGATAATACCTTTGAGATTCTGTTAAGGCCAAATTGATATGTTACCATGTTTGACAACTTGCTGAGAAATGACAAAACTGACCCAACTTTTGTGGCGCAGTTTTTATTCCAGCTGTGTGTGTGTGTGTGCGTGTGTGTGTGTAGATTTCATGAGTTTCATCTGATAATACTGATTGCTGCCGGGAAGAACAATCCATTCTCTGTCTGCAGCAAAGAGACATCTCCTCGTTAATCTGGTCAGTTGTTTCTGATATTTTACATTTAATTTAGACCTACTAATTTGATTTTATTTCAAACATTCAATATTTCTAACCACTGTGATACTTTAACAATCAGAATATCTCTGGTATTCCTTTGAATCTCACCATTTACACAGGACAAACGGTTTATGATGAGTGAATGAGTGAGAGTGTATGTATTCATATTTTTTGGACTATATTTTATATTTTGTGTGTATAATAAACATAATGGCAAATTCAGTAAGATTAATGGTAATCCTTGCCTCTCGTGTCCTTGCCAGGGACTCTGGATACAAAAAAAACATAACTTTTTTTTGTCTCAGAGCTGCTCCGTCTGTTTGATTCACAGTCTGTCATGCTGTGGTGTCTGCAGCTACCGACAAGTCAGACTTGTTTTTGCTTTCGTTTTTTTTTTTTGGTTTTTTTTGCAAGGGCTGAACCAGAGACATGAGAATCAGATGTGTCAGTTACTCCTTCATTTCTGAGAAACCTTTTGCTATGAAACCAGATATTAAATAGAGGGCTAATATGTATTACTCACAACAATTGCAATATTGAAACTGTTGGTGTTGTGAAAACCCCAGAAAAGGCTATTTTAAACTTTCTCAGATTAAACAATATTTAAAAAATTACTAATACATTACATTGCACACAGTACTATTAACAGGATGGAATGTTTTAAACAGCAAAAACAAAGGGGGGCAGGGCTGGGCTTTCCAGTTGGCGTTAGCAGTAGCAGTTGGCCCAATTTTGTGTGGAAGTGCTCAGATGTCTGGGAATAACAGGAAGGGAGAGGACAAAGCTGGGAGTAGCTAAGCTTTTAGCCAGAAAAAGATGGGAGGTGAGGTGTCAAACTGCCAACTTGAGTATGTTGTGCTTCAGGTTTGAAATGCCTGAGTTAAGTTAGACGCCACATCTTCTCCTGGCTGAAAGCAACCGTCACAAGTAAGTGACTAAAGGTGTTCATCTAATAATAAGATGCATATTATAAAAGCCTGGTATAAACTTTGAAAAATTAGATTCCTAGATAAGTTGTCAACCACAGGGTTTTACGTATATATTCGCAATTAATCTGGTAATTATCATATGAACGCACCACTAGTTTTGATCTCTGTGAGGCTAGACAGGACCTTGATTATAAGGTTCAGCTCTCTGAAGGACTTGCTTAATCTTCAAAATAATTTATTACTGTGATTATTATAATTATTATTATTATTGTTATTGGAAGGAGTCAGGCCTAAATTGAAATGCAGCAAATAAGTGCTGTCTGGCTTCTGTCTTGTTATGTGGTTTTAGGTGTCTTTCATGCAAGCCCAAGAGCTACAGCCTTGGTTTACTGATTAGATTAGATTAGATTAAACTTTTTTATATATACAGAGCTAATGAAATGTGGTTAGCATTCATAACCAGAAGTACAGAAATAGTGTTTTCTACAGATATGTGCAGCTATGCCATTTTTCTTACAATATGTAAAGTGGAGTTACAATATACAGATATTATGCTGTATATGTGAATATATTAAAAATGTGTGGAGGAGAGGTGGACAGAATTACAAAATGCACAGGGAATGTAAGGTTGTATAGTATGAAGAGCATCTATGCATTTGTATGCATAGTGTCATGGGGCTACCCCATGCCTTCATGGAAGCCAGCAGTGTTGGTCTTGGCATGCTAAGCTAACCTTAGCTGAGCATTAGCATTGGACGGTTACCCTTAGCATATGGGCTAGCATCAATGGACACATGGCCTGTCATTTCATGTCAGTTCATATAAGTACTGGTCAGAAGAGTTGAAATCATGGTTGGATAAATACAACACATACACAGTTCATTTCAAGTAATTTATTTTAGCTTATGGGATTTACCCAAGGTCATTCAAGTGTTTGTTTTATTCACCTGTTCTCCTCATCAAGCAGGGATCTGGGCCGAAGGGGCAAACAGGAAATGATGGAGTGTGGAGTCATTTATAGGGAGAAGACCTGGAATGGTCCAAGTGTGAGCCAGTACAGAGGGGTGTACGGGAGTATCTTAAAGTTGCTCTTTTGAGAAGCTTTTGTTTAGCCGGTAACATTTCATTTCTGGTTTTCTAGTTGATTTGTTGTGTGGTGATGTAGCCAGAGATG